>NC_053028.1:73390246-73499064 GCF_003073215.2 Triticum urartu | reverse complement strand
CTTCCTCCTTGTCCTCTCTTTCTGTTGCACAAACCCAGCCGTCCTGGAGCCTGAGATCGGCAATTCTATTTATGCGTTTTCTCACTGCTGCTTGTGCTTGAAAGTAGGAAGTATTACGATCTCCTTCGTGTAGCCAACGGACACGCGAATGTTGTCTCATCCATATCTCTTCCTGATGCATAGCCTCCCGGAGTTTTGTGACCGTACGTTTCTCTTCATCTGTCGGGCCACGTCCAACAGACTCACTCCGGAGCTTATTCAACTTTTTCTGAAGCTGTCTCACCGTACGTGTGAGGCACCTGAACTCCTTTGATCCCCATGGACCAAGAGTGCGCCTGAGAAGATCAAGCGAATCTGATATACCTTGCAGTCCCGGGGCGCGAGCATGACCACACCATGTTTCTGACACAAGCTGATCATAATCCCTGTGTTTGCCAAACTTTTTCATACCTAAACTGCCGTGTATGCTGAGATCTACCCGGCAGAGAAGCTTGCACATCCGCTACAACAAAACAGTGATCCGATTCACATGCCACAAGATGGTTCACTCGGATATACTCATAATGTTGCCGAAACTCCTCATTTGCAAAGGCTCTATCCAGCCTTGCTTTGACATTGGATAGGCCTGCTTGCCTGTTATCCCATGTGTACGCACAGCCTGACCAGCCAAGGTCTTGTAACATATAGTCATCTATAACCTCCCAAAAAGCTCGCATCTGCCCCTCCGGCCTGGGTGTTCTACTGAAGTGTTCTGATGCGAAAAGCGTCTCATTGAAGTCCCCCATGCACAGCCACGCCGAGTGTGGAATACCGAATAAGGTGCGCAGAAAGCGCCAACTATGATGTCTGTTTTCCACTCTAGGAGCGCCATAAAATCCTGTGAATCGCCACTCCAGAGAGTTTTGATTCAAGTCCTTCACCATCACGTCAATATGACTGGTACTAAATTCTTCAGCTCAACTGAAACATCCTTTGTCCAGAACAGACCAATACCTCCGCTCAACCCTTCACTGTCGACTGCATAGCAGCCACTGAAACCAAGTCCATATTTCAGAAATTCAACACGCTCGCCTCTAATCTTTGTCTCCATGACGAAGAGAAGAGAGGGTCCTTCTTGCTTCACTAAACTGCGAATCTCTCGAACTGCCTCGGGGTTCCCAAGCCCCCGGCAGTTCCAACTCATGTATCCCATTGGGACGGGCAGGACCGCGCCGCGGTCTCTGCCGAATTTTCAGGTGTAGGCTTCTTCTTCTTTGGCTCACGTGCAAACTCTCTCCCCTCCTCCTCCTTGTCGTCCAACTTTCCATCAGATATGATTGGGTCTTCTGAATCCTTGCTGTGTTCGCCCTGGCCCGAAGTAAGGAGGAGCTGCTGTTTTGGTTTGTAGACTGGATTCGGCCCCTCCTTCGTCTTATACTGCTGCCTGTTCTTCACAGGTGAAGTTACCTCTACCCCTGCATCTTCCTTAGAGCAAGAATTCCTAGTATTGTTCTTGCCGCTCTGCTCTGAATTCTGGCTCCGGGAAGAGTTGTCACTAGTGGCTGGTTTTTTGGACTCGTCAGCAGCCCTCAGCTCGGCCCCGAACGGCAAGTCACCGTTTGCATCTCGGGTCCCTGGTGTAGGGCAGTGCAGCTCCGAGTGTCCAAGGCGGCGCAGGAGAAGCAAAAGTAAGGGATTTGCTCATACTGAATATCATAGGGATCAACCCTCTTCCTCCTGGCCGAGTCAATTAATATCCACCTTCTCAGAGGCTTGTCCACTTCAATGGTAACCCTAGCCCGCAGATAGCCCCCGATGTGATCAAACTTTGCTAGCTGCGCCTTGGGGTCAATCTGTCTAGCAATAGGTCCAGCCCATGCATCATCACGAAGATTACATGGGAGGCTTAAAACCCTAGCCCACACTTGGAGCTTGTCAAATTTCAATTCATCTGGCCTCATACAATCTTCAAACTCCGCTAGAATCACAGCGTTTTTGTTCAGGTGCACGATGATCCACTCCAAACTCGATCTCTATCTCGTTGATTCTCAAACTCAGCCACAAACATGTTAGGACCAGCAGAGCGGAACTGTAGTCCCCTTGGATTGCCCCAAGCCGGGTGAAGGGCGTTGGTGATCGTCTGGATATGGTACAGATTACGGTGCAAGATCTTGCCTGCCAGCAACCACTTCGCCGGGCCTCCTTCCACACGATCATCCAGAACCAGAGGCGTGGCTTCTTCTTCAGAGATATCCAACTTCCCCAGCGCCTCTTCCAGATGTGTTCTTGCTGACCGAGGGGAGCCCTTCCCCCCATCCTTCTGGTTGGCGTCAACAGGCTGAGATGATGCCATCGCGCCCGATCCAAGCCCCGCGCGCCTTGCCGACGAGATCAGCGAGCGCCGTCGTGTTCCACGTCGAAACCCTAATCGCCGCCGCCAGAGGGAGGGGTCCTTAGTTTCGGGGAAAACCTTTTACGGCTGACGCATTCACGTGGCTAGTCTTCATTTTTGGGTTGAAATCGTCAGCTAGCCTGTTGTCTATACTCATGCTTTCCCCGTACATACATATGGTATACATTATATATATACACATGCTTTCTTGGCAAAAATAATGATACGCGTGTTGTGGTTTTGCACATGTTATATCATAATGTGATAATGCACGGCGTTTGCACCTCACAGCTAAATGTCGAACAGTCTAAACCATACTATGCATCGAACAATCTCACATTTTATTTGAATTTGTGATAATGTGTGGCGTTTGCGGCTTACAACTAAATATCGAACAATCTTAACAATACTATATATTAAACAATCTCACATTTTATTTGAATTTGTGGTAATGTGTGGTGTTTGCAACTCACATCTAAATACTTGTAGGCATAGGGGGCAGGGCATCATACGTTATGTGATAAACACATTATACATATGAGACATGGTTTAGATTATGAAGATCTAGCTAGAGCTTGAAATGTACTGTGATTTGAAATCAACATAAAGTGGATTCAAAAAATCGAGTTCGAGTTCATATAGTACACATAGTTCATATCTAACTCGAGAGTAATCATATGATGTGATGTGAAGATAATACACAAACGATGATTTAACTTGACAATAATGATGATTGTAGATCTAATTAAAATAGAGAAACGAATTCAAATGGTTTGACTTCACAACAATCATTATTGTAGATCTTATTCAAATAGAGAAACGAATTCAAATTTAGTTCATATTGAAGCGGTATTATATACGTTTGAAATGCACTAAAACGTTCATTTGAGTAGCAGGTTGCATGAACTATGCACGTAGCGAAATATTTTAATTGAACATAACATGAATTCAAAGTTTTGAATGACATTTGTAGTGCGAATTGATTTGGTACAGTACACGGGACTAGACTCTCTTGTGTACTGCGAATTGATTTCTTTTTATTTTTTCGTCGACGGAAGTGTGAATTGATTTGGTACAGTACATGTTAGGCTTGTCCAGAAATTTCAATCCGCGCCTTGTTACCCCGAAATAATTAAGTTATATCTTTGTCTCGTTGTGTTCCGACAACTCCCTCCATCTCAACCTGCGCCTTGCTATTCCAAAATTACAACGCGCGCGAAAACTCACACCTTCTGTGAAATCCCGACACGCGAAATGCCCGTGATACCCCTGAACCGAAAGAACCGCCTAGCTCAAATCGGTGGGGCACTTTTGTAACTTACTCCACATTTCGGACAAGCGCGTCCCTAAGCCATGGTTCCCCACTCCCATCCCATCCGCCCGCCCATTCATACACCGAGGCCGCGAAAACCCACGAAGCCCCACACCCTCCTCCGCCCGCCACCCAGCCGGAGTCTCTTCCCCGACGACGTCGTCCACAGCAACACCTCGACGTCCCTCATCCATCGTACCGGATGAGGATCCATCGTCGATCTCGTCGTCCCGCCGGTTCAGCCACCCCGTCGTCCACCTCCAAGGAGCTACCCTGATGTTCCCCTCGTCTTTCGTGCCACCTCCATTCCCACACCGCCGTCTTCACCTGCACCACCGGAAGAGCATCATCACCATTTCCTCGAATGAAGCCGAGGCCTAATCGGCGCCACCAAAGAGGTTGTACAGTAATCGCCACATTTTCTTCTTGATACGATCTTACGGTGCTGCCGGCGCTCGGTCCCGAGCCGACACGGCGCGGCTCCATCCACGGTGGCATCGCCGGACACTTCCTCCACGGTGTCTCTCCCTCGGCGGCGACGTCCACATCAGTAGGAGCTGATGCTGCTTTAGCTCTCACTCGCGCTGCTGCTCTACTCTTGCTCTCGGTCCCCTGCTTGGTCTGCTCTTTCTATTGCTCTTGCTCTTGCTCGCATTGCTGCTCTTGCTCTTGCTCTTTCTTGCGATGCTGCTCCGATTTAGCTACACTTCAGTCGACTGAATCAACTTTTGGGTCAGTCGATTTTTAGGGGGTGGGGGGGGCTCCGCCGGAGTTAAGGAAGAACCAGCCGCAGCGGGGAGGGGGGCTCGCCGGAGAGGTACCGCACTATCTATCTTAGGGTTCAGGGTGGTGGCGGTGGTGGGGCGGTGGCGTGGGGATCGCTGGAGAAAAAGCTCGGCACGGGGGGCCTAGAGGGATGGCTGGGGCGGCGGCGGACCGGCGGTGGGGAGTGGTTTCGGGGCGGGCGGGGCGGCTCACCGCCGGCTGCGGGCGGCGGGGGGCGGCGGTTTGGTCGGTGGTGGCTGGCGGCTCAGGGGGGTGGAGGTTGAAGATGAACTGCAGGTCCTTGATTTTGTATCCAACGGTTGAAAAATTGACTGACCAGAGATGAAAAATTCAGTCGACTGACGTGTAGCCTCACCTGATGCTGCTACACGACTAGCAGCCCCGGCTCTTGCACGCGCTGCTGCTGCTACTGCTTTTCTGCTACTAGTGCGTTCAGTTTCGACAGTAAAATTCAGTTTCGACAGCAAAATTCAGTTTCAACAGTTAAGTTCATTTTCGACAGTTAAATTCAGTTTCAACAATTAAGTTCAGAGATGAGCGGCTGACGTATTTTACATCTAGCACTTTTTGGTTATGTATTTTACGTCATCTATTGGATATGCTATTAGAATTCCACTCAGGTTAACGTTGTCTCTCCTGTCCTGCTTCACCCGCGGCGTCGTACAACTCACCGGAGCTACCCCAACGACGAAACCCTCCATCACAGCAGAGCAGTACCCCGAGCTCTATCTCAAGATGCCTAAGATCTTCTTCCCCTCCTCCGACAGCCAAGTCAGCTGGAGCATCCTCACCGACCAACCCAATCATGCTGAGATCGAGATGGCTTCGCCAAAGAGGTTGTACACTTGTTGCATCTCTTTTTTACTCTACATGTTATATATATTGTCCACCGAGCACAAGCAGTAACGTGAAATACGATTAGTTTCTCCTATTATGTGACAAGCAGTGAGGTACTAGGCAACTTAGCTATTCGTGATGGACTCTCTTGAACGCCATCATTATTTATCTCTGCGCATTTGAGCTGTGCATTTGACGATGGGCCTAGGAGTTGAGCTAGTAGGGCAGTGGCCTGGGTCCAAAGTAGTAGAAGTAGCACAAAATTTTTTTTTGAGTGTAGGCTTTTCCTTGCTCAAGCCTGCCTACTAGAATCGCCAGTGCTTGAAAGGAAAAACATAGGAATTGGAAAGTTTCCTATGATACTACTATTCATGCATTTAGTTCAAAGGAATGGAGGAAAGGAAAACTGTAGGATTTGTTCCTTTAGTGTCTCCTTGAAAGAAAAACCATAGGAATTTTAATATTCACTTGTCCTCCTTTTCAAATTTCTATTCATGAAGCACAAGACTAAGAGATAGTAGCATAATAGCATTATAACCGTACATTTTCTTGTGGTTTGACTTAATCTCACCATGCTTCTTTGCATCTTGTGATCTTCCAATTCTTGTGAACCAAACACCCAGATTGGCAGAAATCTTGTGTTTTTAAATTCTCTGTTTTGCACGTGCATTCCTATCCTATTACTGTGTATTTCCTATGCCTCCGTTGTTAGAATCCTCCAATTCAAATGAGCCCTTACAGGATTACTTATCTTACAGATAGTTGTCAAAGAAAACCTTGTGTGGTTTGTTCCGCCCCTGCTGCGCCGTCGTCCACCCCAGCTCAGCTGCTCCAATGACAGAAGGGTCCAGCACAGCAGGGATCCGGCCTCCAGACTGTCTTTCTCCGCCTCAGATCTTCTTCCCCGCCGCCGGTAGCCATGACAACTGCATTACCATCATCAACCAAGCAGATGACCTCGAGGACTACACGAGTCCGCAAGAGAGGTCGCACTCTTTCGTGTCTGCTTACGTTATGCATCGCTTAATATTACATGCTACTTTATCGTCCTATTCACCGATTAGACTCTGAGTCAGCTCCAAACTAATGGTCAAACTTGAGTTTTCAAATGGTTGTGGGGTACATATCGGGGCTGCAATCAATAGTATCTATCTACTATCTGGTTAATCTCTCGTGTCTACTATGAGTTTCATGTTGGATGGGAAACAAACAGTAAAGAAGCCATTATCTGTATTTTTTAACTGAAGCCATTATCTACCTGCTATCATTAGTTTTGGGTCTATCCACAGGTTGCTACCATCACTCTGGATTTCTGCATGCACTCCTTATATAATCTCACTATGTTTTATTCCTATGCATGTCAGTTATTGTACACAATGGAACTGAACATGTAGAGCAAAAGAGACGAGCCTTGCGTGGCAATAAAATTTCATGCAGACGTCGCTCCATGGTAGGCGCAAAGGAAGCCCCCCTCCACTCATTTCGGATTGTAATCGAGAGGAAGATATCTATTCTGAGGGGGATTCGAAAGGAGAAGCCCACTCCTATTTACCCCCTGAGGTCTTCGGTCTAACTTGGCATGCTGATGTTGGTTATATCATGCATATGGTGCCTTGCATTGCTTACTTTATACATCAAATATGTCATCTGCTTAGTTTAGACATGCTTTGTGTGAATGCCATCTATTTAGTTTATTCATCGTTTATGTGAATTATGCAACGCCATCTTGTTTAGCCAGTCATCATATATGTGAATTTTGCAATGCCATCCTGCTTAGCCAGTCATCTTATATGTGAATTATATCATGCCATCCTTTTTTTCGTTACGTATTACATTTGTCAACAATGTTAGCACATTCAACTACTCTTCATGTGCATCAGCCATTTAACACGGTGATGGAAAATTCCGGAGTGAAAACAAGGTCTTGAGAGTAGACTATGCTATCTGACGAAGCGCATATCTCGCTGGTTACGGATAGCTCCTCAGAGGAGGATTCAGAGACAGATGACCAGTCATATTTCCCCCTGAGGTGTATGCTCTCACTTGGCAGGGTTATGTTGCTCATATCGTGAGTATGGTGTCTTGCATTACTATGTAATTTGATTAGTTTAGACATGCTTTGTGTGAATGTCACCTGTTTAGTGTCTAATTACCATATATATGTGAATTATGCATTGCCATCTTGTTGCAAGACATTATATATGTGAATTATGCAATGCTATCTTGTTGCAAAGGCATTATTTATGTGAATTATGCAATGCCATGCTGTTTAGCCAATCATCATGTATGTGAATTATATCATGCTATCATTCTTTTGTATTACGTGTTACATTTGTCGACAACGTTTGTATATTCAACTACTATTCCTGTGCATCAGCCATTTGAAGCGGTGATGGAAGTATCTGGAGTGAAAACAAGGTATTCAAAGCAGACAATGCTACCCGCTGAAGCAGACATCTTGCTGGATACAGAGAGATCCTCAGAGGAGGATTCAGAGACTGATGACCAGTCCTATTTCCCTCCTGAGGTCTATGCTCAAACTTGGCAGGGTTATATTACCCATGTCATACATGTTGTCTTGCATTGCTTAGTTTTTACATCATATATGGATTGCCATCTACTTACTTGCTTACTATATAAATCATATATTTGAATTATATCAATGCCATCATGTTTACATACACAACATCTATCTGAATTATGGCATGGCAACCCATTTAATAAAGACATCATATAGTTATATCATCTCATTGTTGGGGAACGTAGTAATTTCAAGAAAATTCCTATGCACACGCAAGATCATGGTGATGCATAGCAACGAGAGGGGAGAGTGTGTCCACGTACCCTCTGAAGGAAATATGCCCTAGAGGCAATAATAAAGTTATTATTTATTTCCTCATATATCATGATAAATGTTTATTATTCATGCTAGAATTGTATTAACCGGAAACATAATACATGTGTGAATATATAAACAAACAGAGTGTCACTAGTATGCCTCTAGTTGACTAGCTCATTAATCAAAGATGGTTATGTTTCCTAACCATGAACAAAGAGTTGTTATTTGATTAACGAGGTCACATCATTAGTTGAATGATCTGATTGACATGACCCATTCCATTAGCTTAGCACCCGATTGTTTAGTATGTTGCTATTGTTTTCTTCATGACTTATACATGTTCCTATGACTATGAGATTATGCAACCCCCGTTTACCGGAGGAACACTTTGTGTGCTACCAAACGTCACAACGTAACTGGGTGATCATAAAGGTGCTCTACAGGTGTCTCCAAAGGTACTTGTTGGGTTGGCGTATTTCGAGATTAGGATTTGTCACTCCGAATGTCGGAGAGGTATCTCCGGGCCCTCTCGGTAATGCACATCACATAAGCCTTGCAAGCATGACAACTAATGTGTTAGTTGTGAGATGATGTATTACGGAACGAGTAAAGAGACTTGCCGATAACGAGATTGAACTAGGTATTGGATACCGACGATCGAATCTCAGGCAAGTAACATACCGATGACAAAGGGAACAACGTATGTTGTTATGCGGTCTGACCGATAAAGATCTTCGTAGAATATGTAGGAGCCAATATGGGCATCCAGGTCCCGCTATTGGTTATGGACCGGAGACGTATCTCGGTCATGTCTACATTGTTCTCGAACCGTAGGGTCCGCATGCTTAACGTTACGATGACAGTTATTATGAGTTTATGTATTTTGATGTACCGAAGGTTGTTCGGAGTCCCGGATGTGATCATGGACATGACGAGGAGTCTCGAAATGGTCGAGACATAAAGATCGATATATTGGATGACTATATTCGGACACCGGAATTGTTCCGGGTGATTTCGGATAAAACCGGAGTGCCGGAGGGGTTACCGGAACCCCCCGGGGAAGTAATGGGCCTTATTGGGCCTGAGGGGAGAGAGAGGGCAGCAGCCCAGGAGGTGGCGCGCCCCCCCTCATGGGGAGTCCGAATAGGACTAGGAGGGGGGGGGGCGGCCCCCCTTTCCCTCTCCCTCTTCCTCTCTTTCCTTCCCCCTCCCTATTCCTAGTTGGACTAGGAAAGGGGAGTCCTACTCCCACTAGGAGAAGGACTCCCCCTCTCCTTGGCGCACCCAAGGGCCGGTCTCCCGCTTCGGTCTACGAGGGTACGTAGACAACACTCTCCCCTCTCGTTGCTATGCATCACCATGATCTTGCGTGTGCGTAGGAATTTTTTTGAAATTACTATGTTCCCCAACAGTGGCATCCAAGCCTAGGTTTTATATGTTGATGTTATATGCATGAGTAGAACACAAGTGAGTTGTGGGCGATATAAGTCATACTGCTTACCAGCATGTCATACTTTGGTTCGGCGGTATTGTTGGACGAAGCGGCCCGGACCGACATTACGCGTACGCTTACGCGAGACCGGTTCTCCCGACGTGCTTTGCACATAGGTGGCTTGCGGGTGACAGTTTCTCCAACTTTAGTTGAACTGAGTGTGGCTACGCCCGGTCCTTGCGAAGGTTAAAACAGCACCAACTTGACAAACTATCGTTGTGGTTTTCATGCGTAGGTGAGATTGGTTCTTGCTTAAGCCCGTAGCAGCCACGTAAAACTTGCAACAAACAAAGTAGAGGACGTCTAACTTGTTTTTGCAGGGCATGTTGTGATGTGATATGGTCAAGACATGATGCTAAATTTTATTGTATGAGATGATCATGTTTTGTAACCGAGTTATCGGCAACTGGCAGGAGCCATATGGTTGTCGCTTTATTGTATGCAATGCAATCGCGCTGTAATGCTTTACTTTATCACTAAGCGGAAGCGATAGTCGTGGAAGCATAAGATTGGCGAGACGACAACGATGCTACGATGGAGATCAAGGTGTCGCGCCGGTGACGATGGTGATCATGACGGTGCTTCGGAGATGGAGATCACAGGCACAAGATGATGATGGCCATATCATGTCACTTATATTGATTGCATGTGATGTTTATCTTTTATGCATCTTATCTTGCTTTGATTGACGGTAGCATTATAAGATGATCTCTCACTAAAATTATCAAGAAGTGTTCTCCCTGAGTATGCACCGTTGTGAAAGTTCTTCGTGCTGAGACACCACGTGATGATCGGGTGTGATAGGCTCTACGTTCAAATACCACGGGTGCAAAATAGTTGCACACGCGGAATACTCAGGTTATACTTGACGAGCCAAGCATATGCAGATATGGCCTCGGAACACGGAGACCGAAAGGTCGAGCGTGAATCATATAGTAGATATGATCAACATAGCGATGTTCACCAATGAAACTACTCCATCTCACGTGATGATCGGTTATGGTTTAGTTGATTTGGATCACGTGATCACTTAGAGGATTAGAGGGATGTCTATCTAAGTGGGAGTTCTTTAAGTAATATGATTAATTGAACTTGAATTTATCATGAACTTAGTACCTGATAGTATCTTGCTTGTGTATGTTTGATTTTAGATAGATGGCCCGTGCTGTTGTTCCGTTGAATTTTAATGTGTTCCTTGAGAAAGCAAAGTTGAAAGATGATGGTAGCAATTACACGGACTGGGTCCGTAACTTGAGGATTATCCTCATTGCTGCACAGAAGAATTACTTCCTGGAAGCACCGCTGGGTGCCAGGCCTGCTGCTAGAGCAACACCAGATGTTATGAACGTCTGGCAGAGCAAAGCTGATGACTACTCGATAGTTCAGTGTGCCATGCTTTACGGCTCAGAATCGGGACTTCAACGACGTTTTGAACGTCATGGAGCATATGAGATGTTCCAGGAGTTGAAGTTAATATTTCAAGCAAATGCCCGGATTGAGAGATATGAAGTCTCCAATAAGTTCTATAGCTGCAAGATGGAGGAGAACAGTTCTGTCAGTGAGCATATACTCAAAATGTCTGGGTATAATAATCACTTGATTCAGATGGGAGTTAATCTTCCAGATGATTGCGTCATTGACAGAATTCTCCAATCACTACCACCAAGCTACAAGAGCTTCGTGATGAACTATAATATGCAAGGGATGAATAAGACTATTCCCGAGCTCTTCGCAATGCTGAAAGCTGCGGAGGTAGAAATCAAAAAGGAGCATCAAGTGTTGATGGTCAACAAGACCACTAGTTTCAAGAAAAAGGACAAAGGGAAGAAGAAGGGGAACTTCAAGAAGAACGGAAAGCAAGTTGCTGCTCAAGAGAAGAAACCCAAGTCTGGACCTAAGCCTGAAACTGAGTGCTTCTACTACAAGCAGACTGGTCACTGGAAACGGAACTGTCCCAAGTATTTGGCGGATAAGAAGGATGGCAAAGTGAACAAAGGTATATGCGATATACATGTTATTGATGTGTACCTTACTAATGCTCGCAGTAGCACCTGGGTATTTGATACTGGTTCTGTTGCTAATATTTGCAACTCGAAACAGGGACTACGGATTAAGCGAAGATTGGCTAAGGACGAGGTGACGATGCGCGTGGGAAACGGTTCCAAAGTCGATGTGATCACGGTCGGCCGCTACCTCTACATCTACCTTCGGGATTAGTATTAGACCTAAATAATTGTTATTTGGTGCCAGCGTTGAGCATGAACATTATATCTGGATCTTGTTTAATGCGAGACGGTTATTCATTTAAATCAAAGAATAATGGTTGTTCTATTTATACGAGTAATATCTTTTATGGTCATGCACCCTTGAAGAGTTGTCTATTCTTATTGAATCTCGATAGTAGTGATACACATATTCATAATGTTGAAGCCAAAAGATGCAGAGTTGATAATGATGGTGCAACTTATTTGTGGCACTGCCGTTTAGGTCATATCGGTGTAAAGCGCATGAAGAAACTCCATACTGATGGACTTTTGGAACCACTAGATTATGAATCACTTGATACTTGCGAACCGTGCCTCATGGGCAAGATGACTAAAACACCATTCTCCGGTACTATGGAGAGAGCAACAGATTTGTTGGAAATCATACATACAGATGTATGTGGTCCGATGAATATTGAGGCTCGTGGCGGATATCGTTATTTTCTCACCTTCACAGATGACTTAAGCAGATATGGGTATATCTACTTAATGAAACATAAGTCTGAAACATTTGAAAAGTTCAAAGAATTTCAGAGTGAAGTTGAAAATCATCGTAACAAGAAAATAAAGTTTCTACGATCTGATTGTGGAGGAGAATATTTGAGTTACGAGTTTGGTGTACATTTGAAGCAATGCGGAATAGTTTCGCAACTCACGCCACCTGGAACACCACAGCGTAATGGTGTGTCCGAACGTCGTAATCGTACTTTACTAGATATGGTGCGATCTCTGATGTCTCTTACTGATTTACCGCTATCCTTTTAGGGTTATGCTTTAGAGATGGCCGCATTCACGTTGAATAGGGCACCATCGAAATCCGTTGAGACGACGCCTTATGAACTATGGTTTGGCAAGAAACCAAAGTTGTCGTTTCTGAAAGTTTGGGGCTGCGATGCTTATGTGAAAAAGCTTCAACCTGATAAGCTCGAACCCAAATCGGAGAAATGTGTCTTCATAGGATATCCAAAGGAAACTATTGGATACACCTTCTATCACAGATCCGAAGGCAAGACTTTTGTTGCTAAATTCGGAAACTTTCTGGAGAAGGAGTTTCTCTTGAAAGATATGAGTGGGAGGAAAGTAGAACTTGATGAGGTAACTGTACCTGCTCCCTTATTGGAAAGTAGTACATCACAGAAAACTGTTTCTGCGACACCTACACCAATTAGTGAGGAAGCTAATGATAATGATCATGAAACTTCAGGACAAGATACTACTGAACCTCATAGATCAACCAGAGTGAGAACCGCGCCAGAGTGGTACGGAAATCCTGTTCTGGAAATCATGCTGCTAGATCATGATGAACCTACGAACTATGAAGAAGCGATGGTGAGCCCAGATTCCGCAAAATGGCTTGAAGCCATGAAATCTGAGATGGGATCCATGTATGAGAACAAAGTATGGACTTTGGTTGACTTGCCCGATGATCGGCAAGCAATTGAGAATAAATGGATCTTCAAGAAGAAGACTGACACTGACGGTAATATTACTATCTACAAAGCTTGACTTGTCGCAAAAGGTTTTCGACAAGTTCAAGGGGTTGACTACGATGAGACCTTCTCACCCGTAGCGATGCTTAAGTCTGTCCGAATCATGTTAGCAATTGCCGCATTTTATGATTATGAAATTTGGCAGATGGATGTCAAAACTGCATTCCTGAATGGATTTCTGGAAGAAGAGTTGTATATGATGCAACCGGAAGGTTTTGTCGATCCAAAGGGAGCTAACAAAGTGTGCAAGCTCCAGCGATCCATTTATGGACTGGTGCAAGCCTCTCGGAGTTGGAATAAACGCTTTGATAGTGTGATCAAAGCATTTGGGTTTATACAGACTTTCGGAGAAGCCTGTATTTACAAGAAAGTGAGTGGGAGCTCTGTAGCATTTCTGATATTATATGTGGATGACATATTACTAATTGGAAATGATATATAATTTCTGGATAGCATAAAGGGATACTTGAATAAGAGTTTTTCAATGAAAGACCTCGGTGAAGCTGCTTACATATTAGGCATAAAGATCTATAGAGATAGATCAAGACACTTAATTGGACTTTCACAAAGCACATACCTTGACAAGATTTTTAAGAAATTCAAAATGGATCAAGCAAAGAAAGGATTCTTGCCTGTGTTACAAGGTGTGAAGTTGAGTAAGACTCAATGCCCGACCACTGCAGAAGATAGAGAGAATATGAAAGATGTTCCCTATGCATCAGCCATAGGCTCTATCATGTATGCAATGCTGTGTACCAGACCTGATGTGTGCCTTGCTATAAGTTTAGCAGGGAGGTACCAAAGTAATCCAGGAATGGATCACTGGACAGCGGTCAAGAACATCCTGAAGTACCTGAAAAGGACTAAGGATATGTTTCTCGTATATGGAGGTGACAAAGAGCTCATTGTAAACGGTTACGTTGATGCAAGCTTTGACACTGATCCGGATGATTCTAAATCGCAAACCGGATACGTGTTTACATTAAACGGTGGAGCTGTCAGTTGGTGCAGTTCTAAACAAAGCGTCGTGGCGGGATCTACATGTGAAGCGGAGTACATAGCTGCTTCGGAAGCAGCAAACGAAGGAGTCTGGATGAAGGAGTTCATATCCGATCTAGGTGTCATACCTAGTGCATCGGGTCCAATGAAAATCTTTTGTGACAATACTGGTGCAATTGCCTTGGCAAAGGAATCCAGATTTCACAAAAGAACCAAGCACATCAAGAGACGCTTCAATTCCATCCGGGATCTAGTCCAGGTGGGAGACATAGGGATTTGCAAGATACATACGGATCTGAATGTAGCAGACCCGTTGACTAAGCCTCTTCCACGAGCAAAACATGATCAACATCAAGGCTCCATGGGTGTTAGAATCATTACTATGTAATCTAGATTATTGACTCTAGTGCAAGTGGGAGACTGAAGGAAATATGCCCTAGAGGCAATAATAAAGTTATTATTTATTTCCTCATATATCATGATAAATGTTTATTATTCATGCTAGAATTGTATTAACCGGAAGCATAATACATGTGTGAATATATAAACAAACAGAGTGTCACTAGTATGCCTGTACTTGACTAGCTTTTTAATCAAAGATGGTTATGTTTCCTAACCATGAACAAAGAGTTGTTATTTGATTAACGAGGTCACATCATTAGTTGAATGATCTGATTAACATGACCCATTCCATTAGCTTAGCACCCGATCGTTTAGTATGTTGCTATTGCTTTCTTCATGACTTATACATGTTCCTATGACTATGAGATTATGCAACTCCCGTTTACCGGAGGAACACTTTGTGTGCTACCAAACGTCACAACGTAACTGGGTGATCATAAAGGTGCTCTACAGGTGTCTCCAAAGGTACTTGTTGGGTTGGCGTATTTCGAGATTAGGATTTGTCACTCCGTGTCGGAGAGGTATCTCTGGGCCCTCTCGGTAATGCACATACAACATAAGCCTTGCAAGCATTACAACTAAAGTGTTAGTTGTGAGATGATGTATTACGGAACGAGTAAAGAGACTTGCCGATACGAGATTGAACTAGGTATTGGATACCGACGATCGAATCTCGGGCAAGTAACATACCGATGACAAAGGGAACAACGTATATTGTTATGTGGTCTGACCGATAAAGATCTTCGTAGGATATGTAGGAGCCAATATGGGCATCCAGGTCCCGCTATTGGTTATTGACCGGAGACGTATCTCAGTCATGTCTACATTGTTCTCGAACCGTAGGGTCCGCACGCTTAACGTTACGATGATAGTTATTATGAGTTTATGTATTTTGATGTACCGAGGTTGTTCGGAGTCCCGGATGTGATCATGGACATGACGAGGAGTCTCGAAATGGTCGAGACATAAAGATCGATATATTGGACGACTATATTCGGACACCGGAATTGTTCCGGGTGATTTCGGATAAAACCGGAGTGCCGGAGGGGTTACTGGAACCCCCGGGGGAAGTAATGGGCCTTATTGGGCCTGAGGGGAGAGAGAGGGCAGTCGCCCAGGAGGTGGCGCGCCCCCCCTCATGGGGAGTCCGAATAGGACTAGGGGGGGGGGGGGCGGCCCCCCTTTCCCTCTCCCTCTTCCTCTCTTTCCTTCCCCCTCCCTATTCCTAGTTGGACTAGGAAAGGGGAGTCCTACTCCCACTAGGAGAAGGACTCCCCCCTCTCCTTGGCGCACCCAAGGGCCGGCCGGCCTCCCCCTTGCTCCTTTATATACGGGGGCAGGGGGGCACCCTAGAACACACAAGTTGATCTTCGTGATTGTTCCTTAGCCGTGTGCGGTGCCCCCCTCCACGATATTACACCTCGATCATATTGTAGCGGTGCTTAGGCGAAGCCCTGCGACGGTTGAACATCAAAGATCGTCACCACGCCGTCGTGCTGACGAAACTCCTCCCCGAAGCTTTGCTGGATCGGAGCCCGGGGTGCGTCATCGAGCTGTACGTGTGTCAAGAACTCGGAGGTGCCGGAGTAACGGTGCTTGGATCGGTTGGACCGGGAAGACGTACGACTACTTCCTCTACGTTGTGTCAACGCTTCCGCTTCGGTCTACGAGGGTACGTAGACAACACTCTCCCCTCTCGTTGCTATGCATCACCATGATCTTGCGTGTGCGTAGGAAATTTTTTGAAATTACTACGTCCCCCAACACCCTCGTAGACCGAAAGCAGAAGTGTTATGACAACGCGGTTGATGTAGTCGTACGTCTTCACGATCCGACCGATCCAAGTACTGAACGTACGGTACCTCCGAGTTCAGCACACGTTCAGCTCGATGACGTCCCACGAATTCCGATCCAGCAGAGCTTTGCGGGAGAGTTTCGTCAGCACGACGGCGTGATGATGGTGTTGATGATGTTGCCGACGCAGGGCTTCGCCTAAGCACCGCTACGATATTACCGAGGTGGAATATGGTGGAGCGGGGCACTGCACACGGCTAAGAGATCAATGATTAATTGTTGTGTCTTGGGGTGCCCCCTGCACCCGTATATAAAGGAGAAAGGGAGGAGGAGGCTGGCTCTAGGAGGGGCGCACCAAGGGTGTAGGATTCCTACTCCTAGTAGGAGTAGGTTTCCTCCTTTCCTAGTCCAACTAGGAGAAGGGGGGAAAGGAGGGGAGGGGAGAAGGAAGGGAGAGGGGGGTCGCGCCCCAAACCCCTTGTGCAATTCGGACTGGGCTTGGGAGGGGTGCACGCCACCTCCTGGCTGCTGCCTCTCCTTTCCCACTAAGGCCCATTAAGGCCCAATACTTCTTCCCCGTATTCCCGTAACTTCCTGATACTCTAAGAAATACCCGAACCACTCGGAACCTTTCCGATGTCCCAATATAGTCGTCCAATATATCAATCTTTATGTCTCGACCATTTCGAGACTCCTCGTCATGTCCCTGATCCCATCCGGGACTCCGAACTACTTTCAGTACATCAAATCACATAAACTAATAATACCGATAGTCACCGAACGTTAAGCGTGCGGACCCTATGGGTTCGAGAACTATGTAGACATGACCGAGACACGTCTCCGGTCAATAACCAATAGCGGAACCTGGATTCTCATATTGGCTCCCACATATTCTACGAAGATCTTTATCGGTCAAACCGCATAACAACATACGTTGTTCCCTTTGTCATCGGTAGGTTACTTGCCCGAGATTCGATCGTCGGTATCTCAATACCTAGTTCAATCTCGTTACCGGCAAGTCTCTTTACTCGTTCCGTAATGCATCATCCCACAACTAACTCATTAGTCACATTTCTTGCAAGGCTTATAGTGATGTGCATTATGGAGAGTGCCCAGAGATACCTCTCCGACAATCGGAGTGACAAATCCTAATCTCGAAATACTCCAACTCAACAAGTACCTTCAGAGACACCTGTAGAGCACCTTTATAATCACCCAGTTACATTGTGATGTTTGGTAGCACACAAAGTGTTCCTCCGGTAAACGGGAGTTGCATAATCTCATAGTCATAAGAACATGTATAAGTCATGAAGAAAGCAATAACAACATACTAAACGATCAAGTGCTAAGCTAACGGAATGGGTCAATTCAATCACATTATTCTCCTAATGATGTGATCCCGTTAATCGAATGACAACTCATGTCCGTGGCTAGGAAACTCAACCATCTTCGATTAACGAGGTAGTGAAGTAGAGGCATACTAGTGATACTATGTTTGTCTATGTATTCACACATGTATTATGTTTCCAGTTAATACAATTCTAGCATGAATAATAAACATTTATCATGATATGAGGAAATAAATAATAACTTTATTATTGCCTCTAGGGCATATTTCCTTCACTCATCATGTTTAGTGTTTACAGTCATCATATTTTGAATTATGTCATTCTATCCGTGAATTATATCACACTATCATGTTTCCATAGGCGGCATGTATGTGAATTATGGCATGCCAACCTATTTAATAAACACATTATATAGTTATATCATGTCATCCTGTTTACATGGTCATCATATTTTGAACTATGGCTTTCCATCTTTTTTAGTTAGCCATCATAATGTGAAATTGTGTCATGCTATCCTGTTTAGTTAGCCATCATATATGTGAAATTGTGTCATGCTATCCTGTTTGGTTAGACAACATAAATGTGAATTATTCCATGCTATCTTTTATTTCCCACTATCCATTGCACCTGTCTATCATACAATGTATGTACATTCAATTATTTTTCTTGTTTATCAGCCATTTGAATTGGAGAGAGTGATGGCAGTATCTAAGGGAGTAACAATACGGTCTTCAGAAAAGATAGTGCTACCAGTTGATGCAGATAGAACCACGGTTGTACTTGCCCAAGAACCAGCCCCACCACACATAACCCAGGCTCTCGCAGATTGTACCCCTACCCAGTTGGACGGAGAACCAGCTACACCCCTTCTAACCCCAACCCCAGCAGATAGTAACCCAGTTCCAGTTGACACAACACCGTCTCCACCACAGAGCACGCAAACACGAGTAGTTAGTAAGGGAACTTGTCATGGAATTGTCATAGAAGATGTCCTAGTGAAAGGACTTAGTTGTAGGGCCATCACAACTAGTAAGCTTAAAGGGGTTAATCGGGACAAAGGACACGAGAGGTTTTATACTACTTCGGCCCCTTACGATGAAGGTAAAAGCCTACGTCTAGTTGTGTTTGGTATTGCTAAGGTTTCGATCACCAAGAGGCTAACTCGGCAGCTTGGTTGTCGATCTCTTGTTTCTTGCCCTAAGCCGCCACCGGGTTGTCCCCTTATATACACGGGTTGACGCCTGGCGGCCTACAAAGTCTCGGCCGGCTCGTAATCGTGTCCGGCTCGGTGACTTCCTTTACATGCCTTTCCTTACAAGTCTTTCTTTACATACGGCGGTTTACAATACTGGGCCTTAAGCCATCCCTAGGCCTTTGGGCCTTCTGCAAGATTTAATAAACTATCGGCTTGAACGTTTACTGAGCTTTGTTTGTAACCCACCGTTGGGGCTGACCCGGCCCCTCCTGGGCGGGTCATAACTGATAGCTATATCCCCAACATTAGGCCCCAGGTTGACTTTGAACTTCGTTCTTTGTCAATCTTCAACACTTAGACAAAATCCATCTTCTTATCCTCGCAGAAGTTTCTGTAACCTGCCGTGACGTCACCTCTTGAAAACGCAAAAAACTTTTATGACGTCATCTCCCAACGGATCTTCACTTTTAATGTCTTCCGAGAATCGAGGCGTCTGTGTAGTTGGATAACCATTATTCGGCTCTTCCTTGATTTTTGCGTCTGTCTGTTCACATTTTTCCTTATAAATAGGCCCGCCTCAGCCTTCCTCATTCTTCTCTCTCTCCGTCTTCTTCCTCTTGCAACCCTCCTGCTACTCGAGCCTCACCACAGTCGCACTTCTCCTCCGTCTCCGTCAACCTTGGCCGCTGCATCAACCCGAATCGGTCCAGAGAACGGCGACGACCTCCACAGAATATCCGTGGTTGTAAGTGTTCCCCTTTTCACTTCTCAGATCCGCATTAGGGTTTCCAGACTTCTTCGTGTTCTTCATAGTTCATCGTAGTTCTTCCACCGCAGGCCTCTTCTTGATCCAAAAAGATATATATGCCTGTGCGGTAGTGTTTTTGTGCTTACTCTTGATGCCCACAGATCCCTTTCTGTGGTTCAAAGATCTTATTAGAACTCACGGACTCATCTGCGCTGAACTTTTTAGGTCTAGAATTTTTTCCATTTTGAATAGACATTTGATCTGGAATAATACCAAGCAATCAGGAAACCTGTTTGTCTCAATACTTGGCCGAATTTGCTTTCTCAAATATCTGTAGTCATGGCGGCTTACTGTGCCGGCTTACTTTTCCTTATATGTCATTAGCCCTTAACTAAGCCGCCATTACTCCCATGTATTATCATCATTGAACTGTTAATTTCACCATTGAATTGAACCGGACTGTTGTCTTTCTTTCAGTTCGTTTTTGAACATTATGCCACCCAAAGCACCAACCATCTGCAACTGGGTTCCTTCAATAGTCACTGAGGACACTCTGTAGGACTTCTTTACCATAGGTTTTTTGCCAGGGAAGAATATTATGTCCTATCGTGCACCTGACCCGGAGGAGGAACGACCCAATCCAAAAGATGGTGAAGTTATCGTCTTTTCTGATCACATGAACCGTGGCTTTTCCCCACCCGGCTCAAAGTTCTTCAGAGATGTTCTCCATTTTTTCAAACTCCATCCTCAAGACCTCGGGCCTAATTCCATATCCAATATCTGCAACTTCCAAGTTCTCTGCGAGGTGTACCTTCAAGAAGAACCGACTGTAGAACTCTTTAGAGAGTATTTTTATCTGAACCGTCAAAATGAGTGCACCAATGGCCCTAGCCTGGAACTTGGAGGTATCTCAATTCAGCGTCGACAAGGCGTCATCTTCCCCCTTATAGTCTTGCCAATCCATCCCAAGGACTGGAATAAAACTTGGTTTTATTGTCAAGACACCTCTCCAACAAACGAACATCCACTGCCGGGTTATCGCTCAGAGCGTCTTGATTCCAAATTCGCACTTCCTAACAAACTCACTGCTGCTGAACGCAAGAAGCTGATTCCATCCATCAAAAGGATTAATTCTTCGTTAGGGAACGACTTAACCGGAGTTGACTTGACCCGTTTCTGGGTTGCGTGGCGGGTCATCCCTCTAAACCGTCGATCAAAATTGTTGTACGAATATGGTGGAGGCCCAGATGACTCTCTTCGTCACAGCTCCGTTCAATTGACTGAAGAAGATATTGTTTCAATGTCAACCCTTCTTGTGAACGGAAAATATGAAGATTGCAGTATCGTCGGGTTAAACCCCTTCTGCAAGCTTAACCCGGTGCCAGAAGTAATGATACTCTGATGTATCTCCTTTGTATTTTTCCCAGCCATATTGTTAATACTTGCCTGACCTTTCATCTTGTTTTTACCTGTCTGTAGGCCAAATCTGACTTCTGGAAAGTTAAATATGACCACGAAGCTGCCAAGAAAGCGAGAGCCGCTGCCCTAAACGCCAAGAAAACGACCCGGAGGTCAAAAAAGAAGAAGAAGAGCACTGCTGAAGATTTGATGAGGCTTGACGATACTTCTGAGTCGGAGGTAGCCCTTGACTCCCTTGGCCAATTTTTTAATAATCTTATTGACACTGATCATTATCAGGACAACACTGGGGCCAGTCAGGCCATGGAAGAAGAGGTAACTACTTCCTCCGACTCAGCCCATTTGCCAAGATAGAAACTCCGAATTGTAACCCAGAAAGTAAGGTTTTCACACCCTCTAGCTTATCTGGACCCTCACTTTCTTTTGAAAAAGCAGCAACATGAGAGCCGCCGTCAAGCCCGGACCGAAGACGAACCGACTGTTGTTCTTTAACAAACTCCTTAAAAACAGCAGAATGAGGTTTCTTTCTTTGTCTTTGAATTTCTGTTAATGGATCTCCTCTCTTGCATTACTTACTTTGTTTTATCTTTGCAGGAGGTGTCGCGCTCGTCTGGCGACTCGTCTCAGACTCAATTTCCGGCCTTCAAGACTGTTCCTGGGTAAGGAAAAATCCTTTGTCTTCCGTTTTTCTCAAATTGTCTCTTTATACTGACAGCCCTATAATATTTCACTTAGTGGCCAAGCTAAATCCAAGAAGGCCAACGTGCTAAGCCGGTGGAAGACCCGCCAGTCCTTGCACCTGAACCGGCAAGGCCACCTTCTCCCTCAACTGAAACTCCAGAAGACCCGCCTGTCAATGCAGAAGTAAATCCTCCTGAGCCGTCAGCTGACGATACCACCATTAACCCTTCCACAACTGGACCATCGAGCTCGGCCAACCCACCATCACCGTCTGCGCAAGACATTTTGATCACCGGGAGCCACTTTGTTGAGCCGGGGAATCCAACCGTGTTGGCTCGCCACACAGCGAAACAAGAGGCATTGGAGAAACAGAAAGTGTGCTTTGACGTTGCACATTATGATCATCTAAATGCCAATGATATTTTATCCGGCTATCTCAGCCATGTGACTCCAGTCGTGACTCAGAGATCGAAATGGTCAAACAGTTGCAGCTAAAATACGAGGTAAGTTCTTCCGGCTTATCTATATTCCACCAGCCCCCAAGTCTTCAGATTATGAGAGAACCAAAATGATCTGTAGACTTTATAATATAGGCTAAGATTTTTACCTTTGAAACTTTTCTTGAGTTCAATAGAATAGAACGAAGCTTCACCTGTAGTCCCCAAGGGCCGGTTAATTTGATCATAAATGAGCCGGTACTTTAAATTGTGTTGTACCGTATCCAAAGAACTTCGTAATCCAGCTTAACCTTGAGAAACTTGCTGAATAACATACATTAGCCCCCAAGTGCCAACTGCTGTTACTTTGTAAAGTACTTGGGACTTTAAAGTATGTCGTTAGAGTCATAAGAGATTGTTTTGGCATACATTAGCCCCCAAGTGTCAAGTGGTTTTATAAAGTACTTGAGACTTGAATCTTGTCTTTTGAACCTTAAGCAAAATCTTGACACATCCGAGTATGTTTTTTTGCAAAATGCATTATCTAAATTGAGTTCACAGTTAACTGATGCGAAGACCCGGCTGGCGGGTCAGGAGGCAGAAATCAAATCTGCTAACTCCAAATTGCAAGTAAATCTCTCTGAAACAAGAAATTAAAGACCAGCTTCACTACCAAGAAGAAAACCTGGGCAGAGGAAAAAACACTTCTGACACAACGCGCCGAGAAGGCCGAAACAGCCCTTGAAGAGGTTTCAACAGAGCTGAACGGTTTAAAGGGCCAGGTGTCTCAAATGGTGGCCACCATCTTTGGTAATCCGTCTGTTTTGATCTTGTGTACTTTTTTGCTGATCCGGAATATAAACCGCCAGCTAACTTTGTTTATAAAATATGTGCAGGCCCACGAAGCAAGAATCTGAGCCAAGATCCTATAGTTAAATTGAAGGCAGTGTATACCTTAGTAGAGCAACTGTATATTGGCGCTCAGCGGGCCCTTGCCACCATCTCTCCTGCTAATCAAGAACCCAACCGGCTCAGTGACGTCTTAAAGAAAGTGTCAATCCTACCCACTAGGTTTCAAGAAGTGAAGCTCTCCTCTGCAAGAGCCGGAGCCTTGACTGCCCTGAGCCGCTCCAAGGCTTGGGTGCAAGATCTAGACCCGGCGGACGTGGCCAGCGGATATCCCACCGTGAAAGAAGATGGATCTTTTGAACAGGATGACTTCATAGCTTGCGTGCGCGGAGTCCGACCTCAGGCGATGATTCTTGGAGAAGAGACCAACATCGACAAGTATCAACCGGGTTTTGATGTTGAAAATAAGAAGATGGCAACTCCCTCATACAAGGTGTCTGATTTAATCCCGCTGGTTCGTGAAAATACATTTGCTCCGGAAATTGATCCGTCCGGCCTGATTGATGAGGAAGCAGCATTTGTCGTTGTGAAAGGTTTTGATTGGTCAAAACCCAGCTTCCAGTCAACAAAGGGCGGCGAACCGGCGAGGGAGGACTAGTAACCATCTTCATTGGCTTATAAAGCTTTGCAATAGAGTAGCTGTGAAAACACTGCATGCTTTGCCTATGCCATCGCGCATAAAACACTTGTGTGATTCTGTGCTTCCTGATGTTTAATTTATGCATCATATTGATAGTTGTCCCTGTAATACTTCAACTCCGTTCCTTTGATCTCCGGACCACCGGTTTAAATAACCCGGGTGGTGAAGCTGATAATCCAATTTTTTCGAGAAGTCAATGCTTCTGAATACATAATGATTATCATACCTTTGTGATTTGTTGTCTAATAGTCCAGCCGGTGAAAGAGACCATGCTGTTTATTTATGAAATTGAGACAACAAAAATCTAGAAGGCAAATAACAGGTGGTAAATAAAATTTAACCTTGTAAGTAAGAGTTGGGGGTTTCTGATTCGAATACGATCAGTAAACCAGACCAAAGGGGTTAAGCTAAGGTTCGAATACGACCATATAGCCCCCAGTGGCTTTGGCGTTGCGCCGATCAAGAGGGTACTGATAGCTATGTTCTCTTTGGTTCGAATATGACCTATGTTTGAACAGGAAGCCCCCAAATGACCTTGAGAGGTTTTTAACGACCCTGATTCGAATACGATCCAAGTCGGACTCAAAAGGGGTTAAGCTATGATTCGGATACGATCAAGAAGCCCCCTAATGAGTTTGGCCTTGAGCCGATCAAGACGGTTACGACAGCTATGTTCTCTTTGGTTCGAATACGACCTATGTTTGAACAGGAAGCCCCCAAGTGACCATGATAGTTGCGGCTAGATTCGAATACGATCATAAGCCGGACCAAAAAAGGTTAAACTTGATTCAAATATGATCAGCTCCTTAATAGTCATTTTGAGAATAAGAAACAATAAATATGCTTAACCTTTTGAAAAGAAAAGAGACCGATGGTCCTGCTTTATTACTTATCAAAGTATATACAACGTTAAAGTATGTACATGATGAGAGCCAGTGGCTCAGGTGTAGTATGGCCGAAGTTGAACAATGTTCCATGGCCGGCGGGTCTCCTCTTTCGACTTACGTGAGTCCTTGTGCTCTCGAACGTCAGTGAGGTAATAAGACCTGTTTTTTAAATTCTTGCTGACCACAAAGGGTCCTTCCCAAGGCGGGGATAACTTGCGTGCATCTGACAGATCCTGGATGAGCCGGAGCACCAGGTCGCCTTCTTGAAAGGTCATGGACTTAACCCGGCGGCTGTGATAACGACACAGGTCCTGTTGATAAATTGCTGATCGAGCCGCTGCTAAGTCTCTTTCTTCATCTAACAAGTCAACTGCATCCTGTCTAGCTTGTTCATTATTAGCTTCAACATAAGCCGCCACATGGGGCGAGTCATGACGGATGTCACTTGGCAACACTGCTTTTGCTCCATACACCATGAAGAAAGGTGTGTAACCTGTAGACTTGTTAGGTGTGGTGTTGATACTCCACAGTACCGAGGGTAATTCCTCTACCCAAAAACCCGACGTTCGCTGTAAGGGAACCATAAGCCGGGGCTTGAGACCTTTTAAGATTTCCTGATTTGCTCTCTCAGCTTGGCCATTGGATTGAGGATGAGCTACAGAAGAAACATCAAGCCGAATATGCTCTCGTTGACAAAACTCCTCCATAGCCCCTTGGGATAGATTAGTGCCATTGTTAGTGATAATACTGTGTGGAAAACCAAAACGGAAGATCACCTTTTTCATGAACTAAACCGCCGTGGCCGCATCACACTTACTCACCGGCTCTGCCACAACCCACTTTGTCAATTTATCAACTGCCACTAAAAGATGTGTATTTTTATCCTTAGACCTTTTGAAAGGTCCAACCATGTCAAGCCCCCAGACCGCAAACGGCCAAGTGATTGGAATCATCCGGAGCTCTTGAGCCGGCACATGTGCTCATCGTGCGAACTTTTGACATCCATCACATCTACTGACCAGATCCTCTGCATCAGCGTGAGCCGTCAACTAGTAAAAACCGTGACGAAAAGCCTTGGCCACCAGAGATTTTGACCCGGCGTGATGACCACAATCGCCTTCATGGATCTCACGAAGTATTTCTTGGCCTTCTTGTAACACCCACGATGCCTCTATATCTCCCACGTGTCGAAGCACGACTTAGAGGCATAACCGCATGGTAGGCATGTCGCAAGAGGGGTAATCTTTACACATCCCATGTACTGAATAATAAAGGGATAAAGAGTTGGCTTACAATCGCCACTTCACACAATACATAAATATAGCATTACATCAACCAGAAAACAATCAAGGTCCGACTATGGAACCAAATAAAGAAAGACAACCCCTAATGCTAGATCCCTGATCGCCCCGTCTGGGCTCCACTACTGATCAAAAGGAAACGAAACACCACAACAAAAATGATCTTCATTGAGCTCCTCGTTGAGCTCAGTTGCGTCACCTGCATGGTTATCATCGGCACCTGTAACTGTTTGAAGTAATCTGTGAGTCACGGAGACTCAGCAATCTCACACCCTCGCGATCAAGACTATTTAAGCTCAATGGGTAGGAAAAGGTAGTGAGGTGGAGCTGCAGCAAGCACTAGCATATATGGTGGCTAACATACGTAAATGATAGAGAGAAGAGAAAGCAAAGCACGGTCGAGAAGCTATAATGATCAAGAAGTGATCCTGAAACTACTTATGTTCAAGCATAACACAAGAACCATGTTCACTTCCCGGACTCCGCCGGAAAGAGACCATCATGGCTACACATGCGGTTGATGCATTTTAATTAATTTAAGTTTCAAGTTCTCTACAACCAGACATTAACAAATTCCCATTTGCCCATAACCGCGGGCACGGCTTTCGAAAGTTCATAACCCTGCAGGGGTGTCCCAACTTAGCCCATCACAAGCTCTCATTTGCGTATGTTAGCCACCATATATGCTAGTGCTTGCTGCAGCTCCACCTCACTACCTTTTCCTACCCATTGAGCTTAAATAGTCTTGATCGCGAGGGTGTGAGATTGCTGAGTCCCCGTGACTCACAGATTACTTCAAACAGTTGCAGGTGCCGATGATAACTGTGCAGGTGACGCAACCGAGCTCAAGGAGGAGCTCGATGAAGATCGTTTTCGTTGTGGTGTTTCGTTTCCTTTTGATCAGTAGTGGAGCCCAGACGGGGCGATCGGGGATCTAGCATTAGGGGTTGTCTTTCTTTATTTGGTTCCGTAGTCGGACCTTGATTGTTTTCTGGTTGATGTAATGCTATATTTATGTATTGTGTGAAGTGGCGATTGTAAGCCAACTCTTTATCCCTTTCTTATTCAGTACATGGGATGTGTAAAGATTACCCCCTCTTGCGACATGCCTACCATGCGGTTATGCCTCTAAGTCATGCTCCGACACGTGGGAGATATAGCCGCATCGTGGCTGTTACAAGTTGGTAATCAGAGCCTTCCCCGACTTAGGAGCCCCCCTGCTTGATCGAATCGTTGGCGTTGTTGAGTCTAGAAAAATGTTTTGAGTCCTTTAGGATTATATATATTGGAGAGTAGGATTCTTTTTACTCCTTGGTCCCTTCGTCGCTCTGGTGAGGCCTCCTGACATAGAGTTTTGACTTTTCTCTTCTCAAATTTCACTAAAAAAAATTTAGGATCACGCAGGTATCTTGGAATCGTTCCGATGGTTTTGTGACGAGAACATTGTTTTGGTGCCTCCTGACATTTAGGGGTTGTGGCAGTGTCCCGGGGAGTTGAGCCCCGAGGTGTTGCCGTCACAATTTTATCGTTGCAGTTCTGGAATACCTAAGTTTCGTCGACATCAAAAATCTCTTTTATGCAGTTGTTGGTGAGATAACCTCGACGCCACCCAGTACTGGGGCGGGTGATCAGGAGTATTGCCATAACTCGTATAACGGATGCTTTTCGAAGGTTTAGGTAAACGATTTCCGAAGGTTTCTTGGTTATGTGTTGAAGGATGGATACAGCTGGATGTAGGTATTGTTAGTTTGGGTGAGATATTATGCTTCCCCTGTATCCCCAACACCTGATTGCATAACCAGAAAGTTTCGGGAGTTTATAAGTGGGAATTCAAGTATATCGTAGGATATCTTTCCAACAGACACATGATACGATATCGGATCTATCATATGTTTGTTTCTGGCTTATTCTGCAAGCCAATCTTTGTTTTGTTTTTTTGAGTTGTGGTATTCGAGTTGCTTCGAAGTAAAATGTGGATTCCATGCCTTTTCTAAATGGTTCTCTCATATTTCTATGTGATTACCAATCCTTCTTGATCATCAAGGTTGTCATGTCAATTCTTTCCAATCGGTGAGATTCTCTTCAAGATGATCCTATCATTTTTACCATTCGCAAGATCCAATCTCAGTTTTCGTCAACGGTGTTTGTTTCATCCGTCTCCAAGTTGTCTTTGTTTTCCCGCCCTCCCACCCTTTCTTTTTCTTCAAGGACACAAATTTCTTAATCAAGTATCATTGTATTGATGGGAAATCTCTCCATTCTTTTCCGTCAATGTTCTTACCCGGTGTTTCTTATGAAGATACTAACGGAGCTTCAAGTTTATCATTCTTCGTTCTCTTTTCTTCTCCGGTGGATTCAATTCAAACTTTGTTATTGAGCATAGTCCTTTCATTTTGCCCAATGCTTTTCTTATCCCGGTGCACCTCATAATCATTCCCCGCTTGCTATTCAATTGTTCCGGAGTGCTGAAGATATATCAAAGATTCGTGTTTCCACTCTGCATTCGTTCAAGCTCTTTCGAGGTTCTAATCTCATTCAAGCCATTTAATTCAACTGGTGCAATCTCTCTTTCCAAGCAATCTTTTCAATGGTGTTTCTTTTGAGTAGGTCCTAACCCACAGGTCTTTCCCAGGATCTTACCTGACTCTTCTAATTTTCCCGGAGTTACTCTCAATTCTTTTCCAAGGTGACGTGAGTATGAATTATCATTAGTCAGTTGGTTTCTACAAGATCTTATAACTCTTTTCATTGTTGGAGCAACCTCTTCACTTTTCATTCCCCCGGAGTATCTCAACAATTCATGGTGGTGTATAACATCATCATTCTCAACATTTGAAGACCGAAGAAGAGTTTCTCTCAAATTTTGGTTCGTTCTCTCAGAAATGCGTGTTTCAAGCTTGTTGCCATCCTCTCATAATTGTTTTCGAGCGTGATAATTCTTTTCACCCATCCGGAGTAATTCAGGAGTATTTTTCAGTTTGATTCTCCAAAGCCCATCATCTCATAATTATTCATTCTTAGCTTTCAGCTCTCATCCTCCAAATCTTACCGGTGCATCATTCAAATATTCTCTAATCAGTTCATGATCTCTTCGTTCTCTTGCATCAAATCCTCTCAAGTATCTTCATTCGTTCTCTAACTCTTCCCGGCGTTTCCTTATCTTTTCTTCGTTCATTTTCAATTCTTACGGTGGTTCATTTGAGATTTCTTTTCCTTCGTTATCATATCAATTCATTCGTTCTTTCCAATCCTACCGGCGGTTCATTGAAGACCTTTCTCAAGTTTGTGCCATATCTATCTTAATCCTTTATATGAGAATAAGTTGTATGCAATCCATTGCTTGTCATCAATTTAATTGGTGAAGGATAAGCATAATGTAATTCTTATTCTTGTTTCACCGTGTAAATTCAATTCCTTATTCCGGAGGTTCATCAAATTATTATTTCATTTGTTCATCTTTCTTTCCGGAGTTCCAAGTTTTTCTCGGTTATATTATTTCAAAGCTTCACCTAATCATTGCAAGGCTTCTCCCGGAGTTCTTTTCAACTTTCCCTTTTCGTTTGATCATTCTTTTATTACCGGAGTTCTTCATGGAGGCTGTACATGGTGGTTCGTCAAGGATTCCTTTCATTCTTCAATTGTCCTAAAGTTTTTTCTCTCGAAGTTAAGATCCACCAAGCTATACTCTCAAATAAACATGGTGTTCAATGCATGTCTTGTTTTGAGGAGTTCAAGCATTCTTCATCTTGCATTCGAGGTGCAATTCTTTCTTTCTTATCTTTTGAGGTGGTGTTATGTCATTGTTGATAATTTCCCTTCATGTTTCATGATTCACAAGTTTTCAAAGAGTGACATATTTAAATCCATTTATCTCTTCATTGGAGTTATCTTGGGTTATATTTCACCTAAAGCTTTCCCTAAGGATTGTTGCTTTATGGTGCTTATAAATGACCCAAGTTCTTCTTTTATCCTCCCGGTGAAATAGTTTCTCGTCTCCTTGTTCATATCAATTCAAACCCATTCTTTCCGTTAGTGGCAGAATTTCAACTCATAATTTTGAGATGTCTTCCATAAGCCCACATCAAGCTTATCCTTTTGTTGTTGATAATCCAACAACTTCGTTTGAGAATATGTTGTAAGCGTGCTCTCTCAAGATCTTGCTTCCCTTTGTTCAATTCCTTCCATTTACAGTCGGAGTGCTACCCAAATTATATCAGTCTTATTCCTTCTCGATCTTGTTTTAACCGGAGTGTGGTGTCTATCATTCCTCTTCTAACCGGAGTCTCATCCAAGTGCTTTCATTTTGCCAAGTTTATATTCTTTGCCTACCATTTCCAACCAGAGTGCTGTCCGAATTGGTTCTTCCTTGTTCCTCTTTTTCATAACGGAGTGTTTTCAACTTCGATCATCTCCGTTGAATCCTTTTCTCGAAATTGTTTAACCACTCAAGGTTCTTTGGTTTCACTCGTTTGTCAAAGAAGTAACTTAGATTTACCTCTTCTCTTTCTTTTCCGTTTTCCCTCCGGTGCCATCCTAGATCTCAGGACGAGATCCTCTCGTAGTGGTGGAGTGTTGTAACGCCCCGAGACCGTTGCGCCAGGTGTCTTCCAGTTATTCACTGTTGTTGCCTTGTCATTTGTTTGCGTGTCATGAATTTCATATCATGTCATCATGTACATCGCATTTGCATACGTGTTCATGTCATGCATCCGAGCTTTTTCCCCGTTGTCCGTTTTGCATTCCGGCACTCCTTCGTCCTCCGGCGTCCCCTTTTGCCTCTTTTCGTGAGCGGGTGTTAAACTTTCTCGAATTGGACCGAGATTTTCCAAGTGGCCTTGGTTTACTACCGGTAGACGGCCTGTCAAGTTTCGTGCCATTTGGAGTTCGTCCGATACTCCAATGGTTAACCGGGGAACCGTAAAGGCCTCGTGTGTGTTGCAGCCCAACACCCCTCCAAAGCGGCCCAATAACCCATCCAAATCCCCTCCATCCTCTCGGTCGTTCGATCACGATCACGTGGCCGAAAACCGCACCTCATTTGGACTCTCCTAGCACCCTCTACCTATAAATATGTGTGCCTCCCCGAAAATTCGCGGATGAAACCCTAGTCTCCCTCCTCCTCGTGCCACCGGACATGTCCACTCTGCCGCCCCGCACCTCCCGCCGGCCCGCGAGGCCCACGCCTGGCCCGCCGCCGCCGCCGCCCGTAGACGTCCGCGCCCGCGCCGCCTCGCCCCGCGCAAGGCCCGCGCCTCCCGCCGCCTATCCAGCGCCGACGCCCGCCGCCGAGCACGCCGCCGCTCGCCCCCGCGCCGCTGGCCGCCGGATCCGGCAAGCCCGCGACCGGAACCCGCCGTCCCGTCCTCGTCCATCGCCGGACCCGCCCCGCACCTCGCCGGCGAGCTCTTCCGCGACGCCGGCCGTCCTCCTCCTCATCTCCGGCGAGTTACCATGACCATCCTCAAAATCCGTGCAAGATCCAAATCTAGAAGGTTGACCCCGAAATATCCTAAGTCCCTTCTCTGTGATATTTTCAGGCCATGTTCATCGTATCATAACTTCATCATAGTAGCTCCGTTTCATGCACATGATATATCAAATTGTTCATCTGCATGTCCTCTTCATTTTGTTCCATTACACCATGCTTGTTTGAGTCCATCTTGATGCCCAAATGACTGTTTCAAGAGTGCTTCATAATGTTAGGTGCTGATTCTTATCAGTTTACGAGTATTTGTCATTTTTGCCATGATTATTGTGTGCTACATATAGGCATGAGCTCTACATGTGTTTTGGGCTATGCCATGCCATCTTTACAAGGGTGTATGCCATGTATTTTTGTGATAAATGTGGTGACTAGCACAAGCATGCAAAGTAGCTCTCATGATGTTGCTGATTTTAGGGGCTTAGAATTTCACTAAGTCATTTCCCTGCTGTTATTTTAATGCCATGTATTCATGTTGCTACAGAGTAATCCATGCTTCTTTTGAGTATGTTCAGTAAGGATGATTTGGGCATATGGTTGTGCTCTATCCATCCATGTCCCTATTTGAATTTATGGAGGGCCCTAGCATGACTCAATCTTGCTCTACTTTTGCTATAAAATGTTCCTGGCAGATTGTTTACGTGTTAATCAATTTTGCCAAGGTTGTTGTAGTTGATCCATGCATGCTATGAGATTGTTCTTGACATGTTTAGCTTCTTGATCATGTCTTCTTGCTGGTAGCATGCTTAGTTTTTCATGCAATGCCTTGTGGTGAGTGCATCGAGCTCGCAAACATGCCTTCATAATTCGGTTTATGCCATGTCCAGTTTTCTGCTAAGTTTGAATCTGTTAACGAAACTTGCTATGTTTACATGGGTGCAACATGTTTTCTGTGCCCTTTTGGCCTATGGTCAGTAAGGGACTTTTGTTATATGCTTTGAGTAGTTTCATGCCATGCCTTGTGTTGCTATGATCTGATCCTATAGCATGTTGTTATCTTGTTCTAAACATTGCTTCCTGATGTTAATTCCTGACATGTTATTTTCACACAGTCTGTGATGCTGATATCTTTTGCTCTTTTGCCATGCTTGTTTGAACCTGCTCTTGTGTGATTTAGCTGTAGCTCAGTGTTCATCTTTTGTCAAGCATTTTGAGTAGATCACTGCCATGTGCTTTATTGCTATGTTGGAGTGCAGTAGCTTAGTTTCTTGTTGCATTCTAGATGGCATCGTGCTGTTAATCGCAGAATTGTGCCATTATTGTTTTGCTTGCCATTTGCAAACCGTGCATCCGATTCTGGGGATCTTTATATCGATTTCGACCAAAATCATCTCATCTTCCCAGCAACACACTTGGTTTGCCAAGTTGATGCCTTGATCAATCTTTTCCTTCTAGAGCACGCATATGCATTGCATATCACATCCCACATATCATGCCATGTTTTGCATCATGTTGTTTGTGCATTGCACCATGGTTGATTGTTGTTTCCTTTGCTTGTGTTCTTGCCTAGGGTAGAGTCGAGAGACGAGTTCGTGATCGAGGAACCCGTTGAGTACTCTTAAGAGGATCAAGCTTACGTCAACTCGGAGAACTTTGCAGGCAAGATGACCATACCCTCGAAATCACTTCTATTTTTGCTTGCTAGTCGCTCGCTCTTTTGCTATGCCATGATACCTACCACCTGCTTTATCATGCCTCCCATATTGCCATGTCAAGCCTCTAACCCACCTTGTCCTAGCAAACCGTTGTTTGGCTATGTTACCGCTTTGCTCAGCCCCTCTTATAGCGTTGCTAGTTGCAGGTGAAGATGAAGATTGTTCCATGTTGGAACATGGATATGTTGGGATAGATGAAGTTTGTTCCATGTTGGAACATGGATTATTGTTGGGATATCACAATATCTCTTATTTAATTAATGCATCTATATACTTGGTAAAGGGTGGAAGGCTCGGCCTTATGCCTGGTGTTCTGTTCCACTCTTGCCGCCCTAGTTTTCGTCATACCGGTGTTATGTTCCTTGATTTTGCGTTCCTTACGCGGTTGGGTTATAATGGGAACCCCTTGACAGTTCGCTTTGAATAAAACTCCTCCAGCAAGGCCCAACCTTGGTTTTACCATTTGCCACCTAAGCCTTTTTCCCTTGGGTTCTACAGACTCAAGGGTCATCTTTATTTTAAACCCCCGGGCTAGTGCTCCTCTGAGTGTTGGTCCAACCTGTCAGCCGCCGGTGGCCACCAGGGGCAACTCTAGGTTGGCCTACCGGAAGTTTGGACAATCCGGTGTGCCCTGAGAACGAGATATGTGCAACTCCTGTCGGGATTTGTCGGCACATTCGGGCGGCTTTGTTGGTCTTGTTTTACCATTGTCGAAATGTCTTGTAACCGGGATTCTGAGTCTGATCGGGTCTTCCTGGGAGAAGGAATATCCTTCATTGACCATGAGAGCATGTGATGGGCTAAGTTGGGACACCCTTGCAGGGTTATGAACTTTCAAAAGCCGTGCCCGCGGTTATGGGCAGATGGGAATTTGTTAATGTCCGGTTGTAGAGAACTTGAAACTTAACTTAATTAAAATGCATCAACCACGTGTGTAGCCATGATGGTCTCTTTCGGGTGGAGTCCGGGAAGTGAACACGGTTCTTGTGTTATGCTTGAACGTAAGTAGTTTCAGGATCACTTCTTGATCATTATAGCTTCTCGACCGTGCTTTGCTTTCTCTTCTCGCTCTCATTTGCATATGTTAGCCACCATATATGCTAGTGCTTGCTGCAGCTCCACCTCACTACCTTTTCCTACCAATTGAGCTTAAATAGTCTTGATCGCGAGAGTGTGAGATTGCTGAGTCCCTGTGACTCACAGATTACTTCAAACAGTTGCAGGTGCCGATGATAACCGTGCAGGTGACACAACCGAGCTCAAGGAGGAGCTCGATGAAGATCGTTTTCGTTGTGGTGTTTCATTTCCTTTTGATCAGTAGTGGAGCCCAGACAGGGCGATCGGGGATCTAGCATTAGGGGTTGTCTTTCTTTATTTGGTTCCGTAGTCGGACCTTGATTGTTTTCTGGTTGATGTAATGCTATATTTATGTATTGTGTGAAGTGGCGATTGTAAGCCAACTCTTTATCCCTTTCTTATTCAGTACATGGGATGTGTAAAGATTACCCCTCTTGCGACATGCCTACCATGCGGTTATGCCTCTAAGTCATGCTCCGACACGTGGGAGATATAGCCGCATCGTGGGTGTTACACTTCTTCAGGGGAAACACGCCGCTGAAACGCTCCAGAGACGCTGTGATGGTTTAGCTCTCCATCAGAAATCGTCATTGACTTGGACCGCCGGGTTATCTGTCGAGCTAGGGTCACATCCGCTGGCAACTCTCCCCGGGTCATGTAAGCCAAGAATGGCATTGTCCAATCTGGGATGAGATGAAGAGCCGCCACCAACTGCGCCTCTGGTTCAGGAACGACTAGATCTTCTTCTGTGGTTAACTTAACAGATGGGTTATGCAAAACATCCAAAAAGGTGTTAGGTGGCACCGGCTTACGCTGAGATCCCAGCCGGCTTAAAGCATCAGTCGCTTCGTTCTTTCTACGGTCAATGTGCTCCACTTGATAACCTTTAAAATGCCCTGCAACAGCATCAACTTCACGGCGATAAGCCGCCATGAGCGGATCTTTGGAATCCCACTTGCCTGATACTTGTTGAGCTACTAAGTCTGAGTCGCCAAGACACCGGACCCGGCTCAGGCTCATCTCTTTGGCCACTCGAAGACCGTGGAGCAAGGCTTCATATTCTGCTGCATTGTTAGTGCAAGGAAACATCAGTCGCAACACATAACAAAATTTTTCACCTCGAGGGGAGGTTAAAACAACTCCAGCCCCCGAGCCTTCCAGTTGTCTGGACCCATCAAAGTGAATAGTCCAATATGTGTTGTCTGGTTTCTCTTCCGGCATCTGCATCTCTGTCCAATCATTAATAAAATCAACCAGTGCTTGATACTTGATCGCAGTACGTGGTACATACTTCAACCCATGAGACCCAAGCTCAATGGCCCATTTAGCAACTCGTCCGGTGGCTTCTCTGTTTTGAATTATGTCTCCCAAAGGAGCAGAGCTAACCACGGTGATTGGGTGACCCTGGAAATAATGTTTAAGCTTCCAGCTCGCCATGAACACCCCATATACAAGCTTCTGCCAATGTGGATATCGTTGTTTGGATTTAATTAACACCTCGCTGACGTAATAAACCGGCCGTCGAATCGGATGTTCCTTGCCAACCTCCTTGCGCTCCACCACAATAGCCACACTAACAGCTCGTGAGTTGGCGGCTACGTATAACAGCAGCGGCTCTTTCTCAATTGGAGCAGCAAGGACCGGCGGCTCAGCAAGCTGTGTCTTGAGATCTTCAAAAGCAGAGTTTGCAGCATCCCTCCAAACAAAATCATCTGTTTTCTTCTTCATCTGATACAAAGGCATCGCCTTCTCCCCTAACCGGCTTATGAACCGGCTCAAAGCAGCAACACGACCCGCCAGCTGTTGAACATCATTGATGCATGTTGGTTTGGCCAGGGATGTGATTGCCTTAATCTTCTCCGGGTTAGCTTCAATACCTCGGTTGGACACTAAAAACCCAAGAGCTTGCCGGTCGGCACTCCAAAAACACACTTAGCCGGGTTAAGCATCATTTTGTAGACCCAGAGGTTATCAAAGGTCTCTTTCAGATCTGTGACCAATGTTTCCTCTTTCCTGGTTTTTACCACTATATCGTCCACATAAGAATGAACATTACGCCCAATCTGATTGTGGAGACAATTCTGCACACACCATTGATAGGTCGCCTGGCCACTCTTGAGCCCAAAAGGCATGGACACATAGCAGAAAGCTCCAACCGGAGTGATAAAAGCTGTCTTCTCCTGATCTTTGACTGCCATCTTGATCTGATGATAACCGGAGTAAGAATCCAAGAAACACAAACATGCGCAGCCCGCCGTAGCATCGATGATCTGATCAATACGGGGGAGGGCAAAGGGGTCAGCCGGACAAGCCTTGTTTAAATTGGTGTAATCCACACACATACGCCAGGTGCCGTTCTTTTTGAGTACAAGCACCAGGTTGGCTAACCATTCTGGGTGAAAGACTTCCACAATGAACCCGCCCGCCAAGTGCCGGGCCACCTCTTCCCCAATGGCCTTTCGCCTTTCCTCGTTGAACCGCCGGAGAAACTGTCTAACTGGTCTGAACTTTGGATCAATATTGAGAGTGTGCTCAGCGAGTTCCCTCGGGACACCCGGCATGTCAGAAGGTTTCCATGCAAAGATGTCCCGGTTCTCACGGATGAACTCGATGAGCGCGCTTTCCTATTTTGGATCCAAGTTGGCACTGATGATGAACTGCTTAGATGAGTCGCCAGGCACAAAGTCAACCATCTTGGTGTCATCAGCTGATTTGAATGTCAGTACCAGCTCATGCTCTGTTGTTGGTTTCTTTAAAGACGTCATGTCTGCCGGGTCAACATGATCCTTATAAAACTTTAACTCCTCTGTTGCATAAACAGATTCAGCATATGCAGCATCACCTTCTTCACACTCCAAGGCTATTTTCTGGCTTCCATGTACTGTAATGGTGCCATTATGACCCGGCATCTTGAGCTGCAAATACACATAACATGGCCGAGCCATGAACTTGGCATAAGCCGGCCGTCCAAACAGAGCATGATATGGGCTTTTGATCTTAACCACCTCAAAGGTTAATTTTTCTGCTCTAGTGTCATATTCATCCCCAAAGGCTACTTCCAGTTCAATCTTACCAACTGGGTATGCCGACTTGCCAGGTACCACACCATGAAAAACAGTGTTGGATTGCTTGAGACTCTTATCAGTTAACCCCATCTGACGGAATCTCTCATAGTAGAGGATGTTGATGTCGTTGCCTCCGTCCATGAGTACCTTAGTGAATTTATATCCACCAACTTGAGACGCCACTACCAAGGCCAAAACCTGGATTATCAACCCGGGGTGGGTGATCCGCTCTGCTCCACACAATAGGCTGTTCTGACCAATGTAAGTAACACGGAACCACCGGCTCAACGGCATTGACGACCCTCTTGTGAAGCTTCTGGTCCCTCTTACATAAACTAGTGGTAAACACATGGTATTGGCCACTGCTCAACTGTTTTGGGTTGCTCTGATATCCGGACTATTGCTGCTGATTACCTTGGCCAGGTTGCGGATTATATCCTCCGTGGTTACCTGGATGGCCCTGATCGTGAAAACCTCCTCCACCTGAGCCGGCGCCCGGGCCATGAAAACCGCCTCCACCTGAACCGCCACCTGGGCCGTGACCTCCATCAAACACGTTTGAATTTTTAAACGCCTTCATGATTGTACAATCTTTCCACAAGTGGGTAGCTGGCTTCTCCCGGGTGCCGTGTTTTGGGCAAGGCTCGTTCAATAGCTGCTCAAGGGTGGGACCTGACCCGCCCGACTGAGGGGGGTGCCTGCCCTTGCGCCGTTGATTTCTGCCCTGCGCATTGGTGTTAGTGACAAACTCATCAGCCTTACATTTATTACCTCCTTGATTTGACGGGGTTATGCTGGTGACCCTTGCCGTTGCCGTTCTTCTTTCCCTTCGCTGTCTTTTCTTTGTCAGACACCGGGTCTTTGGTACTATTAGAATCAGCATACTTGACGAGAGCCGCCATCAACTGGCCCATGTCATTGCAGTCACGCTTGAGCCGCCCCAACTTCTGCTTCAGAGGTTCAAAACGGCAGTTTTTCTTCAACATCAAGACTGCTGAGCCGGCATCCATCTTATCAGACGAATGTATTATCTCCTTGACCCGGCGCCCCCAATGGGTTGTAGATTCACCGTCCTCTTGTTTGCAATTAGTTAGGTCCACAATCAACATGGGTTGTTTACACATGTCTTTGAAGTTCTGGATGAACCGGGCCTTCAACTCCACCCATGAGCCGATAGAATTAGGTGGCAACCCCTTCAACCAAGTACGAGCTGTTCCATCCAACATCATGGTGAAATATTTAGCCATTGCCGCGTCGCTGACCTCCAACAACTCCATGACCATCTCATAACTCTCAATCCAAGCCCCAGGCTGCAGGTCTGCTGTATAATTAGGCACCTTACGAGGCCCCTTGAAGTCTTTTGGCAAATGCATTAGGTATAGCCGGCACCAGGCAAGGGACGCCTCCGGTTCTTGTGGCCACTCCTGCCTCAACCGAGGTTGCTGGATAAGCCAGAAAAGTCTGATGAGCCGCCTGATCTGCCGCCAGCTGAACCACTCGTTCAGCCTCTTGTCGGATCCTCTCCTGATCCGTCAAGTTAAGGGCTCCAGCCTGCACCGGCTCATACCTGTGCGGCCGGTTGTGGTGTTGGGCGTTGCTTGACATGTCAACTGAACCCATATGTCTACTGTAACTTGGACTCCGGCTTGGGCGAGGAGTTGAATGGATCCCGTCTCGACTGTAAGAGTATGCATCCTGTTGTGCCAGAGCTGTTTGAAGAAGCTCTCTCACCCTTCGCGTTTCGATCGCCACTGGTGAGTCACCTTCCACCAGGAGAGCCGCCAAACGGGCCGACGCTACAATGAGGTTTTCCAAGGGATTGGAGAAGTGACCCGGTGGTGTTGGTACATAATGGGGTGGAGCGGTGTGTGCACGAGGTGGTTCCATGGTGCGCGGTTGAACCGGTGCTCCGGGTATTGTGATCCGATTTGCCTCCGGCGGGTTGCTTAATTGTCCCAGCCCCGGGTGTATGGAAAAGGTTCCTAGGATCGAGCGTTAGAGGTAAACGTGACTGAGTTTTCTAATGCCTTCTTCTCATGACCTCGTTCGACGCATTTAGATCCACCGAGAGCCGGAAAGTCTCCGCTTGAAGCTGTTGAGCACGAACGTCCAAAGACGCCCGCTCCGCTGCCATCCTGACCTCCTCTGTTGCTAGATTTTCTTTAGCTTGCACCATCTCCTCACGTACGCGTGCCACCTCCGCGTCATGCTGAGCCCTATCCGCTGGCTCTATCACGGCAGTTAACAGAGTCGTCAGTTTATCCACGAGATCCATCAGAATCTGAGCCGGGGGGCGCGCGGGGTCTCCTGTCCCGGCGGCAGCTGACCCGGTAGTTGTTGCCGCAGCCGCTGTGGAATTCTGCCCGGGCTGCGTTCCTGCCATGAAAACTCCGGCCCAATTCGGCGGCTCAAGGGGGTCCGGAATACTGCTGCCATCGGAACAGCCCCGAAGCATGCCATCTTGCAGTTGATACAAAGAGTCCGTCTCGCTGGTTGATGATGTCGTGTCAGAACAGACGGCCGTCTCACCGCCCTCCACCGATTCTTCAGAGTATTCACCGTCATGGACGCAGCCTACGAAGGCATGGTTCACGACAGATTGAACACGGGTGGTCCCCGAGCGCTGAGCCGTTTCGATGAGGTTGGTGTGGACGTCCGGCTCAGGGCCTGACTCGCCGATCCGGCCGATGAAGACGTGAATTCCGCCGAAGGGGACCCGGTACCCATACTCAATTGAGCCGACCCCGGGGCCCCAGCCTTCGTCGTCGATGTAGAGCTTGCCGCGACGACTCTTGGTCATCCGGCCCACGGCGTATCCCTTGAGCCCTTCGAAGTTGCCCTTCAAGAACTCAAATCCACCGTGCGCTGGCCCCACGGTGGGCGCCAACTGTCGTGGGATTGTCACGGCAGATGTCCTAGCGAAAGGACTTCGTCGTAGGGCCATCGCAACTAGGAAGCTGAAAGGGGTTAATAGGGACAAAGGACACGAGAGGTTTTATACTAGTTTGGCCCCTTACGATGAAGGTAAAAGCCTACGTCTAGTTGTGTTTGGTATTGCTGAGGTTTCGATCACCAAGAGGCTAACTCGCCGGCTTGGTTGTCGATCTCTTGTTTCTTGCCCTAAGCCGCCACCGGGTCGTCCCCTTATATACACGGGTTGACGCCTGGCGGCCTACAGAGTCCCGGCCGGCTCATAATCGTGTCCGGCTCGGTGACTTCCTTTACATGCCTTTCCTTACAAGTCTTTCTTTACATACAGCGGTTTACAATACTGGGCCTTAAGCCGCCCCTAGGCCTTTGGGCCTTCTGCAAGATTTAATAAACTATCATCTTGAACGTTTACTGAGCTTTGTTTGTAACCCGCCGTTGGGGCTGACCCGACCCCTCCTGGGCGGGTCATAACTGATAGCTGTATCCCCAACAGAACTGCAGTGCCCAAAGCACGAGGACCACCACTCCGAATCCCAACTCAATGCTTAAAGGAGAAGAAGAATTGTTCTCAGGTCAGGTTTTGTAGCTATGGTTCATACTCCTTTGCTCTTGCATCACTGTATTTACTCATACTAACTATTTTCAAATTTGAAGGATGGAATTGAAACTCCAATGGCGCAACAAGTATGTTTTAAACCTGTTTCTTTAACTGGTTTTCTGTTGTAACTTGCTCTATGTTGATTTCAGTTTCAATTTAATAAACAGTTCTGTTCTCATGTCATGCACATTACAAGTGTTGTTATTGCTCTATAGTTTCCCACACTTATATTCTGTCTATTCTGCTTTGTCTTGAACAAATATTATTTGAACTGTGTCTCTATCTTGATTTGGCAACAAAAACTAGAATGATATAGACCATAAAGTGACCATGGTACATAGATATATGTTTGTTTCATGATGTTATCCTGTCCACTTTACTACTGAACTGATTTACCAAAATGAGTTTCATATACAACATGGTAAACCTGTGATGTATCTGCTTGTTTCTCTTTTAGAATGCGGACAAAATATTGGAGAAGAGTACCCTGTTATGCAATGGTAAAGGAAGTAATGTAGATAAGGTTGAAGATAGTGAGACATCCTTGTTGGTCTCCAAGAAAGCTGATAAAAACTATCTTGACGACAATGAGAGAACCCAAAGGTCCTGTCTTGATGTAGTGTTCGAGTTACTGGCCACTACTACTGACACAAGCTCTTCAAACTCGCTGCCTGAATCAGTTCGTCTTCCTGAGTCTCAACTTCAAGTTGAAATACATCGATCAGATGTGCTGCCACAGGAAGCTGAAGTACCAAGGAAGTCCCTGCAGAATTCAGATGCATACTTTCTAGTGCAACAGCAAGCGCTGGAGGATTTAAGCGCCAAACAAGAGAAAGTTAATAAGCTTGCTAAGCATCTTGCCAACATTATGGGTGCCCAGGATATTGTTTCTTGAGATCTTCTGAAGTGGTTTCAGTTCTAGACTTGTTTTGCTGCGGTGTTTATTTGCATTGGTCGCGAACTTTGACAACCAGTGTATATGATATGATGCTTTGTTCCCTATATTTGCACTGGTGGCGAACTTTGATGCCCAGTGGATGTAATATGTGTAATAGTCGTGATAGCCTAGTGTAAGTGGCTTGCTTATTTATTTCCTTGTTGTCTTGTTTATTTGTTTGCTTGTAGTCAGTGCAGTTCTTTTTCCGCGGTTTGCTAGTGGCCGCAATAACCTATTTTTTAAAACTAGGCCAGAATAACCATGGGCTACATATTTACTATAGTGACACTGGGCCTCCTACAGGCCGTAGAACCAATAGGCCTTCTGCGGGCCGTAGAAACAATGGGCCTTCTACGGGCCTTAGAAACAATGGGCCTTCTACGGGCCGTAGACACAATGGGCCTTCTATGGGACGTATCATCAATGGGCCTTCTATGGGCCGTATGATCAACTGGCCAAATATGGGCCAATAACAGACCGCATTATGGCCGTAAATGGGCTAGAGTTGGAATCGTCCGTTCATGGGCCGACCATAACGGGCCATCGTTAATCAGCTGTATTTGATGACGCTATGAAAACGGCCCAACGTATTAACGGGCCACAAACGGGCCAACTGTAACCACGGGCTGAATTTGGCCCACAAGCAGAAAATGACAGTAATGGGCCATAAGTAACCGAATGCTGGAAATGAGCCCAAGAATAAATGGGCCCTGAGAAGGCCGAAAGATAACATGGGCTGGAAACGGCCTAATGGAATAATGGGCTGTTAATGGGTATAAAGTGATGCATTGTTCATTACGGGTCAGTTTCACCACGGGCCGTTAATGGGCCCAGAGTTACAAAGGGCCTCATATGGGCCGAAAGATGTCATGGGCCACACATGGGTCGGAAGTTATAACATGATGGAATCATATTGGACGGCCTAGATGACACTACTAGGCCTAATTCGGATAGGTCGTAACGGCCCCTGGGTTAGCGGGCTGTAAATGGACTATATGCGAACAGGCCGTTAACAGGATTTCCATGGGCTGGCCCGTCACCTTTTGACCAAGTCAAACGGGCTGGCCTTTTCACAGGAATGGGCTTCTGTTGGGCTGTGCCACGTGTCGACGTATCATAGGTGCCTTCGGTCCAATGAGTGGATGACATCTGTGCCAACGGTGAGCCGACACATGTTTCCTCTAGCCAATGATGATTTTACACGTGGAAAAATCCCCATTGGTCGGGGCTATTAATGGGTTATCGGATCCAAAACCGGACCCGATAGCTTAGCGGTGAGCCGTTACGGTGGATGCCACGTGTCGGTCAACCTTGACGAAAGCACTTCTATGACGCGCGATTTATTGTCATGGAAGTGGACACTTCCGTGATGATAATTTTGGTAATGTCATGGAACACTTGTGTGACAACACATGTATGACTATCTTGATTCTGTCATAAAATCGTCATGGATGTACATGCATGACAGAAAACGTGACCTACTGTGACAAACACGTATCATCACGAAAGTGTATTTTTTTTTGTACTGTGATCACCCCTCCAGGCACTACATGAGGCAGAAGCCCCTTAACCAAATTATAACTAGCAGCCTTCTTCAACATTTTAGAAAAAAGATCAGCCACCAATAAACAGTAAAGGGGAAGAAGGGTCACCTTGTTTAAGACCTTTCCCTCCCACAAAATGTGGCCCTAAAGTATCATTAATTTTAACAGCAAATGTCCCATGATGAAGACAGCTATAGACCCAACCAATCCATTTATCACCAAAACTAGGGGGTGTGATCACTTCCCACCCTAGGGAGAGCAGTCAAGGAGGATAAAGGAAAATGAGCATCCCAGTCCACAGAAGTGAACATCCTATCCAGAATAGCAAAAATTGGATTACTCTGATTATTGGACCAAGTGAAGGACCTATTAGAAATGGGAATCTCCAACAGGGCCCATCTATTGACCCAATCATTGAAAAGAAAAGTAATATGTGGGTTAATATTACCACTACTTTTATCAGTTTGTTGCCTAACTAGATAAAATCCCCACACACCAAAACAGGGTAAGAAGCAGCCTCCAAGATTGCAATTCAGCAATAAAATCCACCTTGAATTCAAGATAAGCAGAGCCATATACTACAATTAAATGCCATACAAAATTATCAGCTTTTGCCTTAATGGTAGAAACCACACCAAATTCTTTGTTAGTAAAACCAATTACCTTAAACATATCATTTTTAAAGCCTACCAAAATACCACCATCAGTTTTCAAGGCAGGTAGAAAGTGCCAGGTAAAATGGTTCTGCTTGTCCAAAGCCTCGAGGAAACCCTGAGAAATAAGTTCTTTTTTGGTTTCTTGAAACCCAATAAAATCAGGATTAGATTTAGCAATAGTATCACACATGCATTGTATCTTTCCTGGTTGCGCAAGACCTCTAATATTCCAAATGAGACCAATCATGATCTAAGCTATTTTGAAAGGGTGTGACAAGCCACAAGGCTTAACTTTGGTCAGAACAGTTGGGGACTTCTCAATACAATCAGCAGTGCCCACTGATTGATGAGAGGCAAACCCTACTGGGGTAGAACCAACATCTATATCATTAACATCAAGATTGGGAGATAACACAGTTTCAGGGTTATTATTGGCAAATAGTAGACATTTTCCTTCTCATCAGCAATCAGATCATCAATAATCACATGTTTGGAACATAAATCACTACCCAATTTCAAGTTAATTTTTTTAGTATGATTAGCAAGGATATCAGGATCAAGGATTGCAAATGAGTTACCTTTGTAAGTGTGAGGCACTTCCATATTCTTTTTCCTTTTGTACTCAACAGCTTTTTGCATAATATTCACATTACCATGTCCTCTAGTCTGAGGTTTCTGAGACAGGACAAGCACCCACTTTACCTTGGTATTCTTGGTTTTTCCAACTTCCATCACCTTATCTAGTGAAGAAAGCAAGGACCTCTTCAAACTAGAAGATTTGATCATTTCAACAGCATCACCAGGTAAGGTTATCATCTCCTCTTCAATAGTCTTCTCACCCTCAGAATCAGAGCAATCAATTGATTTCAGTAGCTTATTACAGTAATCCACACTGTTACCCTCAGCCAGGTTGTCCTCATCACCACAGATAAAAAGGTTATCTGAATGATTTTTAGATTTGAAGGCAGTAGTACAATCCACAGCCCCATAAGAAGCATCATCACCCATCATAGGAGGTCCACCATAGGACTCAGAAAGCAAAGGCAGGTCTGCCTCCCCAGGTTTCCTTATTACAAATGAAGCACAAGCTCCAGCATCAACCTCACATCTAGTTGATCCATCTTGCTCCATTTTTCCTTTGGATTTAGACCCCCCAACAGCATATTCCATGATGAAGTTTTCATGGTCAGTATCAGACCAAGTAGCATGGTGTACAACAGCATCAGAAGCTTTTTTGTGGCTGCCAGCACTAGCATTTCCTTTTGAGCTTAGATTAGCTTTATCTAAGTCATCAATAGCATTTTCATCATTGGACATGATATCATCTTGACCACCATCAGTTTTGTTCTCATGAATATTACCACTATCATCATCAATCTCCTCATTATCTTCATCTTCATCATTAACTACAGAGTCCAAGACACTAGTTTGCTCATATCCCTCCACTATAAATCCAAGGAGGAATAGCTTTTTTTTCATCTCAATCAACCTCTCAAAAGGGATTTTGGTTAGGTCTCTGCAAGCAATTTTAATCCTTACATTCTCAAAAAAATGTTCTGAACATGCCATTCCAGTCTACATCAGTAAGCACACCAAACATTGAGGCAATTTGACAGAACACCTTCCAGGTACACCATTTGGGTGGTATGCCCTCAATCAATACCCAAGCTTCAACCAGCTCCCCAAATGGATCACAAGCACCTTTCCATTCAATCACATTTACATTCACTCCCTCCTTTCGTAGATCAAAGGTTGGAAATTCTATCAGATCTTCAGCACTCTTCCAAGGTGGAAACCTGACCAAGAAGGTCTTGCTAGAGAGCTCCCTCACTTGCCATGGTCAATGTCTAGTCTTGCAAAAAACGGCAGATAGCAAGTCACAAAGCTCAGTTTTCAGAACCTCACCTTTGATTATATTAACCATAGCACAATTCTGGTAATTAAGCCATTTGGTCTCAGCAGCAGGGACTTCCACATGGTAGAAACCAAGCCCACTAGCTCCACTTCCAAAGAAAGTAGCAGAAGGTTGAATTTTGGCCCAAGCAACACAATTGTTGACATTATGATTCTGCTGGCATATGAAACAGGCCTTGGTCTTCACACAATTCCCCACATAGTGGCCAGGACCCCCGCAATTAAAACAGATCATGTCTTTGTACCTGGGATCAAGCACTTGCTCAACCTCAATTTCCACAGCTTGAATAGGAACTTGAGATGAGGAAGCAGTAGATGCAGTAGATTTGGTTTTCTGAGCAGGAACATGATCTTTACCAGATGGAGTAGAATTCTACTTGCGCCACACAGGGGCCGGGGCACGCTGGCTAGTACCCCATTGAGATGCTGCCCCTGAACTGGATCCAGAAGGACGCCGATCAGCCATCACCACTCCTTGCTTAACAACCTCTGCAAACGATCGCGAACCCGGGCCAATACCCTCACACGGAATACAGATCACTTTAGGGGCAGGATCAAAAGATCGCAGGACAGCAGGATGACAATCAGCCCTAGTAAATTTCCAAGCAGCAAGTAAATCCTTCCTCAACCAGAATATGCTAGGAAAAGGCTTCGGGAGGAACGAACTAGGGTTACTGCGGCGGCGAGGAGGGGAAGGAATAGATCACAACTGGCCATAATGTTCTTCTATATATTCTAGGTCACGGCCTTGCTGCTTAGAAGACGTAATTCCAGAATCCGCTTTCTGCATCACCACATATCCATGAATGGATGGCTCCTGCACCACCGGAGTAGATAAGGTATCATTCTGCCCTTTGCCAACCTTTTCAGAAGCACATGCTTCACTATTTCCTTCTACATTTGAATTCGAACCAGACTAAAAATCTCCCTGTCATTTACCTCAATTGGATCATCTCTCTCAACACCAACCGCACTGTTGTTTGATTCAGTATCACCTATAGGGAGAACCCTCAACTCTTATTGAATCTCGCTTAGAATTCATAACACTATCAACACAAAGGGAAACCCCTGAGGATGGTAATTTTAAACTAGGAACACAAACAGGCTCAAGCAATTTAACGACATCAAATCTATGGTGATCATGAAAAGCGCGCAAGCATTTCAATGAAGAATTAGAGATGAATTCCGGAATCTTACCGTGATCTCCAGGCCATGGAGGGGGCTTGATGTCGTGCTTGCGCCCCTTGTGGATCCGGTAATGGCCTCCAGGCGCCTGTCCTCCACCTCACAAACCACGACCATCGCCATCGGCAACGGATATAGCTTGCGAGGAGGGCGAATCCCCGGCGGAAGCACGCCTGGAGGAATCCTGGATGATGCATCCACCCGCGGCCTCACGATGTTGAACCGCCGTGGATTCGATCGGAAATTCCTCCACCGCGCGGCATGTGCTGGATCTGGGGAGTCCGCCTCCTGGATGGCCCAGAAGAGGAACTCCACATCCGATGCGCCATCGTCGCCGGTGAACCAATTGGAGAGAAGTACATCAAAGCATATACAACCAAAACCAATCACATGAAACCTCATCCATAGTCGATGCATTCAGCATAAAAGACGCGCAAGTGAATACATGCACCAGCTAATCGGGAAAAGATTCTACCATAACACTGTAAACATACACAACTCAAGTTTGATGAGCTACTGTGACCTTGCTAATGATACTGCTACGTCTTGAGCTTGCGTTGGTTTTCCCCGAAGAGGAAGGGATGATGCAGCAGAGTAGCGTAAGTATTTCCCTCAGTTTTTGAGAACCAAGGTATCAATCCAGTAGGATCCCATGCTCAAGTCCCTCGTACCTGCACAAAGCGATAGCTACTCGCAACCAACGCGATTAGGGGTTGTCAAGCCCTTCACGGTCACTTACGAGAGTGCGATCTGATAGATATAATATTTTTGGTATTTTTGGTATAAAGATGCAAAGTAAAAAGTAAAAGCAAAGTAAAAAAGCAAAACAAGATTAAAGTGATGGAGATTGATATGATGAGAATAGACCCGGGGGGCATAGGTTTCACTAGTGGCTTCTCTCAAGAGCATAAGTATTCTACGGTGGGTGAACAAATTATTGTTGAGCAATTGACAAAATTGAGCATAGTTATGAGAATATCTAGGAATGATCATGTATATAGGCATCACGTCCGTGACAAGTAGATCGAAACGATTCTGCATCTACTACTATTACTCCACTCATCGACCGCTATCCAGCATGCATCTAGAGTATTAAGTTAAAAACAGAGTAACGCCTTAAGCAAGATGACATGATGTAGAGAGATAAATTCATGCAATATGAAATAAACCCCATCTTGTTATCCTCGATGGCAACGATACAATACGTGCCTTGCTACCCCTTCTGTCACTCGGTAAGGACACCGCAAGATCGAACCCAAAGCTAAGCACTTCTCCCATGGCAAGAACTACCAATCTAGTTGGCCAAACCAAACGGATAATTTAAAGAGACTTGCAAAGATAACCAATCATACATAAAATAATTCAGAGAAGATTCAAATATTTTTCATAGATAGACTTGATCATAAACCCACAATTCATCGGTCTCAACAAACACACCGCAAAAAGAAGATTACATCGAATAGATCTCCACAAGAGAGGGGGAGAACTTTGTATTGAGATTCAAAGAGAGAGAAGAACCCATCTAGCTACTAACTATGGACCCGAAGGTCTGAGGTAAACTACTCACACTTCATCGGAGGGGCTAGGATGATGTAGAAGCCCTCCGTGATGACGGCCCTCTTCCGGCGGAGCTCCGAAACAGGCTCCAAGATGGGATCTCGTGGATACAGAAAGTTGCGACGGTGGAATTAGGTTTTTGGCTCCTGTTCTGGTCGTTTAGGGGTACGTGTGTATATATAGGAGGAAGAAGTACGCCGGAGGAGCAACGAGGGGCCCACGAGGCAGGGGGCGCGCCCTAGGGGGGGCGCCCCCACCCTCGTGACCGCCTCTTTTGTTCCTTGGAGCAGGGTCCAAGTCTCCTGGATCACGTTCGGTGAGAAAATCACATTCCCGAAGATTTTATTTCGTTTGGACTCCGTTTGATATCCCGTTTATCCGAAACACTGAAATAGGCAAAAAACAGCAATTCTGGGCTGGGCCTCCGGTTAATAGGTTAGTCCCAAAAATAATATAAAAGTGAAAAATAAAGCCCAATATAGTCCAAAACAGTAGATAATATAGCATGGAGCAATTAAAAATTATAGATACGTTGGATACGTATCAGATACTATGAGCCTTAAAATTTAGTACGGTTGGCAGGGTTACAGATTTTGTCCTTCCCGTTTACTGGGGGAGGAAATCTTCGGGAATCTACTCTGTTTACCTTCATCAATTTCCAAGAGCATCGATGGTCCACTATGTACTGCATATAATTTGTTCTAGCAAGAGATAGCCCAAGAAACTTGAAGACAATCTCTTCTAGATATTTGTGCTCGAAGTGTATGACCAATACTTCTTGACCAGCTCGCGAAAGAGAGATCCTTCAGTTTCCATGAGCTTTGTAGGTTTGTCAAACTCTACTACTTTCCCTGGAAGTGTTCGTATATAGCTCATCAGTATGGAACATATCCACGATCAATTTGGTATCCTCAGAAAAAAAAACATTACATTGCTTATAAGTTGCCGCCAAGAGAAACATACCGTCGCTCATTGCAAGTACCATATCCCAGTCCATAACTATTGGTATACGGTGGGCAACTGTAATAACGATGCAATATTTGAATTCTGTCCGGATCGTCTTCTGAAGGAGAACATCTGTTGCATTGTCTATAGAGGTTGTGGCTTCATCAAGAACTAAGATGCGGCACCTTCTCAGAAGTGCGCATCCCAGGCAGAAGAGCTGCCTTTGGCCCATGCTCCAGTTTGACCCACTTTCCACAACTATTATGACAGGATCTGATCAGTACTATGGATGAGATAATACCAAACATCATGCTAGCACAAAGAAAATAACTAATACATATACGACTACTAACAATTTGACATATTTATTGGCACATGTATTTTCACACCTATTTTGAATTCTTGAAATGATTAGAGCTTTTCTGTTTACACACTATTAGTTTCAAAAGATGAACTCCAGAAACCAAATTATAGATAAAGTGAAGTTTCCTACCATGTGAATCCAGTCCTTGTTCCTTCTCCTGGACAGCTTCAAGAAGTTGACATTTGGCAAGAACCTTCAAGCACAATAACAAATGGAGTAACCACTTCAGTTGGTGGGAGGTCATCATCCATGTCTGAGTTCTCCTCAAGTCAAATTCGGGTGCCTATTTCTTCCATACGTGAAAAGTTGTCTAGTTCCTCCTAGGGAATCTAGTTCTTATGAGAAAGGCAACTTGTCATTTGAGATTCCTCTAACTAAGAGCAGTTTTAGCACGCTCCCTCTTACCCCCTCTTTTCACATGGGAGGTAAGAGTATGTAGTAGATGAGCCGTTGATCACATTAATTAATGGTCGGATTAACTCTTACCTTCCTACCTGATATGTAAAAAGAGGGGGTAATAGGGAGCATGTTAAAATTTGCCTGTAATTAAATCTATTCACCCCATTTTGTTAATGTGCTGAACTTTCTGAAATCGCTAGGGATATGTCAAAGTACTCAAGCTGAATTTTTTTTGAGCATCAGTACAGACACAAGCGCTCATATAGACGCGCATACACTCACCCCTATGAACGCACACACGCACAGCCTACCCCTATGAGCACCTCTGAAAGACTGAGCCGGCATATCATCTTGAGATTTACGAAGTCACCGTAGGCGCCTCGTCGTCGACGGGAACGTCTCCTCCCACTGAAAGCGCATCGCCGAAAATCCTGAAATAAATCCAGAAATAATGCGAGCACCAGGATTTGAACCCTGGTGGGTTGGGGATACCACTGTCCACATAACCAACTCAACCACAGGTTGATTCGCTACTCAAGCTGAATTGCCGTAGTACTAAAAGGGGATGACCTCATGATTAAACATTGCATCAGGTTCTTTCGGTGTCATACCTTGTCATCACGTAAGATGAGGAAAAATAACATAGTTAGCTGTGTGGAATCTTACCTCCCATATTTTCTCATCTAAGAATTGCCCAAGAGGATCTAGATTGTATCTTATTGTACCCTGAAACAGTGTTGGATCTTGTGGAATGATACCCAAACGCGACCGCGGATCATGTAAGCCTATCGTACTGATATCCACAGAGTCTATAATTATTTTCCCTTCATCAGGTTCAACAAGGCGAAACAATGCACCAATTAACGTTGTCTTGCCACTTCCTGTTCGACCAACTATACCAATCTTATCTCCACCTTCAAAATTGCAAGTGATTCCATGTAGTACAAGGGGAGCATCTATCCTATACCTGATCTGTTAAATGAAAATCCATCACATACATTGTTATAAGTGTTAATAGGTAGGATTTTATTTTACCTTGCAAGGTTTATGTGTAAGTATTTACATTTGATTACCTTCAAATGCCTAATCTCCACATAGGCATTTTGGGGCCAATCTGGCAATGGTCGATTGTGTTCAATGACTTCTGCTGCTTCACTTGGTATGTCCATGTATTGGCTCACCCGTTTCACTGAGATTATTTGATTCCCAAGGTTGCACCGGCTTTGAGTAAAGGAAACAAATGATGTATTTAGAGAAAGACCATAGGACAATGCCATTCCCACAAAACCTGTGCAAGTATGAAAGCAAGGAACTAATTAGTGCTACTATTTGTAATGGCACAAACTGAATGATATCAAATACTTTATTTAGTTAACTCCGGTGCATAAGCATTAGGACTAGAATTGCATCTTCATAAAAAATACAAACTTATCCATAAAATCATCAGAACAGGTGGTGGCTTGAGAAATGTATGGAGTTTTGTGTTCATAATGTTCTGCCCAGCCGAGGGCTGTAAATATAATTTTCTTGCAATAATAAACATTACTACCTCAGAGTGTAACATTCTAGAAGGCATTCAATCAAACTTTCACACTTTAGGCATCTTTCCTTTCCTCCTCCCCAAGAAGCTACTCCCAGGCGACTAGGGCTCTCCTTCTCCCGTCGCCGCGGGCGCCGGTCCGTGTTGCCTCCGATGGCCTCTGGTCCGTGAAGGTGCAGAGAATTCCGGCCCCGCGCTAGCGGGAGGGATCCCCCTCTCGTTTTTGTTTGGTTCAGCGTCTCGGTTGGGGCTGTGCGGCTGCGGCAATGTCCCCTAGTAGGAATAATGTCTCCCATGTTCGATCCCCATCTTGATGTTGCGTCTACCGTCGTCGGAGGGCATGTGGATCTGTTTGGATCCAATCTTCACATGCCTCTGGTCGTGTGTCTATAGGTTTGATCTTTCTAATCCTCGCTTCTCTTTATCTGTGACGTTTGTTGTTCTGGTGCCCTAGTCTTGTAGAGCCTTAACAACACGACTTCCCGATTGCTACTACAACAAAGTTTGCCAAGCTCTGGCAAGGAAGGGCGATGACAGCGGCGCACCTTCGGCTCGCTCCAGTGCTTGTAGTCGTCGCTAGGTGATCTACGGACCTGCTTGTTTTTGTTACTTCTGATGTTCTCTATACTACCATGACAGATGATGAATAGATTAAAAGTTTCTCCCGCATTTTTTTAAACTTTACTATTGTATATAAAAAAGGTATTTGGACTAGTAAGGTCAAAATACTATCATTGGATTTTTCATCAATATTATTTCCATAGTATGTAATGGTCAAATTAGTTCGTTGGAGACCCATGTCATGTCTAAAACGTTATCTGTTCCAGAATGGAGGGAGTATCAAGTATGTTCTCATAGCAAAAGCTTATTTGAAGCAAAGTGGTGCACATATAATTGCTTACCAGGGCTAGAAGTTTCTTGAGGAAGAAGAGCCATGACAAAGGCAGAAGAAGAAAGAACTATGGCGCTCATTATTTCTATATGTTGAATCAACCATTCAGTTGCTGCAAAATTACAGAAATATGGGTTGGCATTCTTGTCAACAAGATCCAAATTTTTAGCAAAGAAACGATCTTCTCCCTCAAAGGCCCTTATCGTTATAGCCCCTGCAATCGATTCGCCTAAGTGACTCGCTAGGGCGGACTTTGTAGTACCATTGATCCACATCAATTCCTTGGCCGATGCTAGATAGTACCTCTGCATGACCAAACACAACAGGTTTTCACTTATTAAAACGAGTGTAAAATTGTGAAGTGTGAATGATAATCAAAGAAATGAAGATTAGCCATAAAGTAACAAAGTCATACCAATTACCTACAGCCTTTTTTTTTGCGGAAAAAAAACTGCTGATATTTAGCACAGGGTTCTTACAGAAAGGTACTGAGACAAGAAAAAATTACATTGAAGCCCCCCAGCACCCCGTTGACGAAGACGACAACGAAGATGTATCGCCGGCGCGCCGCCGCTGCTGCTCCACACAAGCCTTGGATTTGGAACAGACCCTTCGCGGACGGGAAGTCGACGAAGCTCGGCCCCGGAAGGCCTCCATCCCGCGCCGTCGAAGCCAACGCCCTGCACTGCACCACCAGCTCGATTCAGATCTTCGAGATCCCGGATCCGCCGTCCCGCGGACACCGGCGAGGGAAAAGAGCACCCAGCTGCTCCACCGAGCCCCGGGCACGCGGAAGACGGAAGATCGGCAGCGGAGCTCCTCGGACCTCCACCGCCGGAGAGGAAGACCTCCGTCGCAAAACGCCACTCCGGCCGCGCCGCCCACTCCCCAACGCCGCCGGCTAGCTGCCAAATCGAACCTACGCTATATACACGCCGCAGATCGGGGCCTCCCCATCCTCCCGCTGCCAGAGCAGCTGCCGGAGGGTGAGGAACCCGCCGATCTGGCAACGGCGAGGTGGATCGCCCGGTGTCGCCCAAAAGTCGCCCTTTCTCTACGTGGACGGGGAAAGGGTTAATTGCCAAAACTATCATTGGCACGGATACAAACAGAACTTGCCATGTAACAACAGCCAATACCCCTAGATTGCTACATGCATTTAAGCTGGTACCAAGGCTAACCACTAATGCAAATGGAATATCAAGGTCAACGATACTCAAATCTGAAGAGACATGCATTAGAAGAAAAAGGGAACAAGTTAATCCCTCATGAGAAAATCTCTGTAACTTGTTGTATCACCATTCATTTAAGAACTCTTAGCCGGCTAAGAACCCTTCCTAGAGGTGTAGAATCAAAAAAGGATATTGGTGCACGGAACAATGAATTGAGTAGCTGGGAAAATAAGGATCTTGATGACTGGATCCCAAGAATAACGACTGTTAAAGATCTTGATAGCAAGAAGATCATTGTGCAAGCTCCGATAATAATGTACACAGAAATTAACTTCAGTGTGCTAACATGAGGATTTTGGACATTAGCAGCCATCCATGAATTCTATAATATCTGCCCAGCTACGAAAATTATGTGAGAAATCATACACAAGAAGAAATACAGGAAGCCTTTCCTTTGGCGCAGGTAAAGCATATAAGACTTGAAAACTGCATTCCCTGTTTCTCTTTCCTCTTACTTGATCAGTTGATCTGCAGGTGATGGTTTCATAGACTCTGTATATCTACTTCCATGAATACCATCTGTCTCCTTTATTGATACTTCCTTAGATCTTTGATGGGGTATGTTGTTCTTACGATGCGAAACACCCATAGTATCTTTATGGGCATTTACAAGGTCTTTAAATTCTTCACAATCTGCCAATAGATCTTGATAAGGTGCAGACTGAATAACCTCTCCATCTGACATTAACTGCCAACAATCATTAGATGACATCAATAAATAAATAAAGCTAATTACAGATAAATATCATCATATGGTGACTTTTTTGAAGTGGAGAGAGATACCAAAATGGAGTCAAATACAGGTAGAAAATCCACTTGGTGAGTCATCAGAAGAACAGTCTTGTCTGATAGAGCACTCATGACATATTCCTGTCACAAAGAGCTTTGTAAAACAGTTCATGATCTTATAGTAATACAATATGTATCTGCTGATATGTTCCTTACACCAAGTTACAGTTTCACCCCCCGCGTCATCTCTGTGAGGTGACTCGGGCGGGCACCCCGCCGGTTCCTTACACCAAGTTACAGTTTCACCCCCCGCGTCATCTCTGTGAGGTGACTCGGGCGGGCACCCCGCCGGATCTGGCCTGATGCTTCCATCTGGCCGCTCCTCGGGGTCGGCCGACTCCCTCCTTTCAGATCAGGCCGGCGCGCCGTGGCTGCGGGCTTCTGGCACCCTCGGGTGGCTCTGGTGGCCTGGCCTCGAGGCTGCCTCGGCGGTGGTTCCACCCGCCGTTGCCTACTAAGCTGGGCGCGGCGTCCCCTGCTCCACACTCTTGCGCAGGCCTCCGCCGCCTCCCGCCCTCAAGCTCGCGTCATCGACCGCCTGCTGCGCACTCTGCGTCTCGTCTTCCGCAGATCCAGTTGTTGCGTCTTTCGCTCCTACCTTGTTCGTCGTTGTCGTGCTCCTTTGCGTGCTTGCCAAACGAAGGTGGCGTCGTGGCTCCTGCTCCTTGGAGCCCTCCACCTCCCAGTTCCCCCGGTGGGCTGCAGCTGTCTTGTAGCCTTTCCTGCTGGGGGCGCCGCACCGGTGCTCCTCACCGGTGGCCTCGGCATCAAGGGTGCCTGCCGGCGTCTCTGCCAGTCGGATTCACCTGGATCTGGGGCTGTCCATTTTTGGCGCTACCCCGCGCTATTGGCGGCTGCTCTGCGTCTCGTCGCGTAGAGGATGTGACCGGGGTTTGGGAGAAATCCATGGTCGGCCGGCTGCTGCTGGCCGAGACAGCGGCGACGCTTCCCGTCGTTCCCATCTTGATGGCGTTGTCTTCAACCCCCGGTCTTGTGATGTTTTGGGTGTGCTCTGTGGTGTTCTATGCTTGGTGATGCCCTTCGACTATACGGGTGGCACATAGGTGCCGTGGCGCCGTCTCGGCCCGGTGTGACCGTTTGAATGCACCCCATGACACAGGTGGTGTCGCGGCGTTGTGCAGTCTTGGTTGCCCGGTGCTTTTCGATTGCGTCGACGGTGCAGTGTCATGGTTTAATCTTGGCTCGCCGCTGCAGTTCGAGTGCCCGTGGTGGCCCTTTGTTGTGTTGTTTTTGGTGTTCTATGCTTGGTGGTGCCCTTCGACTACGCCGGTGGCACACAGGTGCCGTGGCGTCGTCTCGGCCTGGCATGACCGTTCGAATGTACCCCATGACACAGGTAGTGTCGCGGCGTTGTGCAGTCTTGGTTGCCCGGTGCTTTTCGATTGCGTCGATGATACAGTGTCATGGCTTAGTCCCGGCTCGCCGCTGCAGTTCGAGCGCCCGTGGCGTCCCTGGTTGTGTTGTGTCCCCCCTCGCCATGTGTTGTCTGTGTGTTGTTTTTGTTTTATTTCTCCTTGTATCCCCTGTACTTCTGGTTCACTTGAACCCTATCTTGTATTAGGCTGCAAAGTCTATAGGCAACAGATGAATACAATTCAGGTGGGAAGAATTTCTTCTCCCCCCGGTGACATTCAAAAAAAAAATATGTTCCTTACATTGAAGAGACTTCATCAAAGTGGAGAGAGGTACCAAAATGGAGTCAAATACGGGTAAAAAATCCACTTGGTGCGTCACCAAAAGTACGGTCTTGTCTGATAGAGCAGTCATGACATATTCCTGTTACAAAGAGCTTTGTCAAAACAGTTCATAATCAAATAGAAATACAATCAGCATCTGCTGATATGATCCTTACATTGAAGAGACTCGTGGCTGTATGGGCATCAACAGTATTGAAAGGGTCATCAAGAAGATAGATGTCTGCATTTTGGTATAGTGCACGAGCAAGTTGGACGCGCTGCTTCTGACCACCACTAAGATTTACTCCTCTCTCCCCAATTTGAGTGCAATCTCCATATGGCAACATCTCAAGGTCCTTGACCAACGAGCACCTCACGAGTGTGTTGTGGTATCTTTGCCTATCCATCGACGATCCAAAGAGAATATTGTCTTGCACAGTTCCTATTTGGATCCATGCATTCTGAGAAATATATGCTATTTTCCCACAGACTTGGATCTGAAATGTTTATCCAAAGATAAATAATTCTATATTAAGCTGTTAGAAAAAAAATGAATTGATGAACATACTTCATGTTGGCAAATATTGTCAACCATAATTTTCACAACAACTTTGCAAACCGAACTTGACGCTGCTGTTGACAATAGGCTATGTTTATCTTAAACATATAGTATAAATATCTAAATTCTGAGTATGGATGCTATTTCATTAGAAGATGAAGTTAGTAAGAAAAAAACATACCGCGCCTTCAGTTTTGGGGACCTATCTGAGTACAGCAGCCAAAAGTGTCGACTTTCCTGATCCAACCTCTCCACAAATTGCAACCTTTTCTCCAGCTTTGACTGCGAGATTTATATTCTTTAGAGTTTGTTTTGATGTATTCTCATCCCACGAGAAGCTACACGAATTCATCGATATAGGGTAATCAATGCCACCATAATATTTCTTCCTAACTTGATCGTTTAGCTCAGGTGCATCAAGGAACTTTGATATCCGAGTGAAAGCAACCTTAGCTTGTATCACAACTGCAATAACATCGGGTATCGTCCTAACTGGGTCTTGCACGAGACGTAGAGTTGCCACAAAGGTGAATACATTGCTAGCATCAAGAGGGATTTTCAAAAGATAGCATGTTACAAAGGTTGCCACAGAAACCAAAGCAGGAGAAGCCCAGAAAAGGAAACTGTTGTATGCCCTCCAAAGCTGGAATGTTGACAACCACTTGTACTCAACTTCCCTCAACCCCTCGATGACCTTCTTGAAGTGGCCTTCCCATGCATAAAGTTTCAAGACCTTCATATGAACTAGTGATTCAGACATTGCCTTCAATCTCACATCTTGTGCTTCCATAAGTTTACTCTGAAATTTGTGTTGGAATCTGGCTAGTGGAGCGTTGCAGAGTACGGTGAGAATGATGACAACCAATGATGAAATCATTGCAGCACCAACCGCATTGTATAGAATTGCCAGAGCAATGCAAAGCTGAACAATTGTTGTCCATGTTTGATGGAACCAATATGGGAATTCCCCAATCCGATAGGCATCGACGGTCACATAGTTCATAATTTGTCCAGAAGAGTGCTTCATTTTTGCGGAGTTTGATAGCTTCTGTTGTTTATAAATAGCTGCTGACAGGAGTGACCTCACCTGCAGTCCTAATCTCCGAGTGTGGAAATACCACTGTCTCTCCGACAATGATTCACAGCATTTGCAGACGAACAATAATGCAGCCAGCGCATAGCTTTCGTATTTAAAGGTCCCTTTCCCAAGTGATACATTGATGAATGCCTTGAGAATTACTGGGCCAGTGGATAAGGTGAGAACCTTCAGCAAAGCAAAGAAACCCAAGACCATGATGGCACGCTTGTGACAAGAAACAATAGTCCAGAAGAATGATGGTGTGGCGTGCGCCGGCGACTGCTTCCTGCAATTCAGCTTCTCCATGAGCATCGAGTACTGGTTTCGTGCTCGATCTGTGGCGCCTAAAAGAAGCATGTCTTTGTCCTCAAGGGGATTCTCATAGCCCATCTTAATTAGAGGATTCAACCACCAAAACGACATCTCGCTGAAAAAACCAGCAGTAGCAAAGGGAGTGACCTGATGAGCCTCAGAATCAGCTGCCTCACCGTCTGTCTCCTCCGTGTCGAGGGGCTTGTATAAACCATTTCCAATTCCTCCATAGCCCTCTTCGTCATGGCTGTGCCGGACGCCATAAATGAGGAGGACCACTTCACCTTGTAAGTACAGAACATCCAAACAGCCCTTGACAGTTATCATCTTCTCTGCAACAATAACAACAACTGAAGAAGAACAAACGAATGCTGCATAGACGGTCAGTAAGACCGGCCAAAACCAGACGAATGCCGCTCCAAGAAACCGAGGCCTGATGCTGAAAGCCAAGCTGGTAAGGATCAGATTCAGTCCCTGAGATAATGTGATGAGCCACCAGTGTGGAAGGTAAACAGCAAAGGCATCCTGACTGAAGTTACTCCCCAGCATCCACATCCCCAGCCCGAGATAAACCAAACCCAGGCAGGCACTGAAGGCCACAGCAGCCAAGTGCAGCGGTGAGCTGAGACTGACGAGCTGCCGTGCAGCCGCTCTGCTCTGTGGAATTTTGACAAGCACCTGGAGTGCGAGCACAAACCCGAGCAGCGCGGCGATGCCGGTCGCCACCAGATGGTTCGTGCAGGTGGAGGAGTCGAACATTTGCTTCAAAGCGCATGAGATGGCGTCTTGGCCGGAGCATATCGGGCTCCCACACAAGCTCGTCACCCAGGAAGAACCTGGAATGTGGTTATAGAGTATTGGAGTCAGATGGCGTTGTCGGATTTCAGTGATGCAGCATGAGGAAGCTGATTAGTTGAGGAGAGAACTTACTTGTGAGGGAACCCATCTGTTGATTCGAGACGGATCAGCAGCTCCTGTTGCAGGCCTGCGCCAATCATGAAGATGAAACAGGTTAGGACAGAAGAACAGATGCTCTGTTTCATGGAGGAACAGACAGACAAAGAGCAGACCACGAGCAGCATCACTCGCTGGAGTCTAAATCCGATGAAATTATTCCAGGGGAAACCCCAGTGCTTGCTGGGAACAAAAGGAGTCAGAAATCCAAAGGGGAAGATCGACGGCGATCGTCAGTCGGCATTCGACATGGAAAGCAACAAATCCACCGGGTCATGTTTCAAAGAGCTAAGCAAGCAATGGTGGAAAGTGTTGACCTCTCTAGCAGTAGCGCGCGCCCCCCTCGACCTCCTCCGCGGCGCGAGCTTGACGAAGGAACAAGTTGCTCTTAACGTCAATGTGTGCTGTTTCGCTACGGGGACGCCCGAAACAGTACAAGTTGGACGTGCGTGGGCAGTCCCATTGATACTGTTTGTCATATTTTTTTTAAGAACCCGCATTTCCAATGACAACCCGCAATAATCCTCTTGCATCCAGCCGCGGACAGGGGATCAGTCCGTGGACCGTAGCCTCATATATTTTCACAGCAACTTAAATCAACCGGATGAAATTAAAAAATAGACGAATTTTGATATAAACATGACGGATTTCATTAAAAGTAGGATAATTTGTACATAAAACCGAATGATTCGTCCGGTGAACTAAAAACCCAAAACTAAAACCCTAAATTATCATATACTTCACGGTGAACTCGTAGGTCACTTGCCTGACCCGGTGTCGGAGTCGGAGTCGTCAGGCTTGGGGCGGTGGAAGGTGGAGATGTCGCGGCAGGGCTTCCCAGCTGCCGCATGACGCTCGCGGATGATCCTCTCCGCCTCCTCCTACCGTGCGCAGTGCGGCCACGGCCACCGAGCACGTGAGCTGGGGGGAGGGCGGCGGTCGTTGGAGACGTCGTCATTGACGGTGGCGGCGATCTCGGTGAGTGACCATTCCTCGCCGTATCTGGCCATTTCCCCGTCGAGGAGGCGGAGACGGCGCTTGGCCATCTCCGACTTGGTCACAGAGCGATCCAGGGCCGAGGTGTACGCCAGTTCCGAGTCCGCCGCGATGTGTAGCGGCGGCGGGATATCTGAGTCCACAAACTTGGATCGATGCACGGCGTTGCGGCTGTCCCGCCGGCGCTGCTCCCAGCCGGTGTACTCTTGCGTCGTCATGGCGCTCCGAGACGACGTCGAGGAGCCGTCCCTATGAAGGTAGTGCAGAATGCGCCCACACGCCTTAGACTGGGGCGGCGACGAGCGATGCTCCTCCTTCACGACGCGTCGGGGCGGCGGCGAGCGACCCTTCTTCTTGGCACAGACAAACGGATACCAACGGAGAACGTACCTTCTCCGTATTCGCGTTGCGTGTGGGAAACAAGAAGTTGGTTTGTCCTGATATTTTTGGTCACACGTGTTCCTGCTTTCTTTTAGTACAACAGTTGAAATCTGCCCTCCATCCATCAATTCCTTCGGAGCGTATACTAGGGTTGTATACTTAAATATCAAGCGTGGATCGCGAGGACGCTATGGAATTCCCTTTTTACAAAAAAAAAAGAAAACTCCTCGGTCTCTGCATCAAAACAATGCATACAGCCACATTTATTAAAAAGTAAATAAGGTTTAATAAGATCTTAAAGTCTGGAAACAAAAAAGAACGGCTAGCTCACACAGAGCCTCAACGCCGATAACAAAATGCCCAAAAAGCCACAACCGGCTGGCAAAATAGAAGATAGGTAAACTAATTGTCTATCCTATTACATGACCGCCATCTAAACCGGTTGAAAATATCCCACGCTACAATCTCCCACAGGACAGATCTAGTAACCAAACGCTTCCTGGCCTCCGTCGGAGTGAGTAAGGACCACATACGGATCAACACAGTAGACCAGGATAAAACCTGCAAAAAATGAATAGTTGTTGTTCTGTTAAAAGCCAAATCATTTCCGCGGTTCCAAATTGCCCATAACAACGCACATACTCCTACATGAATGTGTCTAGCTGTTTCGGACTCTATCCCAGCAAGCCATGTCCCGAATAACATGTTGACCGAAGTCGGAGGAGTAATATTAAAGGCAATTTGCACAGAGCGCCACAAAACTCTTGCCAACGGGCAGTCAAAAAAGAGGTGCTTGATAGTCTCGTCCCGATCACAGAAAGTACACCTAGTAGAACCTGTCCAGTTGCGCTTAACCAAATTATTATTTGTTAAAATTACTTGTTTATGGACGAACCACATAAACACTTTAATCTTCAAAGGAACCTTGACTTTCCAAACATGTTTGAAATTAGGAATAACAATAGAGTTAATGATATCGATATACATCGATTTGACTGTGAACTCCCCAGATCTAGTAAGCTTCCAACACAACTGATCGGGCTGAGGAGCTAACTGAACCTCCATCAGTCTACGCACCAAGTGAAGCCATGCTTCCCATCGTTCGCCCACAAGCACCCTCCTAAACTGAATATTGAGGAGAATTGACTGCATAACCGTGGCAACAAGAGCCTCCCGACGCTGAACAATACGATAAAGGGACGGATACTGAATCGCCAAAGGCGCATCACCAAGCCATGTATCCCCCCAGAAGCGAGTGGTGTTGCCATTTCCGACAATAAACTTAGTTCCCTCTGACCGTCTCTGATTATCTCGGCCTCTCTTTGATGCGTCATGGCCTTTTTCTTTCTCCGGCTGCCCGTTTAGCCCCTAGTAGTGAACAAGTTTCGCAAGTCTTGTCCTACCTAGCGGATGAAACTTCTCTGTACCTTTACTAGGCGCCTTCTCTAAAGAACCTCTCCTTTTTTCACAAGCGAACAAACGCCATGCTACCAACTCTGAACAAACGCCATGCTACCAACTCTCCCAACCAAAATGGGACCTCCAAGGAGAAAATGCTCAGCTGGTCTTCCAATAATTCTCTGATCACATGTGCAGAAATTCAATCCCTTTGGGGCACATGAAAAATGCAGGGATTTCATACAAGATGGGTTGAACCTGTATGAACTGCAGCCTGTATTGCGGGATATGTGTTATACAACTTATCCATTTATGGGTTAGTGGAGTAGAAACTGTTAGAAGGGAGAGAGAGAGAGAGATTGTTGTGGAATATGATGCATGTATTATTGAGCCTCGAGGGCGAGTATATATTGAGTACAAGACTAGGAGGGCAAGAAGCCTCTCCTAGAGATAAGGTAGGAGACAGATTACAAATCTTAGACTACCAAATACAAGCAACCCAAATATATCTCTAACAGAAACATCGACCAGGCGTAATAATCATATAACAATAAATACACAAATATAGTTCATCGTTTTGCTCATCCACGGTAGGTGGTAACACTGCATGGGTTATTTGGTTCCTAGCCATACTTTGTCACATATTGTCTACTCGAGTTAAGCAAGTGTGGTCAAACTAGGTTGGTATTTGGTTCTATCAGCGCATAATGCAAAAAATAAATATGTGAGAAATAAGCTCCATGTTGCACATATAAAAAGTGTGGCAAGATATTCTAAGACAAGCCAAAGTGTGGCTAAATATTTTAAACACATAAAGTAAGGCAAATGTGATGAAAATTGTGTAACAAACTATGACCAAGTTAGTCACCAACCAAACTGGCCCACTACGTTAGCGAGAAAAAGACAAGAAAACTTGATAATCTATCGTGCACGTTTGCATAGGTGTGGCAGCTCTCGTGAGGTATCAAAAAAATTTGTTAACCGGTATCTGGTGCACCGGTGCTTATGGTGCGTTCAGTCTCGGATGCACTTATTAAAATATTGAAAAAAAAGTAGCATGTTGACACGTCTATGTTATCACAAAATTCAAAATGTAAATTAGATATTAAAATTACAAATCTGACGGTGAATAGCATTTATATAATATAAGTTTTGCAGAAGATTTGCCCATTACCTCTATTGATTACAATTTTTCTTTTCTTGTATCTCAAGCAATGCTTTAAAGTTTGATTTGAAATTTTGTGACAACATATACTGATAATTTGCTGGCGTACTAAATATTTTTTTCCAGATTTCCCTAACGTTTTGAATGGTGCAAGGGAAGTTGGGTGCGTCTAGTGCAGCAGGTATCCCACGGGCCGGTGCTGACATATCGGGCCTCTAGTGCAAAATAACGATATGTGCTAGTATTTTTACTTTATTCATCACAACAACAACAAAATTCCGAGGAGAAATTTCGATCTATCCATTAGCTGTCAAGGTAGTACAAAGAAACACCAGAAGTACAAAATTTCATCCAAGCCAGGTCTGTAGACGGCCTAGTTACGGCTACAAAGCACTGGAGCAAGTCGAAGGCGCGTCGCCGTCATCGTCCCTCCCTCATCAGAGCAACCCCTGCCGATGAAGAAAGTGTAGATCGGAGGATCCAACCTGTAGACACACGAACACAGACGAATGAAGACCGGATCCACGTGGATCCACCGAAGACCAACGCCGACCGAATCCCATGAGATCCGTCAGAGACAAACCTCCACACGCTATCGGGCGATGCTAGAAACATCATTGGAACGTGGGCTAGGTAGGGAGAACCTTATTCCATCTACATAGCAGTCGGGGCCCCGCATCTCTGAGTAGGACACAAACCCTAACAAAACTAAAAAAAACATTAGAAACCGAAGCTCTCCCGCCGGCAAGGGTTAGGATCCACCACGCCTCCATCGCCCTAAGACCACAAGAGACGAGGTAGACCAACGGCGGCACCGAAGGAAGGCACGAGAAACCCTAACACGCTGGGTGCAGGTATGAGCGGCTGCCATAGTATGGGAGCCACGAGAAGATCTGAGACCACCCTGCTGTGATTGCTAACCGACAAGGTACGTCATCAGAACAATATTCATACAAGTATATTGTAGAAAATGGAACTTTTATTGGAGATATTTTAGAAAACTATGCATGTAATTTACCTTTTACAATAGATAGTGTAGGTTGTATCAGTCAAGACAACAAAACTACGTCCAACGAGTGATCCATCAAGTTGGCCAGCCATGGCCCGGACTTGTTTTTTATTTTAGCATGTTTGGATTGTTGAACCGTGTTCTTTTTTGCTTTGTTGCATTGTTGAATTATTGAATTGTGGTGAATGTTGTGTTATATCATCGTGCATGAATGACATGCATTTGAGGTTTAAATAAGGAGTGTGGCTGCCATGGGGGGCGCCCGACACTGTCTGTGGACGCGTCCGGGCATGCCTGTGGTAGGCGGATTTGCCGAGTGATTTGCATTTTCATCCCCTCCGGCGCAAAGCTGACCAAACGGGCCTGGACAACTAGGCCAGTCCGCGAGCACGCCGGCAACGCCCGCCATGGGCCAGGCTCGACACGGGCTAAACGAGATGTGCCCTGCACACGGCATGTCTGGGGCCGTGCCTGGGCCTGGAGGCTAGGCATGTGGACCGGCACGTCACGACCCATTTTTTCCTATTTTTCCTTTTTGATCTGATTTTCTTTTTTTGAGCATTTTTTCTGAATTATATATGTAATCAGCCTAATAGGCCTAAAATGGCTCAAATACAGCCCATAAGGCCGAACTGCTAAACAGACCAGTGTGCTAAACGGGCGAACGTGCCTGCCCGATTAACTAGGCGGCAATTTCGTTTGATATTATGCTGTAAAGCTACATGGTTGTCTCAAAAAAAGTAAAGCTACAAGGTGCTTCTAAAAAATGCTCCGGCGTGTGGATTAAAGAAAAAAGCGTTTCTTCAGTGTTCCACGGCGGCGTGCCTCCATCCCCTCCGGCCTCTCACCCCGGCACCGGAGGAAATTACGAATGGCCGCACAAACATCCTGTTTCAGAAGAGACAAGTGTCTCTGATAAAACAACGCAGGCAGGCCGTCCGGCCCCGGTGCTTTCGCCGCTCCCATCTGAAACAGTGCTTGTTCAATTTCCTCATCCGAAATGGCAGCAGTAATATCGCCATTCATGTCGTGAGTGACAACCTCATCAATAAGCCCAAGGATCCTATCCGTTCCGGTAGGCCCCTCCGAAGTGAATAGGTTGGCATAAAAAGATGCTGCCATAGCTTGCATCCCCTCATCCGTGGTACATTTGCTGCCATCCTCCCTCTTTAAACCACGAACTGTGTTCTTTCTCCTTCTATGGCTGGCTTGGTTTTGAAAGTAACGAGTATTTTGGTCACCCTCCCGCAGCCAGCCCACTCTAGATCTCTGTTTATACATGATTTCCTCCCGTTCATATAGCTCACGCAATTGGCCCTCCAGATCCCAGACCTCGAGTGAGGTTCCAGAGACGAGTGCCCGCTATCTTGCATGCCCAAGGTCAATCTTGCGATTCTTAATATGCCGCCTCACAGATCCAAAAAACGTTCGGCCCCAGTGCTTCAAATCGCCAGTCACTGCCTTCAGCTTCTCGCCCATACTCATTGCACCCAGACCATTAGCCGCCACATTGTTCCACGCCTCAGTAATCATAGCATCGTATCCCTCATGCTTAGTCCACATCTCCTCATACATAAATCTCCGCGGCCTGTTCTGTCTGGCGTCGGGAGCCATCTCCCTAGCCCGCACCAAGATAGCATTATGGTTAGATTCCTCAGTAATGATGTGTTCGACAGAGGTGTGAGGGAACATGCTCAAAAAGCCATCGTTACGCACTGCCTGGTCCAATCTGACTTGGACATTGTCGGCCCCCTCTCGTCTGTTATCCCACGTAAACGGATACCCGAAGTAGCCCATGTCGGCAAGACCACAATCAGCCAGACACTCTCTGAAGTCATCCATTTGCGTAAAACTTCGCATGTTGCCACCATGTTGTTCAGTCAAAAGAAGTGCCTCATTAAAGTCCCCCACACAATCCACGGTTGATCATCCTGCCTTCTGAGATATCTCAAAGCATCCCATGATTTAGAACGAAGTTCTGTTTTAGGCTCCCATAGAACCTAGTGATTCTATAGGCCTTGCCCTCGAAAGCAACCACGACATCTATGACATATTGGCACCAAGGCCGGACTGTCACCTGTGCATTGTCACGCCACCAAAGAGCAGTACCACCACTCCTTCCCTTGCAATCAACAGCCACCCCCTCTCTGAACCCCAAACTCCACTTCAGTTTCTCCAAGGCCCTAGCCGTCTTTTTTGTCTCACTTAAAAACACCACCGCCGGGTTATACGACCGTACCAGGTCTCTGAGTTCGCCAACTGTCGAGTCCAACCCCAATCCCCGATAGTTCCAGGCCAAGATATTCATTGCTCTCGGCGGCCCCGTTCATCGGGGTCCGCCGATCCATCATCCTTCTCAGTAATGCGGTCAAACACTGAAGACGTCTTGCACCTTGTATCGCGAATGAACCCATCACTAGCGCCCTGCCTGTCCAGTTCCCCCTTGGCCACCCACATTTGCTTTGGTCTTCTTTTTCTACTGTCCAAATCCATCCTTGAAAGAGATGAGTTGCCCTGCTGGTAGTTGCCCTCCATGCGAGGTTTCCGAACATAGTAACCTTTACGTCGACTCCTCTCCTCATGCATAACGGGTCCGCCATGCATAAAGGGTTTGCCCAATCTGTCATCCTCATAAGCCCGGTGGCCCTGGTATCTATCCTCATATCCATCAAAAACATGTCCAACACTGTGGTTCTTTCCCCTCATATCCCAGTTACCTTCCCTTTCAGACTCCCTACGCCGGTAGTGACCTTGCTCAATCAATTTGTCCCGTAGGTCCCTCTCCTTCTTCTGATCAAGACTCAGCCTAAGATCACCTCCACGAGCATAGGCCGCTCGGTCCTCGCCTACTCTGGGTGCAGAAACACCCTCCCCATCCTGCTCGTAGCTCCCGCCAGTGCGGGTAGCTACAGACGAGGTAAAATCAGTGGACAAATTCCTTCTTGTAGGCACTTCCCTCGACCGTGGAAATTCCTTCCTAGTGCCATATGTTGGGGAACGTAATAATTTCAAAAAAATTCCTACGCACACGCAAGATCATGGTGATGCATAGCAACGAGAAGGGAGAGTGTTGTCTACGTACCCTCATAGACCGACAGCAGAAGCGCTATGACAACGCGGTTGATGTAGTCATACGTCTTCACGGCCCGACCGATCAAGCACCGAAACTACGGCACCTCCGAGTTTTAGCACACGTTCAGCTCGATGACGATCCCCGGACTCCGATCCAGCAAAGTGTCGGGGAAGAGTTCCGTCAGCACGACGGCGTGGTGACGATCTTGATGTTCTACCGTCGCAGGGTTTCGCCTAAGCACCGCTACAATATTATCGAGGAGTATGGTGGAAGGGGGCACCGCACACGGCTAAGAAAACGATCACGAGGATCAACTTGTGTGTCTATGGGGTGCCCCCTGCCCCTGTATATAAAGGAGTGGAGGAGGGGAGGGCCGGCCCTCTCTATGGCGCGCCCTAGGGGAGTCCTACTCCCACCGGGAGAAGGATTCCCCTTTTCCTAGTCCAACTAGGAGTCCTTCCATGTAGTAGGAGTAGGAGACAAGGAAGGGGAAGAGGGAAGAGAAGGAAGGAGGGGGCGCCGCCCCTCCCCCTAGTCCAATTCGGACTAGTCAATGGGGGCCGCGCGGCCTGCCTCTCCCTCTCCCCTAAAGCCCAATAAGGCCCATATACTTCTTCCCCCGTATTCCCGTAACTCTCCGGTACTCCGAAAAATACCCGAACCACTCGGAACCTTTCCGATGTCCGAATATAGTCGTCCAATATATCGATCTTTACGTCTCGACCATTTCGAGACTCCTCGTCATGTCCCCTATCTCATACGGGACTCCGAACTCCTTTGGTACATCAAAACTCATAATATAACTGTCATCGAAACCTTAAGCGTGCGGACCCTACGGGTTCGAGAACAATGTAGACATGACCAAGACACGTCTCCGGTCAATAACCAATAGCGGAACCTGGATGCTCATATTGGCTCCTACATATTCTACGAAGATCTTTATCGGTCAGAACGCATAACAACATACGTTGTTCCCTTTGTCATCGGTATGTTACTTGCCCGAGATTCGATCGTCGGTATCTCAATACCTAGTTCAATCTCGTTCTGGCAAGTCTCTTTACTCGTTTCGTAATACATCATCTCGCAACTAACTCATTAGTTGCAATGCTTGCAAGGCTTATGTGGTGTGCATTACCGAGAGGGCCTAGAGATACCTCTCCGACAATCGGAGTGACAAATCCTAATCTCGAAATACACCAACCCAACATGTACCTTTGGAGACACCTGTAGAGCTCCTTTATAATCACCCAGTTAAGTTGTGACGTTTGGTAGCACACAAAGTGTTCCTCCAATAAACGAGAGTTGCATAATCTCATAGTCATAGGAACATGTATAAGTCATGAAGAAAGGAATAGCAACATACTAAACGATCGAGTGCTAAGCTAACGGAATGGGTCAAGTCAATCACATCATTCTCCTAATGATGTGATCCCGTTTATCAAATAACAACTCTTTGTCTATGGTTAGGAAACATAACCATCTTTGATTAACGAGCTAGTCAAGTAGAGGCATACTAGTGACACTCTGTTTGTCTATGTATTCACACATGTATTATGTTTCCGGTTAATACAATTCTAGCATGAATAATAAACATTTATCATGAAGTAAGGAAATAAATAATAACTTTATTATTGCCTCTAGGGCATATTTCCTTCAGTCTCCCACTTGCACTAGAGTCAATAATCTAGTTCACATTGCCATGTGATTTAACACCAATAGTTCACATCATTATGTGACCAACACTCAAAGGGTTTACTAGAGTCAATAATCTAGTTCACATCGCTATGTGATTAACACCCGAAGAGTACTAAGGTGTGATCATGTTTTGCCTGTGAGAGAAGTTTAGTCAACGGGTCTGCCACATTCAGATCCGTAAGTATTTTGCAAATTTCTATGTCAACAATGCTCTGCACGGAGCTACTCTAGCTAATTGCTCCCACTTCCAATATGTATCTAGATTGAGATTTAGAGTCATCTGGATCAGTGTCAAAATTTTCATCGACGTAACCCTTTACGACGAACCTTTTTGTCACCTCCATAATCGAGAAACATATCCTTATTCCAGTAAGGATAATTTTGACCAATGTCCAGTGATCTACTCCTAGATCACTATTGTACTCCCTTGCCAAACTCAGGGCAGGGTATACAATAGGTCTGGTACACGGCATGACATACTTTATAGAACCTATGGCTGAGGCATAGGGAATGACTTTCATTCTCTCTCTATCTTCTGCTGTGGTCGGGCTTTGAGTCTTACTCAATTTCACACCTTGTAACACAGGCAAGAACTCTTTCTTTGACTGTTCCATTTTGAACTACTTCAAAAATTTGTTAAGGTATGTACTCATTGAAAACTTATCAAGCGTCTTGATCTATCTCTATAGATCTTGATGCTCAATATGTAAGCAGCTTCACCGAGGTTTTCTTTGAAAGAATCCTTTAAAACACTCCTTTATGCTTTGCAGAATAATTCTACATTATTTCCGATCAACAATATGTCATTCACATATACTTATCAGGAATGTTGTAGTGCTCCCACTCACTTTCTTGTAAATACAGGCTTCACCGCAAGTCTGTATAAAACTATATGCTTTGATCAACTTATCAAAGCGTATATTCCAACTCCGAGATGCTTGCACCAGTCCATAGATGGATCGCTGGAGCTTGCATATTTAGTTAACACCTTTAGGATCGACAAAACCTTCTAGTTGCATCGTATACAACTCTTCTTTAATAAATCCATTAAGGAATGCAGTTTCGTTTATCCATTTGCCAGATTTCATAAAATGCGGCAATTGCTAACATGATTCGGGCAGACTTAAACATAGATACGAGTGAGAAACTCTCATCATAGTCAACACCTTGAACTTGTCGAAAACCTTTTGTGAAAATTCTAGCTTTGTAGATAGTAACACTACTATCAGCGTCCGTCTTCCGCTTGAAGATCCATTTATTTTCTATGGCTTGCTGATCATCGGGCAAATCCATTGAAGTCCATACTTTGTTCTCATACATGGATCATATCTCAGATTTCATGGCCTCAAACCATTTCGCGGAATCTGGGCTCATCATCGCTTCCTCATAGTTCGCAAGTTCGTCATGGTATAGTAACATGACTTCCAGAACAGGATTACCATACCACTCTGGTGCGGATCTCACTCTGGTTTACCTACGAGATTCGGTAGTAACTTGATCTGAAGTTACATGATCATCATCATTAGCTTCCTCACTAATTGGTGTAGTAGTCACAAGAACAGATTTCTGTGATGAACTACTTTACAATAAGGGAGAAGGTACAATTACCTTATCAAGTTTTCTACTTTCCTCCCACTCACTTCCTTTGAGAGAAACTCCTTCTCTAGAAAGGATCCATTCTTAGCAACGAATGTCTTGCCTTCGGATCTGTGATAGAAGGTGTACCCAACAGTCTCATTTGGGTATCCTATGAAGACATATTTCTCTGATTTGGGTTTGAGCTTATCAGGATGAAACTTTTTCATATAAGCATCACAATCCCAAACTTTAAGAAACGACAACTTTGGTTTCTTGCCAAACTACAGTTCAGATTGTGTCGCCTCAACGGACTTAGATGGTGCCCCTTTTTAACATGAATGCAGCTGTCTCTAATGCATGATCCCAAAACGATATTGGTAAATCGGTAAGAAACATCATAGATTGTACTATATCCAATAAAGTACGGTATGACATTTGGACACACCATTACACTGTGGTGTTTGAGGTGGCGTGAGTAGTGAAACTATTTCACATTGTTTTTAACTGAAGGCCAAACTCGTAACTCAAATATTTTACTTCTGCGATCATATCGTAGAAACTTTTATTTTTGTTACGATGATTCTCCACTTCACTCTAAAATTCTTTGAACTTTTCAAATGTTTCAGACTTGGGTGTTTCATCAAGTAGATATACTCATATCTGCTCAAATCATCTGTGAAGATCAGAAAATAATGATACCTGCTGCGAGCCTCAATATTCATCGGACCACATACATCAATATGTATGATTTCCAACAAATCTGTTGCTCGCTCCATTGTTCCGGAGAACGGAGTCTTAGTCATCTTGCCCATGAGGCATGGTTCGCAAGCATCAACTGATTCATAATCAAGTGATTCCAAAATCCCATCAGCATGGAGTTTCCTCATGCGCTTTACACCAATATGACCTAAACGGCAGTGCCACAAATAAGTTGCACTATCATTATTAACTTCGCATCTTTTGGTTTCAATATTATGAATATGTGTATCACTACGATCGAGATCCAATGAACTATTTTCATTGGGTGTGTAACCATATAAGGTTTTATTCATGTAAACAGAACAACAATTTATTCTCTTACTTAAATGAATAATCGTATTACAATAAACATGATCAAATCATATTCATGCTCAACGCAAACACCAAATAACACTTATTTATGTTCAACACTAATCCCGAAAGTACAAGGAGTGTGCAATGATGATCATATCAATCTTGGAACCACTTTCAACACATATCGTCACTTCACCCTTAACTAGTTTCTGTTTATTCTGCAACTCCCGTTTCGAGTTACTAATCTTAGCAACTGAACTAGTATCAAATATTGAGGGGTTGCTATAAACACTAGTAAAGTACACATCAATAACATGTATATCAAATATACTTATGTTCATTTTGCCATCCTTCATATCCGCCAATCACTTGGGGTAGTTCCGCTTCTAGTGACCAGTCCCTTTACAGTAGAAGCACTTAGTCTCAGGCTTAGGACCAGACTTGGGCTTCTTCACTTGAGCAGCAACTTGCTTCTGTTCTTCTTGAAGTTCCCCTTTTTCCCTTTGCCCTTTTCTTGAAACTAGTGGTCTTGTCTACCATCAACACTTGATGTTTTTCTCGATTTCTACCTTCATCAATTTCAGCATTACGAAGAGCTTGGGAATCGTTTCCGTTATCCCTTGCATATCATAGTTCATCACGAAGTTCTACTAACTTGGTGATGGTGACTAGAGAATTCTGTCAATCACTATTTTATCTGGAAAATTAACTCCCACTTGATTCAAGCGATTGTAGTACCCAGACAATCTGAGCACATGCTCACTAGTTGAGCGATTCTCCTCCATCTTTTAGCTATATAACTTGTTGGAGACTTCATATCTCTCAACTTGGGTATTTGGTTGAAATATTAACTTCAACTCCTGGAACATCTCATATGGTCCATGACGTTCAAGACGTCTTTAAAGTCCCGATTCTAAGCCGTTAAGCATGGTGCACTAAACTATCAAGTAGTCATCATATTGAGCTAGCCAAACGTTCATAACGTCTGCATCTGCTCCTGCAATAGGTCTGTTACCTAGCGGTGCATCAAGGACATAATTCTTCTGTGAAGCAATGAGGATAAACCTCAGATCACGGATCCAATCCGCATCTTTGCTACTAATATCTTTCAACTTAGTTTTCTCTAGGAACATATAAAAATTAAATGGGGAGCAACATCGCGAGCTATTGATCTACAACATAGATATGCTAATACTACCAGGACTAAGTTCATGATAAATTTAACTTCAATTAATCATATTACTTAAGAAATCCCACTTAGAAAGATACCCCTCTAATCTTCTAAGTGATCACGTGATCCAAATCAACTAAACCATGTCCGATCATCACGTGAGATGGAGTAGTTTCATTGGTGAACATCACTATGTTGATCATATCTACTATATGATTCACGCTCGACCTTTCGGTCTCCGTGTTCCGAGGCCATATCTGTATATGCTTGGCTCGTCAAGTATAACCTGAGTATTCCGCATGTGCAACTGTTTTGCACCCGTTGTATTTGAACGTAGAGCCTATCACACCTGATCATCACGTGGTGTCTCAGCACGAAGAACTTTCGCAACGGTGCATACTCAGGGAGAACACTTCTTGATAATTAGTGAGAGATCATCTTAAAATGCTACCGTCAATCAAAGAAAGATAAGATGCATAAAGGATAAACATCACATGCAATCAATATAAGTGATATGATATGGCCATCATCATCTTGTGCTTGTGATCTCCATCTTCGAAGCACTGTCATGATCACCATCGTCACCGGCACGACACCTTGATCACCATCGTAGCATTGTTGTCGTCTCGCCAATCTTATGCTTCCATGACTATCGCTACCGCTTAGTGATAAAGTAAAGCATTACAGCGCAATTGCATTGCATACAATAAAGAGACAACCATATGGCTCCTGCCAGTTGTCGATAACTTGGTTACAAAATATGATCATCTCATACAATAAAATTTAGCATCATGTCTTGACCATATCACATCACAACATGCCCTGCAAAAACAAGTTAGACGTCCTCTACTTTGTTGTTGCAAGTTTTACGTGGCTGCTACGGGCTTAGCAAGAACCGTTCTTACCTACGCATCAAAACCACAATGATAGTTTGTCAAGTTGGTGTTGTTTTAACCTTCGCAAGGACCGGGCGTAGCCACACTCGGTTCAACTAAAGTTGGAGAAACTGACACCCGCCAGCCACCTGTGTGCAAAGCACGTCGGTAGAACCAGTCTCGCGTAAGCGTACGCGTAATGTCGGTCCGGGCCGCTTCATCCAACAATACCGCCGAACCAAAGTATGACATGCTGGTAAGCAGTATGACTTATATCGCCCACAACTCACTTGTGTTCTACTCGTGCATATAACATCAACACATAAAACCTAGGCTCGGATGCCACTGTTGGGGAACGTAGTAAATTTCAAAAAAATTCCTACGCACACGCAAGATCATGGTGATGCATAGCAACAAGAGGGGAGAGTGTTGTCTACGTACCCTCGTAGACCGACAGCGGAAGCGTTATGACAACGCGGTTGATGTAGTCGTACGTCTTCATGGCCCGACCGATAAAGCACCGAAACTACGGCACCTCCGAGTTTTAGCACACGTTTAGCTTGATGACGATCCCCAGACTCCGATCCAGCAAAGTGTAGGGGAAGAGTTCCGTCAGCACGACGGCGTGGTGACGATCTTGATGTTCTACCGTCGCAGGGTTTCGCCTAAGCACCGCTACAATATTATCGAGGAGTATGGTGGAAGGGGGCACCGCACACGGCTAAGAAAACGATCACGAGGATCAACTTGTGTGTCTATGGGGTGCCCCCTGCCCCCGTATATAAAGGAGTGGAGGAGGGGAGGGCCGGCCTTCTCTATGGCGAACTAGGAGTCCTTCCATGTAGTAGGAGTAGGAGACAAGGAAGGGGAAGAGGGAAGAGAAGGAAGGAGGGGGCGCCGCCCCTCCCCCTAGTCCAATTCGGAATAGTCAATGGGGGCCGCGCGGCCTGCCTCTCCCTCTCCCCTAAAGCCCAATAAGGCCCATATACTTCTTCCCCCGTATTCCCGTAACTCTCCGGTACTCCGAAAAATACCCGAACCACTCGGAACCTTTCCGATGTCCGAATATAGTCGTCCAATATATCGATCTTTACGTCTCGACCATTTCGAGACTCCTCGTCATGTCCCCGATCTCATACGGGACTCCGAACTCCTTTGGTACATCAAAACTCATAATATAACTGTCATTGAAACCTTAAGCGTGCGGACCCTACGGGTTCGAGAACAATGTAGACATGACCAAGACACGTCTCCGGTCAATAACCAATAGCGGAACCTGGATGCTCATATTGGCTCCTACATATTCTACGAAGATCTTTATCGGTCAGAACGCATAACAACATACGTTGTTCCCTTTGTCATCGGTATGTTACTTGCCCGAGATTCGATCGTCGGTATCTCAATACCTAGTTCAATCTCGTTACCGGCAAGTCTCTTTACTCGTTCCGTAATACATCATCTCGCAACTAACTCATTAGTTGCAATGCTTGCAAGGCTTATGTGATGTGCATTACCGAGAGGGCCCAGAGATACCTCTCCGACAATCGGAGTGACAAATCCTAATCTCGAAATACACCAACCCAACATGTACCTTTGGAGACACCTGTAGAGCTCCTTTATAATCACCCAGTTACGTTGTGACGTTTGGTAGCACACAAAGTGTTCCTCCGATAAACGGGAGTTGCATAATCTCATAGTCATAGGAACATGTATAAGTCATGAAGAAAGCAATAGCAACATACTAAACGATCGAGTGCTAAGTTAACAGAATGGCTCAAGTCAATCACATCATTCTCCTAATGATGTGATCCCGTTTATCAAATAACAACTCTTTGTCTATGGTTAGGAAACATAACCATCTTTGATTAACGAGCTAGTCAAGTAGAGGCATACTAGTGACACTCTGTTTGTCTATGTATTCACACATGTATTATGTTTCCGGTTAATATAATTCTAGCATGAATAATAAACATTTATCATGAAGTAAGGAAATAAATAATAACTTTATTATTGCCTCTAGGGCATATTTCCTTCATCATACCCATCGGCTCCATGTGAGCTAGCACGACTGGTACTGGTACTTGCAGCTCCTCCAGCCGAGGCATCTTTTCCAGTAGTATTTCTTCCTGGTGAAGCACATAACCACTCCCCCCAATGAATTGGGGTCGAGCCGCGGCTTCCCCTGGCGGCGCGGTCGGGAGGAGGACAAGGGGGATCGAGAGAGATGACGGCGCTGAGGGGAAGCACGAGGGAGAGATCGAGAGGAGGGGGGTCGGCTCCCTGGCGGCTAGGGTTAGAGGTTAGGTGCGGCTGGGCCTAGGTGGCCGCGGGGATGGCTGGGCCTGGTTGGCCGGCCCAGAGGAGAGGGAGGCTGCTGGGCTCTCCACTCCCTCTCTCATATAACTTTAGCAGAAAAGACCAAAAAAAGAGAGGAAAAGAAAGAGAGGTTTAGGAAAAGATTTTGGACAAGGGGATAATTTTCACGGACTCAGAAAAAAATGTTCACGGTCCGGGAAAATAGAAAAAGGTCAAGTTTGAAAGATTAAATTCAAATTCCTTTGAATTTAATTCAAAAGGTTTGAGCTAGGATAGGTTTTTTCGAAGTGCCCAAAAATGTTGAGAAATTAGGTGGAGCTCCGGAAAATGATGAAAGGACATGTGGCAAAGTTAGAGGCCAAGAGTTGAAATAATAAAAGGCTTTGGGATTTTTGCAAGTGTGTTAAGGTAATTCCACATAATGGGAATATAATTTATATAGCTCCCTAAAATATTGGGAGAATAAGTTTTAAAGAGTAATCACCATAGTGAATATCCCTCGATTTAAATGGACCGAAGATCCATGCAATTTATTTAGTTGAGTTAAGAAAAAAAAATGACATGATGGCATGATGCAATGCACATGATGCAAAGATGAAAGCGATGAACCAAACAAATCACACGACGAAACCCGGAAACCCTGGAAGGCATCTGAAGCTCCGGTCTTGGGGCGTTACATCCCCGAACCGGCAGTTGCCATATCGCTCGCCTTCTCCGCCATGGCTCCGCCCCTGGCAGTAAGCAGCGTCGCCGACCCGCGTCGAGGATGCGCCGTCGCAATCCCAGCCGCCGTCGGACCCTCGCCACCCCCAGCAGAAAACCCTAACCCTAGCGCTGGAGCACGATCGCCCTGCGTTCGCCCCCAACCGCCTTAGCGCTTTCCCTGTGGTGGACCCCGTGCACGCCTCATAATACTTCTGAACCGTGACATAGTATCTGCTGTACAATTATACTTTTGTGTATACATTTCCTTCCTTTTAGTACACTGTAGTTAATTAAGATTTGGTGTGTACCTTTTAAATTGGCTCAACACTGAAACTAAATTAAAACCAAATCAGGTTTTTTTAGACAATAAAAACAAATCAGGTGCTAGTCAATCTAAGTTATCAAATTTTTGCCAACCCGGCGGCTCCAAACCAAATGGAGGCCCAACAATTTTGCTAAATTTCGGATAGGTACAATGGTTTTAATTCAGACGATAATAACTTCACCAACATTTTGGTCATGCCCTTGCTTTGGTCATGCCAAAATTTTGGTTGGGCTAATCGGGGCACAAACCAAACACACCCGTTAACCTTGACTGGAGTATTGTCAAAAAAAAAAAACCTTGAGTAGTTTATTGTCCAGAGCATGGAGAATTGACGAATGACGACCCCGTTGGAGCACCGGAATCGCCGTCAAATCTCATCCCGAGCAGTAGCAGGGGGCTGCCTCAATCCCCTCCGGCGGCGTGCCTCCATCCATCCCCTCCGGCCTCTCACCCCGACAGAACACCGGCGGCCGTAAGTTTCTTCCTCACCTACCTCTTTCGTAGTTAATTTCTTCCCGATTTTCCGGATCCGCGACGTCTTAGGCTTCTTCCTCCCTCGGATTTCCCCGTCACTCCTCGGATTGATTCCCCTGCAGTTCAAGTTCCGGCCGGTGTCGGAGACGAAACGGCCTATATTTAGATGGAGGAGAGGGCGGAGGAGATCTGAGCAAGCCGAGGTTGCGCGCGCGCGATGGGGAAAAAGCTACCCCCTTCTACTCCGGCCTCGTCATGGACGGAGACGGCGGGAAGGCGGCGCAAAGGCCCCTCCTTGGCCCCGCTCTCTGCCTGCAAGCGCCGGCGGACCCCTGAGGCAAGCGGCTGGGCTTCCCTCCCCACCGATGTAGTTCACCTCGTCACCAGCCGCCTGCTGGCCGACGACGTGGTGGACTACATCGTCTTCCGGGCCGTCTGCTCCGGCTGGCGCAGCTGCACGAGCGACGCGCGCGACCCCACCCTGCGCAAACCGGACCTCCTGCCGCGCGGCTGGGTCGCCCTCTGCGACGGCGACGGGGTACGCCCGGACGACGCCGGCGAGATCAGCTTCTTCCACACACAGACGGCCAGGCGCCTCCGCGTCCGCCTGCCGGAGCTCCGGCGCCACAGGATCGTCGGCTTCACCCAAGGACTGATCATTCTTCTGAACAAACGCACCACCGCCGTGCGGGTGCTGCATCCCTTCACACGGGTCGTGGTCGACCTCCCGTCCCTCGTCCCCGTGTTCCACGACGCCGTCAGGAACCGGAACTCTCTGCTTGACATGAATGCCGCGGTCTGCAGCGCGTCCACGACCTCCATTGCCGTGGTGGCCTGGTTCCTGTGGACGCGCGTGGTGATCGGCGCCGAGGCTGGCCGCCCAACTTGGGAGGTCCTCCACCGAGGGCTTTTCCTTAGGAGCATCCTGCCCTTCCAAGGAAGGCTTTACGCCACCGTCGCCATGGGTGGCTCAAGAGAGATCATGCAGCTGTACCCGAGATCACCACATCCTGTGCTTGCTCATGTTCCAAATGATTTCGGTAATCCGAGCCTATGCAACTACTTCCTCGTAGAGTCCGGTGGACAAGTGCTGCTTGCTGTCCACCATTTAACCGGGCAACATTGTGGCGTGGAGCCCTTACAGCAAAATGCCTATAGGCTATTTGCGTTGGACATCGACCGCGGTGAACTGATCCCAGTGAACTGCCTCGGTGGCCACGCGCTGTTCCTCAACAGGGATCGGTGCCTCTCTGTTTCGGCGAGGGACCTCCCATCTGTGAGCAGCAATTCCATTTACTTCTCTTTGCACCGTGACCCTGTTGTGGTGCACTCCATAAGGATAGGTTTCTCTGAGCGGCTAGCAGTGTCATGCCAAATACATGACGGGAAGGATAGGATCCGACCCTCCATGCGCCCTTTCACCATTGCCGACCATCTTCTAACCTACTGCCATCCTCATGAGTGGTAAGTCTGTTTTTTCTTAATTTTTCTTCTTTGCATCTATCATGTGTGATACTAACATTATGATTGTCTTCTCTTCCCCTATGAAGGACAAAAGGACTCATGTTTCATGAGTACCACTCTATACCTGAATCTTTCGAGGAATTGACGACGAACATCAAGGCAAAAAATTCTGAACTACGGATTCCTCGCATTGCGGTTCGTTGATTGGAAGGAAGAAACAGGGCCACAACACTTCACACTAGCCAGTGAATAATGCCAATAGACAGTCGACCCATAATTCCCTTGCTGGCTCAGTTGGGATCTATGTGTGGCTAGGTCAATTCGTTGGTGGCTCCCAACGCAACGTGCACGAATCTTTTGAATTTGGTTAGGCAGCAGTTTGTCTATGCTATGCATATAACGGTGGTTCATATCTGAGGTCTGGCAAATAGATTGGATCTGTCGAACATGGGCTCATTGCAACCTATAAGGATATAAACAATGTGATAATTATCGGATTCACTTCCCCTTTAATCTGCATGCTGTTTAGGATCAAATTGCATATGATGTTTGTACTTGAATGAGGCAACTTGCGATTAGCAGAATCCTACTAATGTCTCTGTTATCAGCATTTATGGCCTTATTTTGATGTTTTTAAACCATATACTCGTATGACTGAAGAGCCTTATTATCTTTTTCTGTATGTGAATAACAATGCTGAGTTGTGGAAACATATGCAGAAGGGCGAAAAATCTGGTGTTTGTTTGGATTCTTGAGACATCGGCATGTTTAACTATGATTATGTTCAAATATATCGGTTGTTAGGATAAGGAAAAAAAATCCAACCTCAACACAATCTAAAGGTGTGCTGTTCTCATGAAGAGTTGTTGTATTTTATCATGTAAAGTAGCTATTTATGTTGTAACCTGTAGCACAACTTGTCTTGGTTACTGACGGTGCTAAAGGAAAAATGTGATGATTAGAAGTTGTGTCCGTTGGTAACCTCTGAGAAATGTCTAATCCTTGTGGAAATTTTGTTGGAAAAATGTGATGTGAGGAGTACATATCTTTTGTTGGAAATTTTATCTCTTGTTAATACTTGCTAAAATATGCCCTTGTTCTTTTTTTTAGGAATGAACATATTCTAGTTAGAATTGGTGCCCAGCAATATGGCTAGTACCACACCACCCAAACCGAGAAAGAGACAGGTGCCCTCACAGCATCTCTAGCAGACCCCGCATAGCGGAAATGTAAAACGGAGTGCTCGGCCGGCGCAGGAATCAGATGTGTTTTTATCTGAATTTGACACATATGCCACATATTTAGAATTACTAATTAAATATAAGATAAAATTTCAATATTACAATACCACAATCATCCAAATTACAATAATTATTGAAATCACCGAAGCAAACTAAATAATTCAATACAAAACTTGTCCCGAATACAAATCACACATGAATTAACTGAAATGAATGCAAAAATGGAATGTGTTACCGCCCAGCCCTTTGCCAATAATGCTCAATGAGATCCTCCTGAAGCTGAAAGTGGGTGTTTGCATTTTCAATCTCCCGATAGGTCTGAAGAAATGCTCTAATGCGGTTAGGGTCTCTAACTGGTTTGACACGGCTACCAACATTGTCATAGAAGAACTCTAAATTCATGCCTCTCTCATCTTCAAGAATCATATTGTGAAGAATAACACAACATGTCATGATGTTTTCAAGGATCGCTTGTCCCAAAAAACGAGCAGGACGACGAACAATGGCAAACCTAGATTGCAAAACCCTGAATGCTCTTTCAATATTTTTTCGGGCTGCCTCTTGTACCCTTGCAAATTCACATTGTTTCCTAGTTTTGGGGTCTCTGATACTCTTAACAAATGTGCACCAACAAGGGTAGATACCATGTGCAAGATAGTACCCCTTTGTGTAGTCATGCCCATCGATAGTGTAGTTGCAAGCAGAAGCATCACCACTAGCAATCCTAGCAAACAAATGAGACAATTGCAACACATTGATATTATTGAGAGTACCCCGCATACCAAAAAAAGCAATGTCAAATCCATAAATCCTCGGATGATACGGCCTCTAGCACAATTGTTGCATCACGAGACTTGCCACAATACATTTCCTGCCATGCCTTCGGGCAGTTTTTCCAAGTTCAATGCATACAATCAATGCTTCCTAGCATGCCAGGCCAACCTCTTCTCTCACTTGATGCCATAAACTTTTTTATGTCTTCCTCGTCGGGTGCCCGAAGATATTCAGGACCACAGACACGGATGATCACTTTGGCAAACGTACGCACTGCCTCAATTGCAGTATCTTCACCAATGCAAAGGTACTCGTCGGCATAGTCATCCGGAATGCCGTATGCAATTACCCGCAGAGCTGTCGAGATTTTTTTTAATATGCACTGAATCCCTTCAAGCCCGCGGCATTTCTTCTTTGAGTAAAATACCGACAATTGGCCTCTCAAAAGCTTGCACTATTTTTACAAAGGGGGATCGACGCATTCGGTACCTTCTCCGGAAGAGGTGCGGCGGATATATTGGATTGTCCGCGAAGTAATCTTGCATCAACATCTCATTCCCGAGATGGCGATTTCAAGGAATGCAAAGACGGCCGACGGTCGATCCTCGCCGTCTCTTTCGGTTCTCATCTTCATTCTCCTTCACGGCGAGGGCCATCACCAACATCTGCTGTCGATGGTTCTCAAGCAGCGTCTCAACATCCGAGTCGTCCGAATCCTCAAGAAAAAACCTCCTGCGAGGGCTCAATTCCATCTAAATTCACAAATACGAAATCACATCCCAAAGCACAAGCACAAGTACTCACCGACGGCTCGGGGCGGTGGCTCTGTGGCGGTCGATCCCGGGGCGGCGACGGCGACTAAGGGCGGCTCGTGGCGGTGGCTCTGCGGCAGTCGATCCCGGGGCGGCGACGGTGACTAGAGGCGGCTCGGCTCAGCGAATCAGGGGAGCCGGTGAAGCAGCTAGGTGGAACAGGGTGAGGGGTGCCCCCGCGGCATGATTCCGTCCGCAGATATGGCCGGAATTGCCGGCAGCCGACGGGGGGAACCAATGGCGGGCGGCTGCGGAAGGGGCTGGGGAATGGGCGCGCGGGCTGAAATGTCCCTCTCGCCAACCGCTTTCTGGAATACAGGGCACCGTCGGGTCGACGGGGAAACCTGCGTTTGCGAGTTGGAGATGGGATTTTACCGCGCCCCTCAAATTTGTTTACGTGTCCAACGACAGTGTTTGATCGGACAGCATTTTTCGCGCGGACCCATATTTTAACGGTTATTTTACGGGTCGGGGCATTATACATGGTCTGGTATAGATGCTCTGAAGCCAAATTGGGCTGGAGTATGCACAACCCGCAAAGTCGTATTGTTCAGTTCCGCCTCCTACCGGTAATAATCTTACCATTCCATATCTGCTTTAAGATTCGATCAAAAAAAAGCACCTTTTTTTTTTGCTATACAAACTGAATATCCAGTCTAATACAGCTACTATCCCACTCCATTTGTCAGGCATTAATGTTACAGCTCACTCTCTTTTCTCAGACACACACGCATGCATGTCTTTTCGCTCTTCATTGTAAACAAATCCATGGACTCTTTTCATCTTGACAAGTTAAACACATTTATATATTTTAAAATTTAAGTTCGTTTTTGAAATAATTTATATATTTGAACTCCTGACGCCAAGACCTTTAGAAGTTAACTAATATTGGATATATATCAAACACGTGTAATGTGCAATTGATTATTCCAAACTATGAAACAATTTATTTGAAAACAATTAAATAGTTTTTGAGTAATGTGCAATTGAAATATATGTTTTCTGTGAAACAAGCGAGCGAAAAGTGAAAAGTAGGTTTTGAATTGTGAAATGTGCAATTGATATATTATTCTTGCGAAAGAAGACAGTGAAAAGTGAAATGTTAGTTCTGAATTGTGAAATAGTAAGCACAGAAGCTGAAATACATTGTTCACATTTTCAAATAACCAGTTTCACAATCGTATATTATAATTTCATTTTCTGTACTTATTGTTTCATAATTCTGAAATATGTTATTAACTTGTTTCAGTTTTTTCAAGTGAAATATGTTAGTTCCACATACGAAATGTGAAATGTTGAAATTTAAATGTGCTTGAAATGTATCCAAGATCGGTCTAGTTTTAAAGGTATTGGGGTCAAGAGTTCAAATATATAAATTATTTCAAATACAAAATTATGGTTTAAAAGATAAGAATGTTTTCAGTTTGCTACTCCCTCCATCCCATAATATAAGAACGTTTTTCAAGCTAACATACCTTGAAAAACGTTCTTATATTACGGAACAGAGGGAGTAAGATGTAATAAAGTCTATGGATTTGTTTGCAAGGGAGACAGAAGAGGTTGATGTATGCACGTCCCTGTGTGACAAAAAGTAGTACTCCAGACCCGTTAGACTGACAAAAGTAGTACTGTGTTGGTGGACCACCTACTGAAATACCAATATTTCATAAACTATGGAAACTTTGTATACAACACAATATTTAATACGGTACAAGGTGTCACTAGTTAATTGGCTCGCCAGTCGCCGGTACATAGCTGAACCACGCAATTTTACTTTTGGATACGCAACCTTAAAAGCGCTATTTGTTCCAACTTCAATTGGATTCCAATCACCCTGGATTCACTTCAGTGGCATAAGATTCTGTTTGTTTCAATTCTGATTGGTGTCAAATCACCTGTAGATAAGCTTCAGTGGTGAACCTGATTCTGATTCTATGAATAAGCTTCACCACCGAAGGCCCCATTTGTTTTAGCTTTAGAGACCAGATTCAACTTTGCCATGCCTGTGAAGCTGAATCTGGAATTTGAAACAAAAACTATTTCAAATCAGCTTTGCCAATGAAACCAACATTGCTAGTGAAACTGAGAGGCTGTTTGGTTCCCGGCCATCGGTTGCCACGCCAAACGTGTGGCGAGCCACAACCTCCTAGGCGTGCGTTTGATTTTCTACTGAAGTTTGGCTCGCCACAATCTATACGGGCTTCTGCAGCAGAATTTTTTTGCCTAAGTTGCGGCGCTCGTTTTGCTCGCCACAGTTTCTGCGGCGCGCCACAGGTGTGGCCAACGCCTAACCTTAGTCATGGCAAATTAAGTCCCAAACCAAACAGGCCCTGAATCTAGACTCTAAAATAACACATCTTCAAGATGGTTTGTTCCATTGGAAATGTTTATTATGAGCCGGCTCTTATTGTCAGTGTGCTCGGATTAGCACAAATATGAGCTAGGCTAACCTTTTCTTTTTGATAGCTAGATTTTTTGGAATAAAAAAGATGGTGTATTTGGATTTGATCTAAGAAGTATGTGGCCAATGATTTGGATGCTTGTAGAAGTTGCTTCCACAGTTGGGCTTGCTACGTAAAACAACCCACATAGCCTAGTTAATCACAACACTCCACAAAATCTCTAAAAATAGCTGCCCTCAAGAAGAAATGAAGAAGAGTTGTTCGACAACGATCCTTATCTATCAATTCATGAAATTGGAGTTTGATGTTGTGTTGTAAACGAAATCTTCAGAGAAATGGAAGACATGTAGAGTATAGATTAGTTAGAATGTTGGGCCCTGGTAGCAGGATCGGTTTTTCTTAAGTGTTCATCCAACACCAATACTCAAAGTAACCACACATATCACAATAAGTGTTAGGCATGATCACACGTTACCAATCCCTTACATCTCTCCCGCCTGAGGTGGACTACTTGCGCACATGAGAGGGATCACAAAAAACACAAAGACCGATAAACGAAAATCATCTCGATAGTATTGTAATAGACTAATAGTTACAACAAGATGAATTATTATCTTTATGCTGATCTCCGAGTGAAAGTATGAATAGAGATTACAAATATCTAATCTCACAAGAAACACAAAGATCGATAAACAGAAATCATTTCGGTAGTATTGTAATAGTTATAGTCCATCTTGTTGATGGAGGAACAATAATTCTAAGGGTACGGATTTGTTATGCGTTGGTTACGGACCCCCGCCCCCTACCAGCTAATTCTCTCGGACCCCTGAGTTTCACTAGGTGACCCCATACCTCCCTCCATTCCAATAAGATGTGCTCCACGCCAGTCCGTATGATGAATTCCCGTAAAAAAGGCATATAGCTCTAGCATTGCTCATGGATGAATCCGGATATATCTAAGTGAAGCAACTCCCCTTGAATCTCTTCTCCCCTCTTCTCCTTCAGTTTCATGGTAGATGTGATTGTTGATTGTGTTGCCCCCTTCATGAAAGAGGTGAGTTTTGAAGTGATGAAGGCGAGGCCAGTGCGCATGAGCGATTGCGCTCATAACAGTGCTCAGGTTGTGTTCTATTTACCTCTCTTTTTAAATAGAAAAGTTGTTCGTCTCCTCTTATAATCCTTAATCTTGAGTTTGATCTCCTTAAAATTCCTAAAAACTTACGATCATAGCCAACAACCAAGTTTCTCCATTTTGTTTTACAAATATGAAATAAACTAAGACCGAAAGCTGGCGACAATCCTAGTAGAACAATCGTCGCGCCCCTTGTCGAGCCCGCCGCAGAAACCTAGCATGACCCGTATATAGCCGCACTGTCACCCTCCGCCGCAGCAGCACTCACCGATGCTTGCTCCACAACCCAGTGAAATGTGTAACCGTTTATTTGGAAATATACAATTGAAATATATTTTTTATGAAACAAGCCAGTGAAAGTTGAAATGTAGGCTCTGAATTGTGAAATAGTAACCACGGAAAGTGAAATTCTAAGGTATCATTGTGAAATTGATTATTTGGAAATACGAAGCAATTTATTTCAAAAGAGCGAAACTGGTTATTTGAGAAATTTACAATTGAAATAGATGTTATTTTTTTGAAACAGCCAGTGGAAAGTGAAATGTTGGTTTTGAATTGTGAAATAGTAAGCACATAAAGTGAATTATAATGTATCATTATGAAATTGATTATTCAAAACTATGAAACAATTTATTTGAAAACAATGAAATAGGTTTTGAGTAATGTGCAATTGAAATATATGTTTTTTGTGAAACAAGCGAGCGAAAAGTGAAAAGCAGGTTTTGAATGGTGAAATGTGCAATTGATATATTATTCTTGCGAAAGAAGACAGTGAAAAGTGAAATGTTAGTTCTAAATTGTGAAATAGTAAGCATGGTGAAAACATTGATCATATTTTCAAATAATCAGTTTCACAATTGTATATTATAATTTTATTTTCTGTGCTTATTATTTCATAATTCTGAAATATGTTATTAACTTGTTTCAGATTTTTCAAGTGAAATATGTTAGTTCCACATACGAAATGTGAAATGTGCTTGAAATGTATCCAAGATTAGTCTGGTTTTAAAGGTATTGACGTCAAGAGTTCAAATATATAAAATATTTCAAATACGAAATTATGGTTTAAAAGATAAGAATGTTTTTAGTTTGCTAACATGTAATAAAGTCTATAGATTTGTTTGCAAGGGAGAGAGAAGAGGTTAATGTATGCACGTCCCTATCTGACAAAAAGTAGTACTCCAGACCTGTTAGACTGACCAAAGTAGTACTTTGTTGGTGGACCACCTACTAAAATACCAATATTTCATAAACAGTGGAAACTTTGCATACAACACAATATTTATATAGTATTTAATACGGTACGAGGTGTCACTAGTTAATTGGCTGGCCAGTCGCCGGTACATTGCGGAACCGCAATTTTACTTTTGGATGCGCAACCTTAAAAGCCCTATTTGTTCCAACTTCAATTGGATTCCAATCACCCTGGATTCACTTCAGTGGCATAAGATTATGTTTGTTTCAACTTTGATTGTTGTCAAATCACCTGTAGATAAGCTTCAGCGGTGAACCTGATTCTGATTCTATGAATCAGCTTTACCACCGAAGGCCCCATTTGTTTTAGCTTTAGAGACCAGATTCAACTTTGCCTTGCCTGTGAAGCTGAATCTGAGATTTGAAACAAAAACTATTTGAAATCAGCTTTGCCAATGAAGCCAACATTGCTAATGAAACTGAATCTAGACTCTGAAACAAACAACCATCTGGTTTATTTTAGCTCCATGAGTAGCATCTAATATTCATTTGAAAAGACCGTGGCAACCCACGGGCGTTCTACTAATACTGATAGTTGGAATCAAGAGATCAGTCAATACCAATTTTCCGTAGCCTCGACAACATCCTCACATTGGCCTTCTCCTGCATCCAATTCCTCTACACCATGCAACCCCCCCACCCGGCTAGCCTCTCTACCCCGTCCGCCTCGCGTGGTCGTTTAAAACTCTAAAACAACACATCTTCAATATGGTTTGTTCCATTGGAAATGTTTAATATGAGCCGGCTCTTATTGTCAGTGTGCTCGGATTAGCACAAATATGAGCTAGGCTAACCTTTTCTTTTTGATAGCTGGTTTTTTGGAATAAAAAAGATGGCGCGTTTGGATTTGATCTAAGAAGTAGATGGTCAATGATTCGGATGCTTGTAGAAGTTGCTTCCACAGTTGGGCTTGCTACGTAAAACAACCAACATAGCCCAGTTAATCACAACACTACACAAAATCTCTGAAAATAGCTGCCCTGCAGAAGAAATGAAGAAGAGCTGTTTGACATCGATCCTTATCTATCAATTCATGATATTGGAGTTTGATGTTGTGTTGTAAACGAAATCTTCAGAGAAATGGAAGACATGTAGAGTATAGATTAGTTAGAATGTTGGGCCCTGGTAGCAAGAACGGTTTTGCTTAAGTGTTCATCCAACACCAATACTCAAAGTAACCGCACATATTACAATAAGTGTTAGGCACGATCACACGTTACCAATCCCCTACATCTCTCCTGCCTGAGGTGGACTACTCGCGCACATGAGAGGGATCACAAAAAACACAAAGATCGATAAACGGAAATCATCTCGATAGTATTGTAATAGTTACAACAAGATGAATTATTATCTTTATCCCGATCTCCGAGTCAAAGTATGACTAGAAATTACAAATATCTAATCTCACAAGAAACACAAAGATGGATAAACGGAAATCATTTCGATAGTATTGTAATAGTTATAGTCCATCTTGTTGATGGGGGAACAATAATTCTGAAGCTACGGATTTGTTATGCGTTGGTTACGGACCCTCGCCCCCTACCAGCTAATTCTCTCGGACCCCTGAGTTTCACGAGGTGACCCAATACCTCCCTCCATTCCAATAAGATGTGCTCCACGCTGGTTCGTATGATGAATTCCCGTAAAAAAGGTATGTAGCTCTAGCATTGCTCATGGAGGAATCCGGATGGATCTAAGTGAAGCAACTCCCCTTGAATCTCCTCTCCCCTCTTCTCCTTCAGTTTCATGGTAGATGTGATTGTTGATTGTGTTGCCCCCTTCACAAAAGAGGTGAGTTTTGAAGTGATGAAGGCGATGCTAGTGGGTATGAGCGATTGCGCTCATAACAGTGCTCGGCTTGTGTTCCATTTACCTCCCTTTTTAAATAGGAAAATTGTTCGTCTCCTCTTATAATCCTTAATCTTGAGTTTGATTTCCTTAAAATGCCTAAAAACTTGCGATCATAGCCAACAACCAAGTTTCTCCGAATTTTTACAAATATGAAATAAACTGAGACCGAAAGCTGGTGAAAATCCTAATGGAACATTCGTTGCGCCCCTTGCCGAGCCTGCCGCAGAAACCTAGCATAACCCGTATATAGCCGCACCGTCACCCTCCGCTGCAGCAGCACTCACCGACGCCTGCTCCACAACCCATCCATGGCCGCCCTCCGCAGCGCCGTCGTCCTCCATAGTTGTCAGCCGCCGCCGCCACAATCGGTAGGGTTGGGAGCGAGATGCCAGTTCTGCTTTCTTTTTCCCGTGCTATACAACAACGACATTGGTGTCCATATCTCAAAGAACCGGCCGCTCATTTTAGAGAATTGAACGGTTGAGGGTAACGGGAAGTGGCGAAAGTTTCATAAAAGGGCATGAAAATTAGACCTAGTGTTAGATAAGGAAGAAAACATTTTCCCAAATGCCAATTAGGAGATTGTGAATTAATAACAGCTCAAAAAAGATTGAGGATTAATAATTAATTCTCAGTCGGTTGTTCCTTTAAATGCATCTAGCCAAGAATGTAGTGTGACTCGTTTAGCCTTGATGGATCAAACATTTCCAAAATTGGCTGCCAAATTCTTCACGGTATTATGGATGAACTCGAAATTAAACTCCACCTCCGTTTAAAGAAACGCCGTCTGCCCACCCCACCCTTCCATTCCGTCTACCTGCTCCACGCTCCTCCGCCACGGCACGCCACTAAACCCAAATCCCTAAGCTAAACCCTCGTAAAATCGAAGGTGGGAGAAGGGGGGAGAGGAACGGGAGGCGGCGGCGGCGAGGTGATCGAGGAGAGGCCCATGGATCGTCAGGGGAACGGGGATCCGGGGAACGACGAGTCGGCGACGGCGTCCTGGGAGGTGGGCGGGGGCTCCGAGGCCGGGGCGGAGGTGACGGGGGTTACCAGGGGCTCCGAGCCTGAGGCGGAGGGGGTCCGGGGTGGCGTCCTGGCGGGGGTGACCGCGGGCCCGGTGGGTGGAGGCTCCAAGGCCCAGGCGGAGAGGGTCGTGGCGGAGGCGTCTTCCAAGGCGGGCGGGGGCTCCGTGGCCGGGGCGGAGGTTGAGGGGTCCTCTGCTAGCTTCGTGGCGGAGGGGATGGGGGTACCTCTGGTCCTGACGGCGGCGGAGATGGCCGCTCAGGGCTTCGACATCGGCGTCGACATCGTGCTGGCAACCATGGAGGAGGAGGAGGATGTGGATCCGGACGCCGAAGCAGAGTTCGACGCGATGATGCTGGCCACCGACAACCTCCGATTTGCTCAAAATTCGCGCCAGGTAGTAATGTTATGCCATTGCTCTGTTTCCTACTCTGCTCATGTTGAGATTGGGAGTGGGACTGGGACTGGGACTGGAATGGAAATTTATGACGAGGCCTGTCGGCTACGGGTCAAGTTCATCCAGAATCCGCTTAAGGTGCGTGCGTACTGCATGCGGAACTAAAATTAGCGTGTCACCCGCATATATATGCGCATGGGAGGTGGTTAGGCTGGATATGGTGGGACAGCAATCCCAGGTTGAGGAGCCAACGATTCATTTGCGGTGATCCCGTTGTTAGTTTGAGATGGTTGGTGAGAACCTCTGCAACCGCTTTGACAGGGCAGTTTTGGAGTGAGATCGGCCTACAATTGGCCACAACTTACTGCACTTGTTTGGACAGTTGCTGGGCAATTTTTTGGGGCTCTAGATGATGGCCCATTCCTATGCATTTATCCATCTGTGGATGATTTTGTCTTGTCAACTTATGTTGAACTAATGTCAAACCCAAAAGTTTATGTCGAACCAATCATGCTTTTGCTCTTTGATGCTGTCAACGTCTACTATTTAATATGAAAAATTTCATGCTTTAGTCTGGTTTTACTTGAGTTTTCATGTACTTATAGATGATTGCAAATATGTCTTTGCCTTGCTCTTGTTATAGTTCAATGCTGCTAACTGTTTTCTCGAATATACACAAATGTCTGTGGCTTGTGCGGACGGCTGCATGGTCGTGTCCAAGCATTTGTTTGAACGTACTTCTCCATTTGAATAATGTGGTGTTTGATGCAGGTACCCCCTGCTGATACCTTCCAGCCTGTAAATGAAAATGAGGTAAATGTGGATCCGGTCGCCGAGGCAGAGTTCGACGCGATGATTCTGGCCGCCAACAACTTCCGATTTGCTCAACAGATGCGCCAGGTAGTAATGTTAATTTGCCAGTATTGCTCTGTTTCCTACTTTGCTCGTGTTGAAATTGGGAGTGGGAGTGGGAATGGAACCTTCTTGTGGAAATTTATGACGAGGCCTGTCGGCTGCGGGTGAAGTTCATCCAGATTCCGCTTAAGGTGCGTGCGTACTGCATGCGAAACCAAAATTAGCGTGTCACCCGCATATATATGTGCATGGGAGGTCGGCAGGCTGGATATGGTGGGACAGCAATCCCAGGTTGAGGAACTAACGATCATTTGCGGTGATCCCGTTGTTAGTTTGAGATGGCTGGTGAGAACCTCTGCAACCGCTTTGACAGGGCAGTTTTGGAGTGAGATCAGCCTACAATTGGCCAGAACTTACTGCACTTGTTTGGACAATTGCTAGGCAAACTTTTGGGGCTCTAGATGATAGCCCATTGCTATGCATTTATCCATCTGTGGATGATTTTGTCTTGTCAACTTATGTTGAGCTAATGTCGAACCAATCATGCTTTTGCTCTTTGATGCTGTGAACCTCTACTATTTAATATGAAAAATTTCATGCTTTAGTTTGGTTTTACTTGAGTTTTCATGTACTTATAGATGATTGCAAATATGTCTACGCCTTGCCCTTGTTATAGTTCAATGCTGCCAACTGGTTTCTCGAATATACACAAATGTTGACAAAATAACACCTGAAATGCTGCTAATGGTACGAAATACTCAAAATTCGAGGTGCCCAGAAAATTTTGAGACGATTCCAGTAAATCAGATATGCACAAGTCTGGGAAATTCCAGACAATTTGGCTAAATTCTTTGGGATTTTCTCTTGGAGCATACTCCTCTTCCAAAATCTACAGAGCTCATCTTTCAGCACCTTCGGGCTTCTTCGTTTTACCTCTTGGCTCTGGAATTCCTAGTCTTCCCCTAAGCTCAAAGGCTTTGCCTGTATTGCCTTCTCCTAAACGATAGGCTCAAACACCAAGGACATGCTTCAATGTCGTGTATTCCTCCTAGGGGATCTGGTTTATATTCTTTGGACAACCGGTGCTTTGGAAACGAGAGACCATCTTTTCTGGTACTGTAGCTTCAGCACCAACTGTTGCCACCCTCGTCTTCCCCTGCTGTCCATGGAAGAATTAATTGAAACGCCAAAGTTTTTTTACAGCATATGCCCCTGTTGGGCTTTTTGGTTTTTAAATTTCAAGAGGGATCTCTTCCTTCTTGCTTACAGAATGAAGGAGGAGCTTCCACCGCTCTTAGTGCTTGGTTATATTAGCTTGAGGCTGGAGCTCTAGTGCCAAGCCTGCTTTTGTGCTTTGTGTTTTGTATAGCCCCTTCTCATTCTTATCCATGTAAATATTCCCCCCTTGTATATTTTTTCTCTTATTAATATTTTTCTATTGTTGGGGCCTACACTACAGTTTCCGTTCAAAAATGTACTTGTTGAGCTTTTGTTCTAACTACTTTGACCATGGTCATCTGGACCAGTTAATGTTAGCTTTCAGTTAAGTGTATGGCTTGTGCGGACGGCTGCATGGTCGTGTCCAAGTATTTGCTTGAACATACTTCTCCATTTGAATAATGTGGTGTTTGATGCAGGTACCCTCTGCTGATACCTTCCAGCCTGAAAACGAAAATGAGGTAAATGAGGAGGTTTACCCTTCCGTAATTGTGCGAATGAAGGATCTAAGCAAAATCTGTATTTATTTTTCTACTCCCTCCATAAAGAAATATAAGAGCGTTTAGATCACTACTTTAGTGATCTAAACGCTCTTATATTTGTTTACAGAGGGAGTAGTTCTTTTCATTCTTGGGATTGCTTCTTTTCGTGTTAATAACTTATTGCAATCTGCTTGTCTCTAGGATGAAAGGGTTCCCACCAATCAACCCAATCCTGAGAATGACACTTTATATGGATCTTCCATATCTCAGCAGATTCAAAATGATACTTTACATGGTTCTTCAATACCTCAGGGGGGTGATAGTAATACATTACATGGATCTTCCATTCCTCAGGGGGGTGATAATGATCCTGGATCTGCAACTTGGTTCAAGCTTAAGGTCCCAAGTGCGTTCCAAGGTATTACAAATCTGATATATTTTCCATAAAAATATCAGCGTACACATTTTTATATCTTGGGCATGCATGTTACTCTATGTTCTCTTCTTTCCGGTGCTATGAGTAATAGTTTGAGTATAGCCACTTCTAACTGGATCATGGCACAAAACACAATTGTTTCAGAATGTCGAATTATGTTGATACATCTACTAACTAGTTTGAACCTTTAGGTCTCACTGTGTTATGGCGCTGCTAGAAGGAGGGCGCGAGAGGGCCGGCCGGGGGCCTTTTGCCCACGGGCAGGCAAGATGGAAGGGATTTTCTTCTTAATTCTTGCTTGATTAGATTGATACATCCCCTCTCTTTATATAGAGAGATTTACTTGACTCCCAAGCAAGGCTTACTTGACCCCTAAGAAAGCGACCCTTATCTCTAATTAACCCTAAGACTAACGGGCTATATTGCCAGCCCAGGCCATTAGGCCCATTACGTACTCTAACACTACACCCCACCTGGACATGCAGCTTGTCCTCAAGCTGCAGCCTAGCCAACTTATAACCATGACTTGACGCAACACAAACCTAACACCTAAAAACAAGCCTTTTACATCTCGGCTTGTTTTATTATTCAACCTGAAATGGACTGGGATGCTTTATTTTGGACCTCTTAACAAAAAAAGTGGACACCATCCGCACGTCGAACATGCACGTGTACACCCACCTGGATCCCATGGACACCATCTAGACAAAAGGAGTGCATGTGTATGGCCACCTGGAAGTGGTTGCAAGAGCGACCAGCGGAGGCGCCCTTGCGGCGGCCGGCGGCGGAATGCAGTGGTGCTATGCGGTCCTGTCGGTGACAACATGCCTTCTCCCTGCCGGACGGCTGTTGGTCGGCACCGCACATAGAGGAGTGGAGGGCTGTCGATGAAGAATGGCGAGGAGGGGTGCGCCTCCCCAACCGCCGATGTCACAAACTTTGAGGGCGCTGTCCGTGGGGAAAACAGCATGCCCAAGATCCTCGACGCAGCGGACGTGATCGAGGTTCTTTGCGCAGCGAAGCGCAACTGGGAGGAGCGGCAGCTGCAGACCACACATCTCCCGCACACGCCGACGCGCTAGGAGGCGGCGCGCAGCAGCCTGCAGCCTCACCGCCGCCGACACATGGCGGGTAGTGATCCAAGCTGGAAGCGGTGACGGCGACGGCGGGAACTTGATCTGCTGGATGGGGACGCCCTGGGGAAGCGGTGATGGCGACGGCGGGGACTTGATCTGGTGGATCGGGACTCCCGTCGGCGCGGTCGATGCGGGGCAGGAGCTGACCGGCAATGGCTGCTGCAGTTGCAGCGGCTGCTGCGGCGAAGCGCCGGGCGCGGAGGAGGTCGCCAGGAGCGGTGGCGGTGGTGGCGGTGGATGGCAGCTGCTGCAGCGGCCCGGTGAGCGCGGCGGAGGGCACCTGGTGCGGCACACTACAAGAAAACTGTTAATTCATGACGGATTTCCGGTGACGTTATAAAAATCCATCACAGTCGATGACGATTTTCCCTCGTCCGTCATAGAAACCGTCATCGATCAGCAAGATGCGAATGTGCCCAGAAACCCTACAAAGCCCATATGGCCTTTGTTCTTTTCTAGAGGCCATATATTTTAGGTTTTAATAAAAATGCAATCATGACATGATCCCAAAACCTCTTGGGTGAAGAGAATAGTGCGTGACAACTATGGTACCAGCCTGACTAAAGGATCACTTGAACGTTTTTCTTTTGGTAATGCACCTACACTCCAAAATTTTAGTAAAAGAATTGAACGATTCGTGCACCTCTCACATACTTGCATAGTTCAATACCAGTTAGTCAAAAAATCATGGTGTAACAGATTGCGGACATAGAACTTTGCACTCGTACACATCAAATAGATTGCGGACATAAAATATGTGGCTCCAAAAATTAATTCATGTTTACTCACAAAAATATGAATATAATTTGTTAATTTCATCTATATAGGTATCAACATATGGTGTAACCTATTCTCTAAACCATCTTGGCCGGCGAGGAAAAGCTCATAAAACGAGTTGTAGGACTTAGCTTTGTTTTTAACGCTGTCTCTCCAAACCGTCACGGCCTGCCGCTGCTTTTTTTTTAGAAATCAACTGCCCTGCCGATGTGGCGATCCAGTGTGAGGGAAAACTCGTGTTGTGATTGGGTGAGCAGAGCGTCCCACGGATCGCAGATCTGAACCGTCTGCTACTCTGAGATCCGACCGCTAGCAAACCTCCCCTCTTTCTCGTCTGATCTTCAGCCCACCCACGCGCAATATCCGGCGCTGACCCCCCACGCCGCCAGAACTCGAACGGCAGCACCCTCCCCGGCCGCACCACCCACCTCCTTCCTCTCATGTCGCCAGCTCGCCGAACCCACCTCCTCCGGCTCCTCCCCGTTGTGCGCAAATCCTCCCACTCCGACGCCTACCCACCATGCCCATCCACCCCTCAACCGGCCGCGCCCCCTGCACTCCCTTCTCCGGTCAGATCCCGCCGAGATCCGCGAGTCCATGGCAACCCTGGGTGGATCACGGAGCGGCCACGGGCGTCCTACCTCCCTACACGCTTACACCACCACCACCCCCTTCCCTCACCTCTAGCCTCTCCTGCCCCTTTCTCTCCCAACCGGCCAGATCGTGGCAGGTCGTTGATGCAAATCATGAATCTCATTGATGCAGGTCATGGCCATGTTGCTGCAGGGAGAGGGCGACCCTGTCGTGGGCGTGCCGAACCGCGGGGGCTGCACAGAGCCGCTACCGGGCCCATGCCGCTGGGGGCTGCGCTGTGCTGGGGCGCTGCCGCCCCTTCGGGCCCGCATCCGTCGCCTGCGTCGTCCTCACCATCGACTTCTCCGTTGACTGCTGCTATGTGCCGCTCGCCCCACCAAGTCCCCCTTCCTCTCTACTTTGGATTTTTCGAGGCTGTCTTAACTTTTGTCGACGCGCAGGCAATCTCCAGCATGAGTTGAGGCAAGATATTTGCGGATAATGTTCTGCCTCCGATGACGCCGGCGTGGTTGGCCGGATCTGCGTACAGAAATGCACGGGAATAACCCCCGATTGTCGTCCGGTGAGAGCTGAGCGGGGCGGTGGTGGTTGCAGAGTTTTTCCTTTTTGTTTATCATCGCTGTGGCTGCAGAGTTTTTTTTGACTGCAACGCTGTGGCTGCAGAGTTAGTATAGGAGTTAGTATAGGGTGTTTTTAGTTTTCAGTTTCTTTTGTTTTTCTAGTCTTTGACTGATCTATTGTACTGAAATATCTGTAATTTTAAGTTTTATATGTGTAACTTTTTCCTGCTGTGTTTATATTTTTTTCCTTCTATGTAATCGTTGAGACTAAAACTAGTGGGCCTTGTACAGTCCTAAAATTTAATGGGCCAAAATTGCAATTGGGTTGATTACTACATGGGCGTTAGTTTTGCATGGAGCTAAATTTTAGTGGCTCAAAATTCGTGTTGGGCCGATCACTTCATGAGCTGCCACATCGGATCCATGTCAAATGCTGATGTGGCATGCACGTTAACGCTGTTATGTGCATATTAGTTAAGTGCCACCCATGACGGTCAAGAACCGTCATGGTCCATGACGGTTTTGGATGATCCGTCAAGGAGTGTGCATTGAACAAATTATGACGCGATATACATGACGGATTTTAAATCTGTCACACATAGCCTTCCATGATAATTTTGCATAGGTCGATGACGGATTCAATCCGTCATGGATTAACAGAATTCTTGTAGTGGCAGCTGCTATGGCAGTCAGGACGGGGCGGTGGTGGCGGTGGATGGCAGTTGCAGCGGCTGCTGCAGCAGCCCGGCGAGCGCGGCGGAGGCCGCCTGGTGCGGCGGCTGCCACGGTAGCCAGGACGGGGAGGTGGATGCCAGCTGCAGCGGCTGCTGCAGCAGCCCGGCGAGCGCGGCGGGGGCCGCATGGTGCAGCGGCAGCCACGGCGGCGCAGTGGCGGTGATGGGCGGCGTAGCCGGGTGCGGCTCGTAGGACTCGGCCAAGAACAGGTGGATCTCCTGGACCGCCTGTGTTAGGTCCCGCAGCACCCCGGACACCTCCGGGGTGAGGACGACGGGGGCGGGCGCGACGGAGGATCCCGGCGCGGGCAAGAGCGGGGCGACGGTCGTGGTGGTCACCGGAGGCGACGAGGTGACCGGCAGCGGAAGAGATGGGTTGGGCGGCGGTGAAGACATGATCAAATCGAAGCTAGCTGATACCAAATTGTTATGGCGCTGCTAGAAGGAGGGCGCGAGAGGGCCAGCCGGGGGCCTTTTGCCCACGGGCAGGCAAGATGGAAGGGATTTCCTTCTTAATTCTTGCTTGATTAGATTGATACATCTCCTCTCTTTATATAGAGAGGTTTACTTGACTCTCAAGCAAGGCTTACTTGATCCCTAAGAAAGCGACCCTTATCTCTAATTAATCCTAAGACTAACGGGCTATACTGCCAGCCCAGGCCATTAGGCCCACACTGCCCTAGAAAATTCCGAGGCTCACGGGTTTGCAATTGCAAATGATCTCAGAGAAAGTTTGAACAGCAATCAGGGATGGGCAACTGAAAATCAAATCTTAGGGCTTCTGCAGAATCGTCAAATCTTTCAGCTACTGGGAAATGAAGTTACTGCTATAAATAATCTTGCTCAAGGTGTTGTTGCCGTTGTACCTCAAAGCAGTGTGGATACATTTCCGATAACTCCTGAATACACCTCATCTCGAAGGATACTAAAAGAGCATGGTCCGTCTAAGTTAAAGTATGGAACATTTTGAACACATTTTTTGTCTCTTGTCATTTTGCTTGTGGTATGAAATTTCCAGTGACCATCTTGGTTATCATATAGGTCTCCGGCGTTATCATAAACAAATTTTTCATCAAAGGAAATTTATGGAGTAGAAGGCGTTACACAATTGATAACACATGCCATGTGTTTGAATGGCCTGCCAGACCAGTGGAAAATGAGGTAATTGTTGCAGACACCTTTTGCTTTTACATTGTGTTTCTTTTGGTTCCTCCAAATTAATTGATAATGCAATGCACTAATACATCCTGCTTGCCAAATAGCTCATGTGTTGAGCCAGTCTTCTTTTGTGCTTTGAGCTTCTCATCCCTCCACCTTGCAGGCCTAAAATATAATTGTTTTTTATGAAGCTTTACACACGTGTCCAAATGGTGTATGCTCATATTATTAGGCACAGTCCCGACTCCCGAGCTGATAGTATGTTGGGTGACATAGGCAGTAGTATGTGCATTGGTGAACAGAAAAAGAAAGGCTAGATGATGGCTTATCTATCTAGTAATTAACAAGCCACTAGAAGCAGAGAGAGAGAGAGAGAGGCCTTCGCTGATCACGTCTTTGCAGAAGCTTGCAAGTAGTTCTCACATAGTAGTATCGACTTAGAAACCATTCATTTTTATTTTCATTTGGAACATCTTCTGTTGGTACGACTATAGTGTACGATAGAAGATTTTTAGATACGACGGTGAAGATGTGAAGTTGTTTTACTGGAATCTGGATGGGGCAGAGCCAGGGGGTGGACAGGATCTGTACCGCAAAGTAAGGATGCAAATGGCCTACTTGCACGCACGTCCGAGGTGGATCACAGCAGCGTGTTTGACAGCTTGATTGGACGCCACGCCACACGTGGGTTATGATTGGTTTAGAGCGTTTGCCAAATATATTGTACTATCTTGAATGATACATCTACTACAAGAACATGCATGTGGCTTAATAATAATACGTTGGCATCCATGATCTCCAGAGATGTAACTCTTGTTTTTTCGTATATATGCCAACCGCTGAAGCCGCCGTTGTCTCTGCAGATACAGGCAGTACCCCCAAGGACTAGAGCAAGGACTACTGAAGAGTTGATCGCCTCCAACGCAGCTGTGGTTGCATCGCATGGCAGAGTGCTCGAGTCTAACGCTGCTGTGGTGGAGTCAAACAACAGGCTGACGGCTGCCATCTATCAGCTCATCTCCCGCCTCGGCGAATCCAGCACCAATAGGCCATGAAGTGGGGCAAGGAAGGTTGGTTAGATTAGTTAGACAGAGGCGCTGTGCTGCTTGCAAACGTTGGGTCGTATGGTCGAATGCCTGCTGAATTGTTTCTAATGCCTGCTTGCAGACTTTGGGCCCTATCGAATGCCTGCCGAATTGTTTGTAGTTCAAGTTTTGCCACGATGATAGATATCCCAGCTGGATGACAGGAGATAGGTGGGTTTACTTTTTGCTGGTATTGCTGAGAATGGTTCTTCTGTTGGTGGTTCCATTGAGAAACTAACCAGCTGTGCGAATTGCAAAAACTACTTGGTTAGAGCAAGTACAATCTTATCTGTTACATAGTGAGTGAATGCATCTTTCATTTCGAATTCTCCAAGATAGTGCAGCATTCAAAGGGTGTTCAATGCGAATGAGAAAACAGAGTATCTACGTCCAACAAAAAATAGTTGGTTCCTATCATGTCCCAAACCATGTGGGAGGCAAACATCACCAGCAAGCGCACTGGGAACGTATTGGATCGCGTCTATAGTCGTTGCCCGCAGTTCCCATCTCAAACAGATCATGGTGCTTTTTTCTTTTTCTTTGAGATTATCAGGGAGGCGCTACGCTCCCCAGTTCCATTGCATTAATGAAACCACAGAAACATGCAGCGTTCCAAGGTTCAGAGAAAGCTGAAAGAAAGTAAAAGAAAATGCACACCACCATATAAATAGGCACACTTCTTAACTACAAAGGCAATTCGCTTTTCATTGGGGCACTACAGCGAAGCACACTGAATCCAATCGCACGAAACCTCATTATAAAGTCAAATGCACTGCATTCAGCATAAATTTGCCATGCCACCATAAACACACGGCAGGTGTGGTCAGCCCTTCATGTTGATGAGTATTTGAATGATGTTGACTGGAAGAGGAGAAAGAAGGAAAGGAACTTGCCATGCTACTATAAATGATGCGCAAGCGAATACATTAGCTAACCAAACACTGTAAGTACTCAAAGAGTCAGAGTCGTACCGCAGGCAGAGGTGCAGTGGACCTAAGGCGCTTACAAATCAATTTGATGAGCTCCCATTTAGCCTTACAAATCAATACGGTCGGCAGGATTGCAGGTTTGAAGTCCCTCCCGTTTACTGAAGCAAGGAAACCTTCAGGAATTTGCTCTGTTTAGCTTCAGCAATTCCAAAGGGCAGCGATCGTAAGATCGCCAAAGAAATTTTGAGACAAATAATTCAAAGATGCTATTGTCTTTTCTTTGGCTACCAAATAGATGAATTCCTCGGAGATTTTAAGCATAGATCACTATATATCTTCTTTTTTAGGCAAGCATATCTCTTTTCTAAAAGCTGGTTTATGTTTTTTCACCTGGAAAACTGCATCAAACAAAGAAATGAAATCGACAGTCTCTTCTAAATATCTGTGTTCGAAGTGTGTGATCGATACTGCTCGACCAGCTTGGGAAAGAGAGATCCTTCAATTTCCATGAGCCTTGTAGGTTTGTCATACTCCACTACTTTCCCTGGAAATTTTCATACATAACTCATTTCTACGGGAAATATCCATGATCAATTTGGTGCCCTCAATGAAAAAAAAATTACATTTCTTATAACTTGCCAGCAGGAGCAGGGGCGGAGCCAGGATTTGAGCATGAGGGGGGCCAGGAACTCAACGGCTGGATAAGCGATATAACGTAGGATATGAGAAAGTTCTAAATTTACTATCTATATCTTGTGTAACAACATTTGTTTTGAGATATAACGCATGATATGAGAAAGTCTTAAATATAATATCGACATCTTGTGTAACAACATATGTTTTGAAATAAGCCGGAAAAGCTACATTTCTGTCGTTAACTATAGCTCCACCACCATAACAACTCAATAATCTCATCATTCTTGAAGCGATTGAAATAGAGATTTACTGGTGGTGTACTCCTACATATTCTTGAAGCCGAGCGTCGGGGTTCCATGCCGGACCGAGCCGCGATAGAGCTTGGCTACCGTCGTCGGAGAAGAAGATGGGCTCCTCCGCTCGATTCCTCGCACGGGAGGTTGATGACAAGCCGGGAGTGGAGCTAGCAGCAGGTTGTCGCTAGGTGGTCCTCGTCATGTAGCAGGTGGCCGGGAGTGGAGCCAGCACCAGGACGTCGCCGGTCACCGACTAACCGGCGAGCACCACCGCCGTAGGGACCCGATTGCTTTTTCCATAAAAGTTACAGGGACTTGATTGCTTAAAAAATGTTTTGTTGCAGGGACAAGATTGCTTTTATTCAAAACTTACAAGGACCTGATTGCTTTTTACTTTTTTACAGGAACAGGCATGTGGTAACGGTCAAAACTAACGGTGTTTACTTTTATGCCACGTCAGTCCTGATGGGCGGGCCAGACATGTCATAATCCCAATTAAAATTTAACAGTTCAGTCACTTGAGTTTTCTGGAACAGCCAACCAATTTTGTGGTAGTTTTCTGAGAAACTAAGGAAAGTGGTAGTTTTGTGTAGTCCTAACCGGTAATGTGGTAGTTTTTTCTTTTTCTATATACTCTATTCCTGAAGCATAAGAAATAGAAACTATTTTAGATAAATATCTGGCCTCATGCAATTCTATGTTAATAGACAAACTAGTGTGTATTTTCTGATTAATCTGATGAAAATGTAAGTAGTTTATATAATTTGTATGTAATCACATAATTGGCCGAACAAAAATTATGTATAGTGATTCATGTAAACGTAACTGCAAATTTCAGTATACTGTACCTTTGTGTGAACGGCGCTGCTAGATATAGGACTTTTGGGACTATGCTTTGGGCCCACATGTCATAGACATCAAGGCAGGTGCCTTAAGGCACCGAAGCAGCGTCCGGACTTTTGACAGACGAACACCTCGGACATGGCAGCAGCACCGGTGGTGGTCATCGGCCTTCGACGAATCCTTCAAGGCTTCAAGCGTTATAAATGAGTTATGGTGTTTGGCAGCTCTTTTTTGTTCATAACTACCGAACTGCACATCTCAGAATTAGCATCATGGATCATCACACAACCTAAGCAATTAGAATCTGATGTATGATTTTGACACAGATAAGATGCGATCTGAGAGAGAGTATTAGACAGACCATTTACTTCGGACTTGATATCTACTATGCAACCTTCTTCTTATAGACGTTGTTGGGCCTCCAAGTGAAGAGGTTTGTAGGATAGTAGCAAATTTCCCTTAAGTGGATGACCTAAGGTTTATCAATCCGTGGGAGGCGTAAAATGAAGATGGTCTCTCTCAAGCAACCCTGCAACCAAATAACAAAGAGTCTTCTGTGTCTCCAACACACCAAATACAATGGTAAATTGTATAGGTGCACTAGTTCGGCGAAGAGATGGTGATACAAGTGCAATATGGATAGTAGATATAGGTTTTTGTAATCTGAAATTATAAAAACAGCAAGGTAACAAGTGGTAAAAGTGAGCGTAAACGGTATTGCAATGCTAGAAAACAAGGCCTAGGGTTCATACTTTCACTAGTGCAAGTTCTCTCAACAATAATAACATAATTGGATCATATAACTATCCCTCAACATACAACAAAGAGTCACTCCAAAGTCACTAATAGCGGAGAACAAACAAAGAGATTATGGTAGGGTACGAAACCACCTAAAAGTAATTCTTTCCGATCAATCCATTGGGCTATCCCTATAAGTGTCACAAATAGCCCTAGAGTTCGTAGTAAAATAACACCTTAAGACACACATCAACCAAAACCCTAATGTCACCTAGATACTCCAATGTCACCTCAAGTATCCGTGGGTATGATTATACGATATGCATCACACAATCTCAAATTCATCTATTCAACCAACACATGGAACCTCAAAGAGTGCCCCAAAGTTTCCACCGGAGAGTCAAGACGAAAACGTGTGCCAACCCCTATGCATAGGTTCATGGGCGGAACCCGCAAGTTGATCACCAAAACATACATCAAATGGATCAATAGAATACCCCATTGTCACCATGGGTATCCCACGCAAGACATACATCAAGTGTTCTCAAATCATTAAAAGACTCAATCCGATAAGATAACTTCAAAGAGGAAACTTAATTCATCACAAGAGAGTAGAGGGAAGAAACATCATAAGATCCAACTATAAGAGCAAAGCTCGCGATACATCAAGATCGTGCCAAATCAAGAACACGAGAGAGATCAAACACATAGCTACTGGTACAAACCCTCAGCCCCGAGGGTGAACTACTCCCTCCTCGTCATGCGCAGGGATGATGAAGATGGCCACCAGTGAGGGATCGCCCCTCTGGCAGGGTGCCGGAACAGGGTCCCGATTGCTTTTTGGTGGCTATAGAGGCTTGCGGCGACGGAACTCCCGATCTCTCTGTTCAGATGGTTTTAGGGTATATGGATATATATAGGCGAAAGAAGTCGGTTAGGGGAGCCACGAGGGGCCCACGAGGGTGGAGGGCGCGCCCAGTGAGGGTGGGCGCGCCCCCCTACCTCGTGCCTTCCTCGTTGCTTCCCTTACGTGCACTCCAAGTCCCCTGGATTGTTTCCGTTCCAAAAGTAACTCTCCCGAAGGTTTCATTCCGTTTGGACTCCGTTTGATATTCCTTTTCTGCGAAACACTGAAACAAGGGAAAAACAGAAACTGGCACTGGGCTCTGGGTTAATAAGTTAGTCCCAAAAATAATATAAAAGTGCATAGTAAAGCCCATTAAACATCCAAGATGGATAATATAATAGCATGAATACTTCATAAATTATAGATACGTTGGAGACGTATCAGCATCCCCAAGCTTAATTCCTACTCGTCCTCGAGTAGGTAAATGATAAAAGAAAGAATTTATGAAGTGTGAATGCTAGCAGGTGCATAAGTTTGATCAATGATAATTTCAATCACATTTTCTAGCATCATTATATGTCATAACAGTAGCTCAACTCATAGAACTTTGCATGATCAAGTAACAAACTATTCACATGTTAAAGTATAGATCATAAACTTTCTTGAAAACTAACAAACTATGTTCACTAGTAGAAAAAGGGTCAAACGTGAAGCACATTAGTGCCGGTTTGAATTTGAGCCGGCACTAATGGTACCATTAGTGCCGGTTCGAACGACTATGCATTAATGCCAGTTCGTGTTGAACCTTTAGTACCGGTTCATGCCACGAACCGGTACTAAAGGGGTGATGGCAGGCTGGCGTCAGGCTGGGGCTCCACGATCACCTTGACCTACAGTACCGGTTTGTGACACAAACCGGCACTATAGGGCAATTTTCAAACTCTACCCCCATGTGTCGCCATTTCAGTTCTGAAAAAATCAAAAGAAAATGATAAAAACTTCAAAAAATAAAATCCTTCGAGAGGTAGTTATATTACTACATCTACTAGTTAGGAAAATTTGAAAACTTAAATTTGGACATGTTTTGCAAAAAGTGTAGGGAAAATGTAAAACGACTATAACTTTTGCATACGATGTCGGAAAAAAACGTATAATATATCAAAAAATTCAGCACAAAAATCCGCATCCGATAGAGACCGCCTACGACCTGTTTGCAATTTTTTAGAATCCTCAAACTCCAAAAGGAAAAAAAGATATGGTCAAATTTAAGTTTTTTTAATTTTTTTTGTTAAATCTGGTCAAACTACTTATTCAAGAAGTATTAATGTTACTACATAATTATTCAAGAATATTAGTGTTACTAAATAATTATTTCAATTTTTTGAATTTTGGTCAAATCTGGTCAAACTGTGGTCAAACTATGGTCAAACTTATTCAAGAAATATTAGTGTTACTAAATAATTACTGTTTTTTAGAATAATAGTTTCAAACTCAAACAGTGAAATGTATGACTTCATGCTCAAGCTAAACTCCCGAGGGTTAATAGGATTGGCATCTTACTATTGTCAGGAAAACAATAAGTGCAGACTTGGAAACGAAGGAGAATAGAACCCGAAAGTTAAGCGTGCTCGGGCTGGAGTAGTGAGAGGGATGGGTGACCGGTCGGGAAGTTAGATGATTTGGAATGAGTGATCCACACTTGAGCAGTTAAGAGAGGTGATTAGATACTAAATCACCAAATAATTCATAAAAATTAAAAATAAAAAAAATCAATTTTTTTCCAATTTTTTTTAAAAAAATTCAAAAAAACCTTTAGTACCGGTTGGTAACACCAACCGGTACTAAAGGTCCCCCATACCAAGGGGGGGGGGGCTTTAGTGCCCACCAATTAGTGCCGGTTATGGAACCGGCACTAAAGGCCCTTACGAACCGGTTTTAAAGCTCCGTTTTCTACTAGTGGTTCTCAGTCATCAAACAATTGCAATTCATCTTATTTTTAGGAAGAGTCTATGTCAGAGCTTTGATTCAGCAAACTTCACATACTCAACTATCATTTAGTCTTCCATGATTGCTACCACTCAAAGCATATTTATAAAACAAATAGTATTCATCGAACACAGAGAAAGATAGGGGCTTAATGTTTCACCTCCCAACCTTTTACCTCAAGGGTAATGTCAACAGTAATAATTCATGCTCAAATATATTTGAATGGCCATATATGCTTAGATCTTTCCATCACATGATGCTTGCCAACTAAAGAGTAGGTTGAAATGAGAAGGAATACTACTGACTCTTGCATAAAAGTAAAAGATAGGCTCCTCGCAGAGGGAAGCAGGGATTTGCAGAGGTGCCAGAGCTCGAAGCTAAAACAGAGATGAAAATAATTTTGAGAGGTATGCTTTCATTGTCAACATAATGACCAAGAGTTCCCTATATCTTCCATACTAGATACATTATAGGCGGTTCCCACGCAGAAAGGCAAAGTTTTTACTCCCCCTCCACCAACATTCACACTCCACGACTTGTCTGAAACAACGGGTGCCTTCCAACTTTCAACAATCCTGGGGGAGTTTGTTTAAATTATTTGCGAATTTGTTTTTGATCTTTTGATCATAGGACTGGGCATCCGAGTTACCAGCCATTTTCTCGTGAATGATGAGCGGAGTCCACTCATCGTGAGAATAACCCACCTAGCATGGAAGATACTGACAGCCCCTAGTTGCTACATGAGCGATTCGGGCATACAAAACAGATTATTATTTGAAGGTTTAGAGTTTGGCACATGCAAATTTACTTGGAATGGCAAGTAAATACTGCATATAGGTAGATATGGTGGACACTCATGGAAGAAACTTGGTTCAAGGAATTTGGATGCACAAGCAGTATTCCCGCTTAGTACAGATATTTTGGCTAGCAAAGGATTCTAAATAGCAAGCACCACATGTTAGAGGATCCATAACAATATAACTTCTATACAAATATACCCAAGCATAACTCATTATGTTGTCTTCCTTGTCCAACTTCAACTAATTCGCTCAGGATTGAAAATAATTAATGGGGCTCACAATCATAGAAGATGTCCAAGATAGTATATTTATATGTGAAATCTCTCTTCTTCAATATTCTTTCATGAATTGTTCAAGTGACTAATACAATGTTTGCTAACCTTCAATAGATTTACCACCTCTACTTCTTATATGTGAAGGCATTACTCCCCATGGGAAAGGCATATGAAACATATATAATTTCAGATTTATGACATTCAAATCATTCAACCATTACTCATAGGATATAAGTCAAGCACACGAGTAAATGACAAACTACTCCAAAAAGATATAAGTGAAGATCAATGAGTAGTTAAATAATTATGTAGCTATGTGAAGACTCTCTCTTACTTAAGAATTTCAGATCTTGGTATTTTACTCATACAGCAAGCAAAACAAAAGAAAATAAAATGACGCTCCAAGCAAAGCACATATCATGTGGTCAATAAAAATATAGCTCCAAGTAAAGTTACCGATGAACGAAGACGAAAGAGGGGATGCCATTCGGGGCATCCCCAAGCTTAGGCTCTTGGTTTTCCTTGAATATTACCTTGGGGGTGCCTTGGGAATCCTCAAGCTTAGGCTCTTGCCACTCCTTATTCCATAGTCTATCAAATCTTTACCCAAAACTTGAAAACTTCACAACACAAAACTTAACAGAAAATCTCGTGAGCTCCGTTAGCGAAAGTAAAGAAAACACCACTTCAAGATACTGTAATGAACTCATTATTTATTTATATTGGTGTTAAACCTACTGTATTCCAACTTCTCTATGTTTTATAAACTATTTTACTAGCCATAGATTCATCAAAATAAGCAAGCAACACAATGAAAACAGAATCTGTCAAAAACAGAACAGTCTGTAGTAATCTGTATCAAACGTATACTTATGGAACTCCAAAAATTCTAAAATAAATTGGTGCACCTGAGGAATTTTTCTAGTAATCATCTACAAAAAGAATCAACTAAATAGAACTCTCCAGTAAAAAGTTGAAGCAAATCTCGTGAGCGCTAAAGTTTCTGTTTTTTACAGCATGATCATAAAGACTTCACCCAAGTCTTCCCAAAGGTTCTACTTGGCACAAACACTAAATAAAACATAAAACCACATCTAAACAGAAGCTAGAAGGATTATTTATTACTAAACAAAACCAAAAAGCAAGAAACTAAAATAAATTTGGGTTGCCTCCCAACAAGCGCTAACGTTTAATGCCCCTAGCTAGGCATGATGATTTCAATGATGCTCACATAAAAGATAAGAATGGAAAACTAAAGAGAGCATCATGAAGAATATGACTAGAACATTTAAGTTTAACACAATTCCTATGCATAGGGATTTTGTGAGCAAACAACTTATGGGAACAATAATCAACTAGCATAGGAAGGCAAAACAAGCATAACTTCAAAATTTTAAGCACATAGACAGGAAACTTGATATTATTGCAATTCCTACAAGCATATATTCCTCCGTCATAATAATTTTCAGTAGCATCATGAATGAATTGAACAATATAACCATCACATAAAGTATTCTTTTCATGATCTACTTGCATAGAAATTTTACTACTCTCCACATAAGCAAATTTATTCTCATCAATAGTAGTGGGAGCAATCTCAACAAAATAACTATCATGTGAAGCATAATTCAATTGAAAACTAAAATCATGATGACAAGTTTCATGGTTATCATTATTCTTAATAGCATACATGTCATCACAATAATCATCATAAATAGCAACTTTGTTATCATAATCTATTGGAACCTCTTCCGAAATAGTGGATTCATCACTAAATAAAGTCATGACCTCTCCAAATCCACTTTCATCAATATAACCATCATAAATAGGAGGCCTGCTTTCATCATAATAAATTTTCTCATCAAAACTTGGGGGACAAAAAATATCATCTTCATCAAACATAGCTTCCCCAAGCTTGTGGCTTTGCATATCATTAGCATCATGGATATTCAAGGAATTCATACTAACAACATTGCAATCATGCTCATCATTCAAATATTTAGTGCCAAACATTCTAATGCATTCTTCTTCTAGCACTTGAGCACAATTATCGGAATCCTTATTTTCATGAAAGACATTAAAAAGATGAAACATATGAGGCACTCTCAATTCCATTTTTTGTAGTGTTCTTTTATGAAATAAACTAGTGATAAAACAAGAAACTAAAAGATTCGATTGCAAGATCTAAAGATATACCTTCAAGCACTCACCTCCCCGGCAACGGCGCTAGAAAAGAGCTTAGTTGACGGGGTGAGAGTGCCGCTTACCTAGCCTCCCCGGCAATAGCGCCAGAAAAGAGCTAGATGTCTACTACGCAACCTTCTTCTTGTAGACGCTGTTGGGCCTCCAAGT
>NC_053028.1:73245033-73389129 GCF_003073215.2 Triticum urartu | reverse complement strand
CTAGGAGAATATAGTGGAAACTGCACACACATGCATAACTCATAAATTACATTACTATAACCTTGACTAATATATAAGGGAAACCGAATACGCACAAGACAGTAACACTCACCTGAAGTTGTAAGGAAAGAGTATTATATCTTTGTTTTGATTTATTACGAACGATCGTAGCAAGTTGGCTTCGGTAGCTGCGGCATGAAGTTTAACCTCAGTTGCATCTATGAGATATGTGTTAATGAACCCAATATCACCGACTTGTCTTTTCTTCAATTCGGCGATCTTCAATCTGCATAATATAGTGAGGATGATTATAAATACATGCAAATGAAAGAGCTAAGCTATATAGAGAAACTTAATGACAGAAGTAGTACTACTTACAGACAGTAGCAGGCGACCGTTGTTTTATCGAGGGCCAATTGATTGAAAAACTGATAGAACTCCTCAAATGGAACAGGCAACAGATCAATTCCAACGAGGTCATGCTCCTTTTTAACTTTCACATACAAAGTACTCCTCCCCCCAGAGTCTCTGCAGATTTTCAAGTACCAATCATGCAATCTTCGCATCATCGTTGATAGAGATCTTTCATCTTTGACGAGAGGCTTCCCGTACTTGTATCTTTGTATCTGCACGTCCATGGGTTCATAATGTACTTCGTCGGGCAGGTAATCTGCAAGATTGCTATAACCGGGCACCATCCTCGGATCATTAGCGACGTTGTGGCTAGGCACCTTGAGCGGGGGCCACGATTGCTTGGCTTGTTCGCCGAGCTGGGCAATTTGTTTCCCAGCTCGTCGTTCTTTCAGCCTTTGATCACTGACAGTACTTCCCGATCGCTCCGCTTCGGCAAATTCCTTTCCAATAATGCGGTCATAGTTTCCTTTCGGCGGATCAGACTTCGGTGGTTTTGTCAGGGCAGCCAGAGTGCGCTTCACTTTCACCCGATCTACCTTCTCCTCCGGAGGTGGATGTTTCTTTGCTTTCACCCCTTCAAAGAATTTCTTCACTTCTTCTCGCGCGATCTCGGTGTTCTCCTCCTGGGTCCTCTCGTATGGTAACTTCTCTGGAGTCTTCAGAGAAGGACCGAATCTGTATGTCCTCCCGCCTCTGGTTGTACTGCTAGACGCCGACCGAGCAGACGTAGCGGTTGTCTTCTTTACTTGCTTAAGAGGCGGAGGAGAAGGACTACGACGCACCGGAGCAGCTGGAGCGGCGGCAGGTCTCTTCTGCCCTTGCTGACGAGGCGGAGAAGGAGGAGGCTAGCTGCTCGGGCGCGTCGGCGCAGGCGGAGGAGGCGGAGTGCCGCCACGCGCCGGAGAAGGAGCCGGCCGAGGGCCCTGATCGTCACTCGCCGGAGGAGGAGGCGGTGGAGGCGGAGTGCCCTGACTCGCCGGAGGAGGAGGAGGAGGCGGTGGCGTCCAGTTCGGAAGGTTGATGAGCTCCTTCCGCCATAGGCATGGAGTCTTCAGAGCAGACCCCAGCCGAGTCTCCCCTTCACCGGTAGGGTGGTCAAGCTGGAGGTCCTCAAATCCCTCCGTTATCTCATCCACCATCACCCTAGCATATCCTTCTGGAATCGGCCGGCAGTGAAAAGTTGCGCCGGGTTCCGTAGGATAAACAGAGCCAACAGCTGCCTTGACCTTCAAATTCATCCATTGCATCATAAGGTGGCAATTTTGAGACTCCATTATAGCATCCACGGGATAGCTGGCAGGAGCCGTCAAGGCATGCTCCGGCTGAAGCAGCTCGGTCGAAGCCACGCTGCTTCTGCGCTGAGATGGCGGGGTAGCTTCGGGGGAGGCTTCGGCAGTACGTTTGCTGCGATTTGCTTCTCGTTCCTCTATCGCGTCTACCCTTGCTTGCAGCGCCTGCATTTGGTTCTGCTGCACTTTTTTCCTCCTCTCATGGGATTTGTAAACGCCTGCGTCCGGAAACCCAACCTTCCACGGAATGGAGCCTGGCGTGCCTCGTGTCCGTCCAGGGTGCTCAGGATTCCCGAGGGCCATTGTGAGCTCGTCGTTCTCTCTGTCTGGAAAGAACGTCCCTTCCTGCGCTGCTTCAATATACTGCTTAAGCTTACTGACTGGTATGTCCATTTGATCGTTTGTCCAAATGCACTTCCCTGTTACAGGGTCCAGGGTTCCGCCAGCCCCGAAGAACCAAGTCCGGCAATGGTCTGGCCAGTTAATTGTCTCTGGTTCGATCCCTTTATGAACCAGATCATTCTCAGTCTTGGACCACTTAGGCCGGGCTACGAGGTAGCCACCTGACCCCGTGCGATGGTGAAGCTTCTTCTTCGCAGCATTTTGCTTGTTTGTCGCCGACATCTTCTGACTCTTTTCCGATGTCTTGTGGGCCACAAATGCGGGCCAGTGATCTCTGATCTTCTCATATCTGCCCTTGAATTCTGGTGTCTCATTATTTTCGACAAACTTATTCAGCTCTTTCTTCCACCTCCTGAATAGTTCTGCCATCCTCTTCAGGGCAAAAGACTTGATTAATTTCTCTTTAACTGGGTTCTCTGGATTATCCTTAGGCGGTAGGGTGAAATTTGACTTCAGCTCAGTCCAAAGATCATTTTTCTGCATATCATTGACATAAGAGACCTCAGGGTCTTCTGTAGCCGGCTTAAACCATTGCTGGATGCTTATCGGGATCTTGTCCCTAACCAGAACCCCGCACTGAGCAACAAATGCGCTCTTTGTCCGGAGGGGTTCAATAGGTTGGCCGTCGGGCGCGATTGCTATGATCTCAAACTTTTCATCCGAGCTCAACTTTTTCTTCGGGCCTCGTCTCTTTACCGAAGTTGTGCTCGATCCGGAGGGCTAGAAAAAAGAACAAAGACTTAATTAATATGTGTACATACCAAAACAATGAATGCATCAATCAGCTAGTCAGCATAGGCTTAACTAATATATATACCTGGCCGGACTCGGTTCGGTCACCGGAGCCGTCATCACGGTCTCCTTGCACCGGCATTGGGTCACCGGAGCCGTCCTCATGTTCTTCTTGCACCGGCATTAGGTCACCGTAGCCAGCTTGTTCACCCTCTCCTTCCAGACCATCGGTTTCGTTGAGAAACAACGAGATGTCATCACTTCCTTCTGCGATTATGTCCCTCAACAATGCTTCTTTTGTTGCTTCGTCTAGGGCGGTGTCCATAGTTTCTAAAAATATTTACAACATGGCAATTATTATTCAAACATGACAGATGGATATATTAGTGCCAAACGTAGAACTAGCTACCTAATCATAGTAAGCTATCGGGAGGGGGTATATATATCGACAACGATGACACTACATCTATGTCCCTCGACGACCCTCGTTCCCGATAGAAAAAAGAGGAAGAAGAAGAAAAAAAAGAGGAGAAGAAAGAATAGAGGAGAAGAACCCTCGAACCCTCGACTCCTAGACGACCCTCTTCTTCCTCTCATGTTCGAGAGGATCGCCGAGGGGTCGGGAGGTTGCCTAGTGTCAAAGGATTCAACAAAACCATGTCTTCATCATTAGGCGAAAGTAACATGTGCATGATGGTACGACGCTCTTCAAAGTTGTTCTGGAACGGAGTCCCAGATAGGATAATTCGCTTTTTGGTACAAAGTTCAGCAAGACCCTTCCGAATATCGCTATTTGGAAGGCCTTTGCTGAATTCGTACCAAAAGGCGGATTATTCTATCCGGGACTCCATTCCAAAACAACTTTGCAGAACTTCGTACCAACATGCCCTGGTTACTTCCGGCTAATGATGAAGGCATGGATTTCTTCAATACTTTGACACTAGGAAACCTCTCTCGACCCCTCGGCGATCCTCGACCCCTCGAACCCTCGACGACCCTCGAACCCTCGATCCCTAGACGACCCTCTTCTTCCTCTCATGTTCGAGAGGATCGCCGAGGGGTCGGGAGGTTGCCTAGTGTCAAAGGATACAACAAAACCATGTCTTCATCATTAGGCGAAAGCAACATGTGCATGATGGTACGAAGCTCTTCAAAGTTGTTCTGGAACGGAGTCCCAGATAGGATAATTCGCTTTTTGGTACAAAGTTCAGCAAGAGCCTTCCGAATATCGCTATTTGGAAGGCCTTTGCTGAATTCGTACCAAAAGGCGGATTATTCTATCCGGGACTCCATTCCAGAACAACTTTGCAGAACTTCGTACCAACATGCCCTGGTTACTTCCGGCTAATGACGAAGGCATGGATTTCTTCAATACTTTGACACTAGGAAACCTCTCTCGACCCCTCGGCGATCCTCGACCCCTCGAACCCTCGACGACCCTGGAACCCTTGACCCCTAGACGACCCTGCTGGAACCCTCGACCCTATAGGAAAAAAAAGAAGAAAAAAAAGAGGAGAAGAAGAAAGGAATAGTGGAGAAGAAGAGAAAATAGAATATATTCTATTTTCTCTTCTTCTCCACTGTTCCTTTCTTCTTCTCCTCTTCTTTTTCTTCTTTTTTCTTCTTCTTATTTATTTCTCCTCTTCTTTTCGGTAGAGGAAACCCTAAATAGCTAGCAAGTATCGTGGGTGTGAGATACATGTGGCCTTCGGTGTCGGACACTACATCCACGTCCCACAAGTGACGTGGGCGTCGAAGCCCGCGCCACTTGTGGGATGTGGATGTAGTGTCCGACACCGACGGTACATGTATCTCACATCAACGATACTTTCTATTTAGGGTTTCTCCTCTACCGCTCGGCGACCCTCTCGACGACCCTCGTTCCCGATAAAATAAAGAGGAAGAAGAAGAAGAAAAAAGAAGAGAAGAAAGAATAGAGGAGAAGACTTCCTCTTCTTCCTCTCCTCTTCTTCTCCCTCTTCTTCCCCTTCTTCCTCGCCTCTCTCATGAATGTCCAACGTTCTCGACCCCCCGCATGTGTCGAAGAAAAAAAAGAAGAAAAAAAATAGGAGAAGAAAAAAGGAATAGAGGAGAAAAGAGAAAATAGAATATATATTCTATTTTTCTCTTCTTCTCCTCTATTCCTTTCTTCTTCTCCTCTTCTTTTTCTTCTTTTTTCTTCTTCTTATTTATTTCTCCTCGTCTTCCTCTCCCCTCTCGGTGACCCTAGACCCCCTCTCGACCCTCGACCCCTAGGCGACCGTCGACCCCTCTCTTTTTTTTCTTCCTCTTCTTTTTTATCCTATTCTTCCTCTACCGCTCGGCGACCCTCGACGACCCTCGTTCCCGATAAAAAAAAGAGGAAGAAGAAGAAAAAAAAGAGGAGAAGAAGAAAGAATAGAGGAGATCTTCTCCTCTATTCTTTCTTCTCCTCTTTTTTCTTTCTTATTCCTCTTCTTTTTTTATCCTCTTCCTCCTCTCATGTTCGACGACCCTCGACCCCTCGGCGACCCTAGACCCCCTCTTCTTCTCCCTCTTCTTCCCCTTCTTCCCCGCCTCTCTCATGAATGTCCGACGTCCCCCCTCCCCCCCTCATCATCATCTATCATCCCCCCTCTCATGTTCGAACTTTTCTGAACATATATAGCCACACATACACATAGCCACATACACATACATAGCCACACATACATATAGAACTTTTCTGAACATATATATATATATATATAGCCACATTCATATAAACTTTTCTGAACATATATAGATGATTTTCTAAAAATGTAACTTTTGCATATATGAACAGGAGAGCAGCGGCGGCAATGGGTGGCATCGTCGGCGACGGGGATGGGAAAGGGGGAGCTCACTTGGGGCGGGCGGCGACGGGGAGAGGAGGCCAGCGACGAGAAGGAGGACGGCGGGCTCGGGGACGGCGTGTGCGGGGCTCGGGGACGGCGTGTGCGGGGCTCGGGGACGACGGGCTCGGGGTGGCACACGGCGATGGGGACGGCCGCGGGCTCGGGGCGGCACACGGCGACGGGGACGACGGGCTCGGGGTGGCACACGGCGATGGGGACGGCCGCGGGCTCGAGGCGGCACAAGGCGACGGGGACGATCGAGGAGGCAGGGCTCGGGGCAGGGCGCGCGGACGGCAGCGAGCTCGAGGCAGGGCGGCCGGCGACGGGCAGGAGGGCGCGACGACGACGACAGCGACAGGGCGCGGCGACGGCGATGGGGTAGGGCGCAGCAACGGCGACGGGGCAGGGCGCGGCGATGGCGACGAGGAGGACGAGCAGCCTGGCGGCATCGGCGATGGGGAATGGAGCAGTTGGCGAAAATTTCCAAAGTGTGGGCTTATATAGCAGAGCCTTTACTCCCGGTTCGTGGCAGCAACCGGGACCAAAGGTGGGCATTAGTCCCGGTTGGTGCCACGAACCGGGACCAAAGGCCAATTTTCAGCAGCCCAAAGGGCGGGAAGCGGCGGCCTTTGGTCCCGGTTGGTGGCACCAACCGGGACTAAAGGGGGGCATTGGTCACGGTTGGTGCCACGAACCGTGACCAATGCCCCCTTTAGTCCCGGTTGGAGCCACCAACCGGGACCAATGGCCTTGTGCTGCCCCGCGCCCAAAAGTTTAGTCCCACATCGCTAGCTGAAGGGCGCCGGCACTGGTTTATAAGCGCTGGTGTGCCTCCCCATTCGAGCTCCTCTCTAATGCAGGCTTTCGGGCCTAAACTTGCTACTGCCTATGGGCCTATTGGGCCTTCTGCGGGCCTGAATCCTGGCCCATGTAGGGTTTCTAGTCGTATTCAGGCCGTGGAGGCCCAGTAGGAGGCATTTTTTGGTTTTTTCTTTTTTATTTCTACATTTTTTTGGTTTTTTATTTTTTTATTTCTACTTAAAACTAAATACTTACAGTTTTTTAGTGATTTCTTTTTGCTTTTAGGTCACAAAAATTATAAACTTTCTGTTAGTGCCATTAGTTTTAAATTTTAAATAGTTTAAATTTGAATTTTTAAAAATTTGTGTGAATCACTAGTTTATGAATAACTTTACTATAAAAATAGAATTTTTTTTCTATTTATTTTTTATTTCTACTTAAAACTAAATACTTACAGTTTTTTAGTGATTTCCTTTTGCTTTTAGGTCACAAAAATTATAAACTTTCTGTTAGTGCCATTAGTTTTAAATTTTGAATAGTTTAAATTTGAATTTTTAAAAATTTGTGTGAATCACTAGTTTATGAATAACTTTACTATAAAAATAGAATTTTTTTTCTTCTTTGCTATTTATTTTTTATTTATACTTACAATTAAATACTTATAGTTTGATTTTAGGTCACAAAAATTATATTCTTTTTGCTATTGAAGAATATTATAGTTTTATTTTAGTTGATCATAACATAATATTTTAATTGATTGTTTTTATTTTCATAAAAGTTTTGTAGTTTATTCTGTTTGCTATTAATTCATTCTTTGAGCTAAATGACTCTGAAATTGGAAAGCATTTCAAAATGAACTCTGAAAAGGTTGAAAGTTGGCATGGTATCATCATTTCACCCACATAGCATATTCCAAAAAGTAGAGAGGGTTACAACAAAAACTTGATGCACTTCGTGTACAAAATGGACAATCACTTTCGAAGTATCAAAGTTTCGAACCATAAGACATGAAAGAATTTCAAATGAACTCTGAAAAAGTTGAAAGTTGGGATGGTATCATAATTTCATCCACATAGCATGTGCATGTACAAAACAGAAAATGGTAGCATGTTCGTCTGTTACAAATTTGGCATGGTATCATCATAATAGTTGCGGGAGAAAGTCTTCACTTTTTCTTCGCTTGTGTCATTTGCTTATTGCGCCGTAACCATGGATAATCTTCATTGTTTATCAGGATGCTTGGGTCAGCCTTGACATTAAAGGGAGGAATTTCATGAAACTTTTCATAATCTTCAGACATGTCTGTCTTGCCGTCCACTCCCAGGATGTCCCTTTTTCCTGAAAGAACTATGTGGCGTTTTGGCTCATCGTATGATGTATTCGCTTCCTTATCTTTTCTTTTTCTCGGTTTGGTAGACATGTCCTTCACATAGATAACATGTGCCACATCATTGGCTAGGACGAACGGTTCATCAGTGTACCCAAGATTTTTCAGATCCACTGTTGTCATTCCGTACTGTGTGTCTACCTGTAACCCGCCGCCTAACAGATTGACCCATTTGCACTTAAACAAAGGGACCTTAAAATCAGGTCTGTAGTCAAGTTCCCATATGTCCACTATGTAACCATAATATGTATCCTTTCTGCTCTCGGTTGCTGCATCAAAGCGGAAACCGCTGTTTTGGTTTGTGCTCTTTTGATCTTGGGCGATCGTGTAAAATGTATTCCCATTTATCTCATATCCCTTGTAAGTCAATACAGTCAAAGATGGTCCCCTGGACAACAAGTACAACTCATCACAAATAGTGTTGTCACCTCTGAGACGTGTTTCCAACCAACTGCTGGAAGTCCTGATGTGTTCACATGTAATCCAGTCGTCGCACTGCTCCGGGTGTTTGAAGCGCAGACTGTTCTTGTGTTCATCGACATACGGGGTCACCAAGGTAGAGTTCTGTAGAACTGTGTAGTGTGCTTGAGACTAAGAATATCCGTCCCTACATATTATTGAGTCTCTTCCAAGAGTGCCTTTCCAGTCAGTCTCCCCTCATACCACGATTTAGGGAGACCTATCTTGTTAAGGCCAGGAATGAAGTCAACACAAAACCCGATAACATCCTTTGTTTGATGGCCCATGGAGATGCTTCCTTCTGGCCTAGCGCGGTTACGGACATATTTCTTTAGGACTCCCATGAACCTCTCAAAGGGGAACATATTGTGTAGAAATAGGGGCCCCGGGATGACAATCTCATCGACTAGATGAACTAGGACGTGCGTCATGATATTGAAGAAGGATGGTGGGAACACCAGCTCGAAACTGACAAGACATTGCGCCACATCACTCCTTAGCCTTGGTACGATTACTGGATCAATCACCTTCTGAGAGATTGCATTGAGGAATGCACATAGCTTCACAATGGCTAATCGAACATTTTCCGGTAGAAGCCCCCTCAATGCAACCGGAAGCAGTTGCGTCATAATCACATGGCAGTCATGAGACTTTAGGTTCTGAAACTTTTTCTCTGGCATATTTATTATTCCCTTTATATTCGACGAGAAGCCAGTCGTGACCTTCATACTGAGCAGGCATTCAAAGAAGATTTCTTTCTCTTCTTTCGTAAGAGCGTAGCTGGCAGGACCTTTATACTGCTTCGGAGGCATGCCATCTTTTTCGTGCAAATGTTGTAGGTCCTCTCGTGCCTCAGGTGTATCTTTTGTCTTCCCATACACGCCCAAGAAGCCTAGCAGGTTCACGCAAAGGATCTTCGTCACGTGCATCACGTCGATTGAGGAGCGGACCTCTAGGTCTTTCCAGTAGGGTAGGTCCCAAAATATAGATTTCTTCTTCCACATGGGTGCGTGTCCCTCAGCGTCATTCGGAATAGCTAGTCCACCGGGACCCTTTCCAAAGATTACGTAGTGTAAATCATTGACCATAGCAAGCACGTGATCACCGGTGCGCATGGCGGGCTTCTTCCGGTGATCTGCCTCGCCTTTGAAATGCTTGCCTTTCTTTCGACATTGATGGTTGGTCGGAAGAAATCGACGATGGCCCAGGTACACATTCTTCCTGCATTTGTCCAGGTATATACTTTCAGTGTCATCTAAACAGTGCGTGCATGCGTGGTATCCTTTGTTTGTCTGTCCTGAAAGGTTACTGAGAGCGGGCCAATCATTGATGGTCACGAACAGCAACGCCTTAAGGTTAAATTCCTCCTATCTGTGCTCATCCCACGTACGTACACCGTTTCCATTCCACAGCTGTAAAAGTTCTTCAACGAATGGCCTTAGGTACACATTGTTGGGTTTCGTAGTAATTTCAAAAATTTTCCTACGCACACGCAAGATCATGTGATGCATAGCAACGAGGGGGAGAGTGTTGTCTACGTACCCAACGCAGACCGACTGCGGAAGCGATGACACGACGTAGAGGAAGTAGTCGTATGTCTTCACGATCCAACCGATCAAGCACCGAAACTACGGCACCTCCGAGTTCGAGCACACGTTCAGCTCGATGACGATCCCCGGACTCCGATCCAGCAAAGTGTCGGGGAAGAGTTCCGTCAGCACGACGGGGTGGTGACAATCTTGATGTACTACAGCAGCAGGGCTTCGCCTAAACTCCGCTACAGTATTATCGAGGTATATGGTGGCAGGGGGCACCGCACACGGCTAAGGAATAGATCACGTGGATCAACTTGTGTGTCTAGAGGTGCCCCCTGCCTCCGTATATAAAGGAGTAGAGGGGGGGAGGCTGGCCGGCCAAGGAGGAGGGCGCAGGAGAGTCCTACTCCCTCTGGGAGTAGGATTCCCCCCCCCCCCAATCCTAGTCGGAATAGGATTCGCGGAGGGGGAAAAGAGGAGGAGGGGGCCGGCCACCTCTCCTAGTCCTAATAGGACTAGGGGAAGGGGGAGGCGCGCAGCCCATCTAGGGCAGCCCCTTCTCTTTTCCACTAAGGCCCACTATGGCCCATATAGCTCCCGGGGGGTTCCGGTAACCCTCCCGGTATTCCGGTAAAATCCCGATTTCACCCGGAACACTTCCGATATCCAAACATAGGCTTCCAATATATCAATCTTTACGTCTCGACCATTTCGAGACTCCTCGTCATGTCCATGATCACATCCGGGACTCCGAACAACCTTCCGTACATCAAAATGCATAAACTCATAATATAACTGTCATCGTAACCTTAAGCGTGCGGACCCTACGGGTTCAAGAACAATGTAGACATGACCGAGACATGTCTCCGGTCAATAACCAATAGCGGGACCTGGATGCCCATATTGGCTCCTACATATTCTACGAAGATCTTTATCGGTCAGACCGCATAACAACATACGTTGTTCCCTTTGTCATCGGTATGTTACTTGCCCGAGATTCGATCGTCGGTATCCAATACCTAGTTCAATCTCGTTACCGGCAAGTCTCTTTACTCGTTCCGTAATACATCATCTCACAACTAACATATTAGTTGTAATGCTTGCAAGGCTTATGTGATGTGTATTACCGAGAGGGCCCAGAGATACCTCTCCGACAATCGGAGTGACAAATCCTAATCTCGAAATACGCCAACCCAACATCTACCTTTGGAGACACCTGTAATGCTCCTTTATAATCACCCAGTTACGTTGTGACGTTTGGTAGCACCCAAAGTGTTCCTCCGGTAAACGGGAGTTGCATAATCTCATAGTCATAGGAACATGTATAAGTCATGAAGAAAGCAATAGCAACATACTAAACGATCGGGTGCTAAGCTAATGGAATGGGTCATGTCAATCAGATCATTCAACTAATGATGTGACCTCGTTAATCAAATAACAACTCATTGTTCATGGTCAGGAAACATAACCATCTTTGATTAACGAGCTAGTCAAGTAGAGGCATACTAGTGACACTTTGTTTGTCTATGTATTCACACATGTATTATGTTTCCGGTTAATACAATTCTAGCATGAATAATAAACATTTATCATGATATAAGGAAATAAATAATAACTTTATTATTGCCTCTAGGGCATATTTCCTTCACACATCAATTTCGTTGCCGGGTTGCTTAGGGCCTTGGATGAGAACTGGCATCATAATGAACTTCCGCTTCATGCACATCCAAGGAGGAAGGTTATACATACAAAGAGTCACGGGCCAGGTGCTGTGATTGCTGCTCTGCTCCCCGAAAGGATTAATGCCATCCGCGCTTAAAGCAAACCATACATTCCTTGGGTCCTTTGCAAACTCATCCCAGTACTTTCTCTCGATTTTTCTCCACTGCGACCCGTCAGCGGGTGCTCTCAACTTCCCATCTTTCTTTCGGTTCTCACTGTGCCATCGCATCAACTTGGCATGCTCTTCGTTTCTGAACAGACATTTCAACCGTGGTATTATAGGAGCATACCACATCACCTTCGCAGGAACCCTCTTCCTGAGGGGCTCGCCGTCAACATCACCAGGGTCATCTCGTCTGATCTTATACCGCAACGCACCGCATACCGGGCATGCGTTCAGATCCTTGTATGCACCGCGGTAGAGGATGCAGTCATTAGGGCATGCATGTATCTTCTCCACCTCCAATCCTAGAGGGCATACGACCTTCTTCTTTGCTGCGTATGTACTGTCGGGCAATTCGTTATCCTTTGAAAGCTTTCTTCAATATTTTCAATAGCTTCTCAAATCCTTTGTCAGCCACAGCATTCTCTGCCTTCCACTTTAGCAATTCCAGCACGGTACCGAGCTTTGTGTTTCCATCTTCGCAATTGGGGTACAACCCTTTTTTGTGATCCTCTACATGCGATCGAACTTCAGCTTCTCCTTTTGACTAATGCATTGCGTCCTTGCATCGACAATGACCCGGCGGAGATCATCATCATCGGGCACATCGTCTGGTTCCTCTTGATCTTCAGCAGCTTCACCCGTGGCAGCATCATTGGGCACATCGTCTGGTTCCTCTTGATCTTCACCAGCTCCCCCCGTTGCAGCATCACCGTATTCAGGGGGCACATAGTTGTCATCGTACTCTTCTTCTTCGCCGTCTTCCATCATAACCCCTATTTCTCCTTGCCTCGTCCAAACATTATAGTGTGGCATGAAACCCTTGTAAAGCAGGTGGGAGTGAAGGATTTTCTGGTTAGAGTAAGACATCATATTCCCACATTTAGTGCATGGACAACACATAAAACAATTCTGCTTGTTTGCCTCAGCTGCATCGAGAACAACACATAAAACCATTCTGCTTGTTTGCCTCAGCCGCATCGAGAAACTCCTGCACGCCCTTAATGTACTCGCGGGTGTGTCTGTCATTGTACATCCATTGCCGGTTCATCTGCGTGCATTATATATAATTAAGTGTCCAAATTAATAGAAGTTCATCATCACATTAAAACCAAAGTGCATACATAGTTCTCATCTAACAACATATAGCTCTCCAGAGCATCTAATTAATTAAACCATACATTGAAACTATGTAAAACATTTCAATGCGAAAACAAATGTGATCATAATCGCAACCAAGGTAACAATTGATCCAACGGCATAATGATACCAAGCCTCGGTATGAATGGCATATTTTCTAATCTTTCTAATCTTCAAGCGCATTGCATCCATCTTGATCTTGTGATCATCGACGACATCCGCAACATGCAACTCCAATATCATCTTCTCCTCCTCAATTTTTTTATTTTTTCCTTCAACAAATTGTTTTCTTCTTCAACTAAATTTAACCTCTCGACAATAGGGTCCGTTGGCATTTCCGATTCACATACATCCTAGATAAATAAAATCTATGTCACGTTGGTCAGCATAATTTTCATAAACAATAAATGAACCAATAGTTATAAAGATAATATACATACCAAATCCGAATAATAGACAGGACGAGGGCCGACGGGGGCGGATACCAAAACCATCGCACTATATAAGATGCAATAATAAATGTAAGAAAATGATACGAGTATCTATCTAAACATACAAGTAAGAATATTTTTCCTTTCAGAAAGAAGATAAGAACAAGAGGCTCACCACGGTGGTGTCGGTGATGAGATCGGCGCGGGTGATCGACGGCGGTGAAGACGGGGACGGGGCGTGACGGACCGCTAAATCTAGACAAATCTCGAGGAAAATGGAGCTTGGAGGTCGAGCTTCGAGAGGAGAAAGCTTAAGTAGTGTGGCTCGGGCATTCCATCGAACACCTCATGTGCATAGGAGGTGAGCTAGAGCACCACAAAGCCCTCTCCCCCTCGGCCAGAAAAAACAGAGCACTGAGCTCTGCTCTTGCGTGAGGGGGTATATATAGGCACCTCATTGGTCCCGGTTGATGACATGAACCGGGACTAAAGGGAAGCCTTTGGTCCCGGTTCAAGCCACCAACCGGGACCAATGGTGGTGGGCCAGGAGCGAGGCCCATTGGTCCCGGTTCGTCCCACCAACCGGGACCAAAAGGTCCAGACGAACCGGGACCAATGGCCCACGTGGCCCGGCCGGGCCCCTGGGCTCATGAACCGGGACCAATGCCCACATTGGTCCCGGTTCTAGACTGAACCGGGACTAATGGGCTGAGCCGGCCTGGACCATAGCCCTGTTTTCTACTAGTGAGGGGGGGTGAATAGGCAACTAACAATTTTTAGCTTTTCTTTAACAATTTAAACTTTGCATCAAAGTAGGTTGTCTAGATATGCAACTAGGTGAGCAACCTATATGATGCAACAAGGATAGGAACACAAGCAAGCAAGATATATGAAACAAATAAGCTTGCACAAGTAAAGGCACGAGATAACCAAGAGTGGAGACGGTGGAGATGAGGATGTGTTGCCGAAGTTCCTTCCCTTTGAGAGGAAGTACGTCTCCGTTGGAGCGGTGTGGAGGCACAATGCTCCCCAAGAATCCACTAGGGCCACCGTATTCTCCTCACGCCCTCACACAATGCGAGATGCCATGATTCCACTATTGGTGCCCTTGGAGCGGCGACCGAGCCTTTACAAACTAGGTCGGGGCAATCTCCACAACTCAATTGGAGGCTCCCAACGACACCACGAAGCTTCACCACAATGGACTATGGCTTCGCGGTGACCTCAACCGTCTAGGATGCTCAAACACCCAAGAGTAACAAGATCCGCAAGGGATTAGTGGGGGAATCAAATATCTCTTGGTGGAAGTGTAGATCGAGGCCTTCTCAACCACTCCCGAGCAAATCAACAAGTTTGGTCGGCTAGGGAGGGAGATCGGGCGAAAATGGAGCTTAGAGCAATAATGGAGCTTGGGGTAGAAGAGGTGAGTCAACGGGGAAGAAGGGGACCCCTTATATAGTGTGGGAAAAGGATCCAACCGTTACCCACCAACCAGCCCGCGGCCAGCGGTACTACCGTGCCTGGCCAGCGGTACTACCGCAAGGCCGTGCGGTACTACTGCTTGCAACCAAGCGGTACTACCGCACGGCTGTGCGGTACTACCGTACCGACCCACGGTACTGCCGCAACCCCAGTAACAGAAAAGATAAACATACGCGCAGGAGCTGGGAGCGGTACTTCCGCACGCGCGGTACTACCGTGCCCCCCATGCGGTACTACCGCAAGGCAAAAAAACCCAGCCAGGGGGAAGGGAACTTCTGTGCCTACTTCCGCAAAGAAACGGAAGTAGCAAAAACCCGACACAGTAGTACTGCCGAGGGGCGGTACTACTGCCTGACTGCATAGCGCGGTACTACTGCTCGGCGAAAGCGGTACTACCGCGGTAGGTGCGGATGTAAAAAAATTACATCCGCCCCTACTACCGCAAAGGGGCGGCACTAGCCTGGTGGGCAGCGGTAGTGCGGCTCTAAGGGAGCGGTACTACCGTGGGCACCTGCGGTACTACCGCGCCACCGCGCGGTACTACCGCGGATGCCTACGGTACTACCGTTTTCCTGGGAGCAGTACTACCGCAACCAACCACAACAGCCAGGCAAGGGAGGCAAGAAACCGGAGGAAGCTCCAAGGAAAAAGGAGGGGACAAGAAGGAGACGTGTATGTGATGATTCCACCCAAACATTTCCAACGCAGACCCCCTCTTAATAGTACGGCTTTCCTACGACTCAAAACCACCAAAAGGAAACGTAGAAAAGACGCCGTCTTCATCAGTCTTCGAGGGGCACCCAATCGTCTTGTACCTAGCAATGAAGTGTCTAGAATACTCAAGGCACACGATTAGTCCGCAAATGCGTTGTCATTAATCACCAAAACACTTAGGGATAAATATGCCCTTACACGCGTCCGGCTTCTGGTGGAGGTGCCCCACGCGGCCGATCACCCAAAAATGTCCGCCCACGCGCATCAGTTCGCCCGCGCCTGCCAACGCCGAAACTCACGCGCTCTCCAGCCACGCCCTGCCGGTGCACTCGCGCAGGTGGTTGGCTGGCTAGCATAGCTAGCTAGCACACGCAGCAGTCCGCCCACCGCCCACAGCCGCGCCCCGCCGCCCGTCGCCCCATGCGCGCACGCCCGCGCTCTGGCCGCCCCGCCGCCAGTCGACGCGCCCCACGCCCGCGCTGGTCGCCCCTGCGCGCGCTCGCGCCCTGGCCACCCCGCCGCCCGTCGCCCCATGCGTGGGCGCGCGCCCTGGCCACCTCATCGCGACCGCAACGCCCGCCGCGAGCTCTCCCACGCCGACGCCCTACCCTGCCCGCTGCGCGCCCCGCCGCACGCTCTACCGCCCCTCCCGTGCTCTGCCGTCCGCGCCCCGGGCGCCAGACACCGCACGCCGGCTCCGCCGCGAGCTCTCTCGCGCCCGCGCCCTACCCTACCCGCTGCGCGCCCCGCCGCGCGCTTGGCCGCCGCGCCCGTGCTCTGCCACCCGCGCCTCGTGCGCCAGACACCGCACGCCAGCTCCAGCACGAGCCACGGGTGGAGACCCGCGGCGGCTCAAAGCTCGCCACCTCGACCGCGCCCGCGCTGCCCCGCCGCCGCCTGCATGCGCGCCCGCAAAGAGCCGATGGCCGGCACAGCGTCGTGCGCTCCAAAAGTGCATGGGGAGTTGATGGGGACAGAGAAAAAGGAAGATAGAGAGTGGTGGGAGGTGGGTGTGTGGGTGACAGGTGGGGTCACCCGGACCGACGCGGACGGAGAGGACACAGAACGCGTCCGGTTCTGTCCGCTTTGGACGCAAATCCAGCCCAAGTTTGGTCTAGAGATAGGGTTAGACGGACACAAAATGGACAAGATGGGTCTGAATCATCGCGCGCTGGGTCGTGGGGTTTGTCCATTTTACCCCAAACGGACAGGGCCGGACAAAATGGGGTCGTGCGGTGGAGTTGGCCTTAGAAGGTAAATTACATGCATAGTTTTCTAAAGTATCTCCAATAAAGGTTCCATTTTCTACAATATACTTGTATGAATATTGTTGTGATGATGTACCTTGCCAGTTAGCAACCACAGTAGGGTGGTCTCAAATCTTCGCGTGCCTCCCGTACTACGGCGTCCGCTCTTACGTGAACCCAGCGTGCTAGGGTTTCTTGCGCCTCCCGTCGGTGCCGCCATTGGTCTACATCGTCTCCTGTGATTTTAGGGCCATGGAGGCGTGGTGGATCCTAACCCTTGCCGTCGGGAGGGCTTCATTTTTTAATGTTTTTTTAAATTTTGTTAGGTTTGTGTCCTGCTCAGAGATGCGAGATGGCAGTTGCTCTATGTAGATGGAATAAATGTCTCCCCGGCTAGCCCCCGTTCTGATGATGTTTCTAGCATCGCTCGACAACGTGTAGAGATTTGTCTCTGGTGGATCTCATGGGATTCGGCCGACGTTGGTCTTCGGTGGACCCACGTGGATCCGGTCTTCGTCCGTCTGTGTTCGAGTGTCTACGGGTTGGATCCTTCTAATCTACGCTTTCTTCATCAGCGACGGTTGATGTTCTGGTGCGCTGGTCGTATGGGGCCTTAGCATGGCGACTTCCTAACTGTCTACTGCAACAAGGTTTGACCGGCTCTGATGACGGTGGCATGCCTTCGGCTCACTCCAATGCTTGTAGTCGTCGCTAAGTGGTCTACGGACCTGGTCTGGAGGAATTTTTGTATTTTTGTGTTTTTAGTCCTACCTTGACAGCTGATGGATTGATGAGAAGTTCTCCTCGGATTTTTGTCGTTGTGATGAATAAAATAAAAATACGAGTTTTTCCACTCAAATAGGCTCATACCGTTGTTTTGCACTAGCGGCCCGATATGTTAGGGCATCTCCAGCCGTGCCCCCAGGAAGGCCTCCCCAGGCGTTTTTTTGCGCCGGCGCCGAAAAATCGGCCCAGTCGCGCCCCCAGGAGCCCGATTTTCGCCGGCCTGGGCCGAAAACAACACCGGCGGACCCAGGCCGAACCCGGCGCGCTGGGGGGCGCCCAGGGGCGCGGGGCGAACTTTTTTGGCGCAAAAAAGCCGCGGGCCCGCCGCGTCAGCGAGACGGCTCTCTTCTCGCCCCTTCGTCGTCCTCATCGCCTCGTTTCCCGCGGCGAATCAATGCCAAAGCTGTCGCGCCAGTCAGCCTGCGCCATTGATGCCTCACGGGCGGCGCAGTGAAGGCCGGACGACGCGCGTCCCTCGCCCTCCCTCGCCCGCCATGCGTACACACGGCGGCCATGCGTACAGGCGGCGTCAACGCCTCCCCACCCACCGGCCGCTTCGTCCTCGTCGAGCCCAAGCAGAAGCCCGGCCTCCCCGCGGAGTACGAGGAGATAGCCCGGCGTGGCTTCTCCGACGAGGACGCCCTGCGGTGGGCGCGGGACGACTACCTCCGCGTTGAGATGGTCCGGCAGCGCCGGGCCCTGGAGGAGATTGCCGCCCGCAAGCGTGGGCGCGAGGACGAGCACGGCGTCGTGGTCCTCGACAGCGATGATGACGACGACGCCCCCGGACCGTCCAACCCGCCGCGCCAACCGGGGGAAGGATGCAGCAGGGACGGCGGAGGCGCAGGCGGGGGCGGCGACGACGACGACGACGGCGGCGGTGACTACACGCGGTTCTACAGCCTCCTCGGCATGTAAACCGCGTGGGCGGGCGGCGAGGCGAGCGGCGAGGGAGACGGCGGGGTAGCCCGCGGAAGTTTTTTTCTTTTTTTGTAAAATATGTTTAAGTTTGAACGAACTCGCCGATGTTTGCGTTAAATTTCAGTCGTGTTTGCGCCGTATTTGAATTTTTTTTAAAAACGTGGGCGCCGCGACTGGGGGGCATCACGCCCCCAGTGCGCGGTTTAGTGCCGGCGCGTCCCCAGGGGGCGATTTTTTGCCCCTCCTGGGGGGCCAACGGCTGGAGATGCCCTTAGCACCGGCCCGCGCGATACCTGCTCCACTAGATGCACCCAACTTCCGTTGCACCATTTAAAACGTTAGGGTTGCCTCAAAAAATAAATTAAAACGTTAGGGAAATATAAAAAATATATTTAGGACGTCAGCACATTATCAATATATGCTGTCACAAAAATTCAAATCAAAATTTAAAGCATTGCTTGAAATACAAAAAAATAAAATTTTGTAACCGATAGAGGCAATGGGCAAATCTTCAGCCAAACTTATATTATATGCTATTCACTGTCGGATTTGTCATTTTAATATCTAATTTACATTTTGAATTTTGTGATAACGTAGACGTGTCAACGTGCTATTTTTTTAAAATATTTTAGAAAATGCATCTGAGATTGAATGCACCACAAGCACCGGCACATCAGATGCCGGCTAACAAATTTTTTGATACCTCCCGGGAGCTGCCACACTTATGCGAATGTACACGATATAGATTGTCAGTTTTTTTTGACTTTTCTCACTAGCGTAGTGGGCCAGTTTAGTTGGTGACTAACTTTTTCATAGTTTATCACACAGTTTCCATCACATTTGCCTTACTTTATGTGTTTAAAAAATTTAGCCACGCTTTGACTTTTCTTAGAAAATCTTGTCACACATTTTATATGTGCAACATATGGAGATTATTTTTCAGAAAAAGAGTTTTGCATTGTGCGTTGATAGAACCAAATACCAAACTAGTTTGACCAAACCTGCTTAACTCGAGGTGACAAAATGTGATAAAGTATGGTTAGGAACCAAACAACCCATGTAACGTTACCAGCTACCTCCTCGCAAAAAAAAAAAAAGTTACCACCTACCGTGGAAAGTGCACGACCGTTGAGCTTGTGTGACTGTGACCACATGCTATTGCGCATGGCCTAACTGATGTGGAACCAATAAGATTTCCTCGTTGATGATCAAAATGATCAAACATTGGTATACTGTATCTATTATTATTATTATTATTGTTATTATTATTATTATACGATTATTACGCTCGATGCTTCTACTCCGCGAACCCATAAACGGATAAGTTGTCTAACACATCGCGCAGTACAGGCCGAAGTTCGTATAGGTTCAACCCATACCCATCCTCCTGTACGAATTTCCTGCATATTTCATGTGAGATTCACGTTCCCGAAGGGATTGAATTTCTGAACGAGTGATCAGAGAATTATTGGAAGACCAACTGAGCATATTCTCCTTGGAGGTCCCATTTTGGTTGGTAGAGTTGGTAGCATGGCGTTTGTTCGTAGCATGGCACCTAAGTAAGATGCAGAGAAGTTTCATCCGCTGGGCAGGTAAGAGAGAAAGACTTGCGAAACTTGTTGACTAGCTAGCTAGGGGCCAAACGGGCAGCTGGGGAAAGAAAAAAGGCCATGACGCATCAAAGAGAGGCCGAGATAATCAGAGACGGTCAGAGGGAATTCTATAGCGTCCTCGCGATCCACGCTTGATATTTAAATATATATACGCTCCAACCGAAGGAATTGATGGATGGAGGGCAGATTTCAACTTGTGTCGTACTAAAAGAAAGCAGGAGCACGTGTGACCAAAAATATCAGGACAAATCAACTTCTTGTTCCCCCACACGCAATGAGAATACGGAGAAGGTACGTTCTTCCTTGGTATCCGTTTGTCTGCGCCAAGAAGGAGCGTCGCTCGCCGCCGTCCCAGTCTAAGACGTGTGGGCGCATTCTGCACTACCTTCACAGCGACGGCTTCTCGACGTCGTCTCGGAGCGCCATGACGACGCAAGAGTACGCCGGCTGGGAGCAGCACCGGAGCTGCAGAGGTCGATGTACTTCGCCTTTTGCTTCTCGTGGATGTAGCGCCACTCCTCGTCCTTCTCCTTGACGGCGAGGTTGGGGGCGACCGCCTGCCGCCACTGGAGACGGACGAGGAAATGGTCTCTCGTCGAGATTGACGCCCTCGACCTCTCCCCCAGCCCACGTCCTCGGTGGCTGTGACCGCACTATAGACGACAGGAGGAGGCGGAGAGGATCATCCGCGAGCGTGATGCGGCCGCCGGGAAGCCATGCCATGACGTCTCCACCTTCTGCCACCCCAAGCCCGACAGTGACGACTCCGACATCGGGTCGGGGAACGATGACGAAGGAGGAGCCGCCGGCCAACCCGACATGACCCACGAGGTCACCATGAAGTATAAGATAATTTGTGGTTTTAGTTTTGTGTTTTTGGTTCACCGGATGAATTGTCCGGTTTTATGTACTCCCATCTCAAAATTCTTGTGTTAGGTTTGTCTAGATACGGATGTATCTAATACTAAAACGTGACTTGATATATCTGTATTTAGAGAAATGTAAGACAAGAATTTTGGGGACGGAGGGAGTACAAATTATCCTACTCTCAACGAAATCTGTCGTGTTTTTATGAAAATTCGTCCAATTTGATTGAATTTTATCTGGTTATTTTGAGTTATTGTGAAAATGTATGTAACTATGGTTGGATGGCTATCTCCCGCATTTGTTTATGTGAACTGGTCGCTCTTGCACTAGAGCCGGGTTCTTTTCATCGCAAAAAAAAAGAGTCGGGTTCTTTAAAAGAAAATAGTACTGACAAAGAGTTTCAATGGGACTGCCCACGCATGTCCACACTACAGAGCGCGCCCAACTCCTACTGTTTCGGTCGTCCCCGTAGCGAAACAGCACACATGACGTTGAGAGAGCTGCGCGCAACTTCTTGCATCGTCAAGCTCGCGCCGCGGAGCGGGCGGAGGTCAGGAGGTGGGCGCGCGCGGCACTGCTGACCACCGAGCAGCCGTCTGCTAGAGAGGTCAACACTTTGCACCACCATTGCTTGCTTAGCTCTTTCAAACATAACCCGGCGGAGATTTGTTGCTTTCCCTGCCGAATGCCGATTGACGATCTTCCCCTTTGGATTTCCGACACCTTTTGTTCCCAGCGAGCACTGGGATTTCCCCTTGAACAATTTCATCGGGTTTGGACTCCGCGATGCTGCTCGTCTTCTCTTCTTTGTCTGTCTGTTCCTCCATGAAACAGAGTACTCTCTTCTTCTGTCCTAACCTGTTTCATCTCCACGATTGGCGCAGGGGCTGCTGATCCGCCTCGAATCACCACCAGATGGGGATGGGTTCCCTCACAAGTAAACTCTCTCCTCGACTTCCTCACGCTGCATCATTTTCGGCAACCAGCTGGAATCTGGGAACGCCATCTGTCTGACTCCAATACTCTGTAACCACACTTCAGGTTCTTCCTGGGTGACGAGCTTGTGTGGGAGCCCGATATGCTCCGGCCAAGACGTGGCCTCATGCGTTCTGAAGCAGATGTTCGACTCCTCCACCTGCACCAACCATCTGGCGGCGACCGGCATCGCCGCGCTGCTCGGGTTTCTGCTCGCACTCCAGCTGCTTGTGAAAATTCCGCAGAGCAGAGCATCTGCACGGCAGCTCGTCATGCTCGGTCTCGGCTCGCCGCTGCACCTGTCTGCCGTGGTGTTCACCGGCTGCTTGGGCTTCATTTATCTTGGGCTAGGACTCTGGATGCTGGGGAGTAACTTCAGTCAGGATGCTTCCGTTGTTTACCTTCCACATTGGTGGCTTGTAACATTATCTCAAGGACTGAATCTGGTCCTTGCCAGCTTGGCTTTCAGCATCAGACCTCGGTTTCTTGGAGCGGCATTCGTCAGGTCTTGGCCGGTCTTGCTGACCGTCTATGCAGCATTCATTTGTTCTTCTTCAGTTGTTGTTATTGTTGCAGAGAAGATGATCACTGTCAAGGGCTGTTTGGATGTTCTGTACTTACCAGGTGCAGTTCTCGTTCTTATTTATGGCATTCGGCACAGCCATGATGAAGAGGGGTATGGAGGAATTGGAAATGGTTTATACAAGACCCTCAACACGGACACAGACGGTGAGGCAGCTGATTCTGAGACTCATCAGGTCACTCCCTTTGCTACTGCTGGTTTTTTCAGCGAGATGTCGTTTTGGTGGTTGAATCCTCTGATGAAGATGGGCTATGAGAATCCCCTTGAGGACAAAGACATGCTTCTTTTGGGCGCCGCAGATCGGGCGCAAAATCAGTACTCGATGCTCATGGAGAAGCTGAATTGCAGGAAGCAGTCGCCGTCACAGGCCACACCATCATTCTTCTAGACTATTGTTTCTTGTCACAAGCGTGCCATCATGCTCTCGGGTTTCTTTGCTTTGCTCAAGGTTCTCACCTTATCTACAGGCCCAATAATTCTCAAGGCATTCATCAATGTATCACTTGGGAAAGGGACCTTTAAATACGAAGGCTATGCGCTGGCTGCATTATTGTTCGTCTGCAAATGCTGTGAATCATTGTCGGAGAGACAGTGGTATTTCCGCACTCGGAGATTAGGACTGCAGGCGAGGTCACTCCTGTCAGCAGCTATTTATAAGAAACAGCAGAGGCTATCAAATGCAGCAAAAATGAAGCACTCCTCTGGACAAATTATAAACTATGTGACCGTCGATGCCTATCGGATTGGGGAATTCCCATACTGGTTCCATCAAACATGGACAACAAGTGTTCAGCTTTGCATTGCTCTGGCAATTCTATACAATGCGGTTGGTGCTGCAATGATTTCATCATTGGTTGTCATCATTCTCACCGTACTCTGCAATGCTCCACTGGCCAGATTCCAACACAAATTTCAGAGCAAACTTATGGAAGCACAAGATGTGAGATTGAAAGCCATGTCCGAGTCACTAGTTCATATGAAGGTCTTGAAACTTTATGCATGGGAAGGCCACTTCAAGAAGGTCATCGAGGGGTTGAGGGAAGTTGAGTACAAGTGGTTGTCAGCATTCCAGCTTTGGAGGGCATACAACAGTTTCTTGTTCTGGGCTTCTCCTGCTTTGGTTTCTGTGGCAACCTTTGTAACATGCTATCTTTTGAAAATCCCTCTTGATGCTAGCAATGTATTCACCTTTGTGGCAACTCTACGTCTCGTGCAAGACCCAGTTAGGACGATACCCGATGTTATTGCAGTTGTGATACAAGCTAAGGTTGCTTTCACTCGGATATCAAAGTTCCTTGATGCACCTGAGCTAAACGAGCATGTTAGGAAGAAATATTATGGTGCCATTGATTACCCTATAGCGATGAATTCCTGTAGCTTCTCGTGGGATGAGAATACATCAAAACCAACTCTAAAGAATATAAATCTGGCAGTCAAAGCTGGAGAAAAGGTCGCAATTTGTGGAGAGGTAGGATCAGGAAAGTCGACACTTTTGGCTGCTGTACTCGGAGAGGTCCCCAAAACTGAAGGCGCGGTATGTTTTTTCTTACTAACTTCATTTTCTATTGAAATAGCTTCCATACTCGGAATTTAGACATTTATACATGTTTAAGATAAACATAGCCTGTTGACAACAGTGTCAAGTTCGGTTTGCAAAGTTGTTGTGAAAATTATGGTTGACAATATTTGTCAACATGTAGTATGTTCATCAATTCATTTTTTTCCTAACAACTTAATATACAATTATTTATCTTCGGATAAACATTTCAGATCGAAGTCTGTGGGAAAATAGCATATATTTCTCAGAATGCATGGATCCAAACAGGAACTGTGCAAGATAATATTCTCTTTGGATCGTCGATGGACAGGCAAAGATACCACAACACACTCGTGAGGTGCTCGTTGGTCAAGGACCTTGAAATGTTGCCATATGGAGATTGTACTCAAATTGGGGAGAGAGGAGTAAATCTTAGTGGTGGTCAGAAGCAGCGCGTCCAGCTTGCTCGTGCACTATACCAAAATGCAGACATCTATCTTCTTGATGATCCTTTCAGTGCTGTTGATGCCCATACAGCCACAAGTCTCTTCAATGTAAGAATCATACCAGCAGATACATATTGTATTACTATAAGATCATGAACTGTTTTACAAAGCTCTTTGTAACAGGAATATGTCATGAGTGCTCTATCAGACAAGACCGTTCTTTTGGTGACTCACCAAGTGGATTTTCTACCTGTATTTGACTCCATTTTGGTATTTCTCCGCACTTCAAAAAAGTCACCATATGATGATATTTATCTGTAATTAGCTTTATTTATTTGTTGATGTCATCTAAATGATTCTTGGCAGTTGATGTCAGATGGAGAGGTTATTCGGTCTGCACCTTATCAAGATCTATTGGCAGATTGTGAAGAGTTTAAAGACCTTGTAAATGCCCATAAAGATACTATGGGTGTTTCGCATCATAAGAACAACATACCCCATCAAAGATCTAAGGAAGCATCAATAAAGGAGACAGATGGTATTCATGGAAGTAGATATACAGAGTCTATGAAATCATCACCAGCAGATCAACTGATCAAGAAAGAGGAAAGAGAAACAGGGGATGCAGTTTTCAAGTCTTATATGCTTTACCTGCGCCAGAAGAAAGGCTTCCTGTATTTCTTCTTGTGTATGATTTCTCACATAATTTTTGTAGCTGGGCAGATATTACAGAATTCATGGATGGCTGCTAATGTCCAAAATCCTCATGTTAGCACACTGAAGTTAATTTCTGTGTACATTATTATCGGAGCTTGCACAATGATCTTCTTGCTATCAAGATCTTTAACAGTCGTTGTTCTTGGGGTCCAGTCATCAAGATCCTTATTTTCCCAGCTACTCAATTCATTGTTCCGTGCACCAATGTCCTTTTTTGATTCTACACCTCTAGGAAGGGTTCTTAGCCGGGTAAGAGTTCTTAAAGGAATGGTGATACAACAAGTTACAGAGATTTTCTCATGAGGGATTAACTTGTTCCCTTTTTCTTCTAATGCAGGTCTCTTCAGATTTGAGTATCGTTGACCTCGATATTCCATTTGCATTAGTGGTTAGCCTTGGTACCAGCTTAAATGCATGTAGCAATCTAGGGGTATTGGCCGTTGTTACATGGCAAGTTCTGTTTGTATCCGTGCCAATGATAGTTTTGGCAATTAGGTTGCAGGTAATCGGTGTGACTTTGTTACTTTATGGCTAATCCTCATTTCTTTGATTGTTTGATTTCATTCACACTTCACAGTTTTGCACTCAAAGTTTTAATAAGTGAAGCCTGTTGTGTTTGGTCATGCAGAGGTACTATCTAGCATCGGCCAAGGAATTAATGCGGATCAATGGTACTACAAAGTCCGCCCTTGCGAGTCACTTAGGTGAATCGATTGCAGGGGCTATAACGATAAGGGCCTTTGAGGGAGAAGATCGTTTCTTTGCTAAAAATTTGGATCTTATTGACAAGAATGCCAGCCCATATTTCTGTAATTTTGCAGCAACTGAATGGTTGATTCAACGTATAGAAATAATGAGCGCCATAGTTCTTTCTTCTTCTGCCTTTGTCATGGCTCTTCTTCCTCAAGAAACTTTTAGCCCTGGTAAGCAATTATATGAGCACCACGTTGCTTCAAATAAGCTTTTGCTACGAGAATATACTTGATACTCCCTCCATACCAGAATAGATAACATTTCAGACATGACATGGGTCTCCAACAAACTAATTTGACCATTACATACTATGAAAATAATATTGATGAAAAATCCAATGATAGTATTTTGACCTTACTAGCCCAAATACCTTTTTATTATATAAAATAGTAAAGTTTAAACCTTTTTTTTGCCGGAGAAACTTTCAATCTATTCATCATCTGTCATGGCAATATAGAGAACACCGGAAGTAACAAAGATTACAACCTGGTCCGCAGACCGCCTAGCGATGACTACAAGCACTGAAGCGAGCGAAGGCACGCCGTCGTCATTGCCCCTTCCTCTCCGGAGCCGGGCAAACATTGTTGTAGTAGCAGTCGGGAAGTCGTGGTGTTAAAGCTCCACAGGACCAGTGCACCAGAACAGCAAACGTCGCAGATAAAGAGAAGCGAAGATTGGAAAGATCAAACATATAGACACACGACCAGAGACATGCGAAGATTGGATCCTAACAGATCCACATGCCCTCCGATGATGGTAGACGCAACATCAAGGTGGGGATCAGACATGGGAGATATTATTCCTACTAGGGAACATCGCCGCCGCCATACAGCCCCTACCGAGACGCTGAACCAAACAAGAACGAGAGCGGGATCCCTCCCGCTGGCGCAGGGTCGGGATTCTCCGCACCTCCACGGCCCAAAGGCCATCGGAGGCAACACGGACCTGCGGCCGTGACGACGGGAGAAGGAGAAACCCTAGTGTCCTGGGAGTAGCTTCTTGGGGAGGAGGAAAGGAAAGATGCCTAAAGTGTGAAAAGTTTGATTGAATGCTTTCAAGAATGTCACACTCCGAGGTAGTAATGTTTATTATTGCAAGAAAATTATATTTACCGCCCTCGGCTGGGCAAAACATTATGAACATAAAAGTCCGTACATTTCTCAAGCCACCACATGATTTTATGAATAAGTTTTTATTTGTTATGAAGAAGCAATTCTAGTCCTAATGCTTATGCGTCGGAGTTAACTAAATAAAATATTTGATACCATTCAATTTGTCCAATTACAGATAGTAGCACTAATTAGTTCCTTGCTTTCATACTTGCACAGGTTTTGTGGGAATGGCATTGTCCTATGGTCTTTCGCTAAATACATCATTTGTTTTCTTTACTCAAAGCCAGTGCAACCTTGGGAATCAAATAATCTCGGTGGAACGGGTGAGCCAATACATGGACATACCAAGTGAAGCAGTAGAAGTCATTGAAGACAATCGACCATTACCAGATTGGCCCCAAAATGGCAATGTGGAGATTAGGCATTTGAAGGTAATCAATGTAAATATGTACACATAGACCTTACAAGGTAAAATAAAATCCTACCTAATAACACTTATAACAAATGTATGTGATGGATTTTCATTTAACAGATCAGGTATAGGATAGATGCTCCCCTTGTACTACATGGAATCACTTGCAGTTTTGAAGGTGGAGATAAGATCGGTATAGTTGGTCGAACAGGAAGTGGCAAGACAACGTTAATTGGTGCATTGTTTCGCCTTGTTGAACCTGATGAAGGGAAAATAATTATAGACTGTGTGGATATCAGTACAATAGGCTTACATGATCTGCGGTCGCGTTTGGGTATCATTCCACAAGATCCAACACTTTTTCAGGGTACAATAAGATACAATCTAGATCCTCTTGGGCAATTCTCAGATGAAAAAATATGGGAGGTAAGATTCTACACAGCTAACTTTGTTGTTTATCCTCATCTTACGCAATGATAAGATAAGATTGTGATGACAAGGTATGACACTGAAAGCTGATGCAATGTTTAATCATGAGGTCATCCTCTTTTAGTACTATGGCAATTCAGCTTGATTAATTTGACATATACCTAACGATTTCAGAAAGTTCAGCACATTAACAAAATGGGGTGAATAAATTTAATTAGAGGAATCTCAAATGACAAGTTGCCTTTCTCATAAGAACTAGATTCCCTTGGAGGAACTAGACAACTTTTCACTTATGGAAGAAATTGGCACCCGAATTTGAGTTGAGGAGAACTCAGATGTGGGTGATGACCTCCCAGTCTCCCACCAACTGAAGTGGTTACTCCATTTGTTATTGTGCTTGCAGGTTCTTGCCAAATGTCAACTTCTTGAAGCTGTCCAGGAGAAGGAACAGGGACTGGATTCACATGGTAGGAAACTTCACTTTATCTATACTTTGGTTTCTGGAGTTCATCTTTTGAAACTAATAGTGTGTAAACAGAAAAGCTCTAATCATTTCAAGAATTCAAAATAGGTGTGAAAATACATGTGCCAATAAATATGTCAAATTGTTAGTAGTCATATGCGTATTAGCTATATCCTTGTGGTAGCATGATGTTTGGTATTATCTCATCCATAGTACTGATCAAGATCCTGTCATAATAGTTGTGGAAAGTGGGTCAAACTGGAGCATGGGCCAAAGGCAGCTCTTCTGCCTGGGACGCGCACTTCTGAGAAGGTGTCGTATCTTAGTTCTTGATGAAGCCACAGCATCTATAGACAATGCAACAGATGTTCTCCTTCAGAAGACGATCCGGACAGAATTCAAATACTGCACTGTTATTACAGTTGCCCACCGTATACCAACAGTTATGGACTGCGATATGGTACTTGCAATGAGTGACGGTATGTTTCTCTTGCCGGCAAATTATAAGCAATGTAATGTTTCTTTGGGTGAGGATGCCAAATTGATCGTGGATATGTCCCATACTGATGAGCTATATATGAACACTTCCAGGGAAAGTAGTAGAGTTTGACAAACCTACAAAGCTCATGGAAACTGAAGGATCTCTCTTTCGCGAGCTGGTCAAGGAGTATTGGTCATACACTTCAAACACAAATATCTAGAAGAGATTGTCTCGAAGTTTCTCGGGTTATCTCTTTCTACACCAAATTCTATGTATTGTCATGGTGGGCTATCGCTGCCCTTTGGAATTGATGAAGGTAAACAGAGTAGATTCCTGAAGATTTCCTTGCCCCGGTAAACAGGAGGGACTAAATCTGCGACCCTGCCAACCGTACGGAATTGTAAGGCTCATAGTATCATTAGCATGGTCATAGTAGCTCATCAAACTTGAGCATATGTGTCTACTTGCAATGTTATGGTAGAATACATTCCTGATTAGCTTTTCTTTTGGAAAAGGGGTGATTCCCCGGCCTCTGCATCAGAAAGATGCACACGGCCATCTTATTAACCAAAAAAAGTAGTGTCAACATGGTTTCAAAGGTCTCCACAAATAAAAAAAAGCACAAACAGCTCACACAGAGCCAATAAGGGCTAGAAACACCAACTAGCCAAGAGAAGACGCCACAACCGGCTGGCTAAAAAAGGATAGGAAAGCTAAATGCCTATCCTATTACATGACCGCCATCCAAACCGGTTGAAAATATCCCGAGCTACCATCTCCCAGCGGAAAGACCCAGTAACCAAATGCTCCCTGGCCTCCATCTGGGTGAGTAGCGACCACGAACGGATCAGTGCCGTAGTTCGGAATATGACCTGCAAAAAATGTATACATGATAATCTGTTAAAAACCAAATCGTTTCTGCAAGTCCAGATAGTCCACAGCAAAGCACAAACTCCAACCCGAATATGTCTCGCTAAGTTAGGCTCAATCCCATTAAGCCAAGTCCCAAATAACGCATAAACAGAATTCGGTGGATTAATACTAAAAGCAATGTGGACCGTCTGCCAAAGTACCTTGGCTAACGGGCAATCAAAAAAGAGATGTTTGATAGTCTCATCCCGATCACAGAAACTACACCTGTAGGTCATGTCCAATTACGCTTTATGAGGTTGTCCTTAGTTAAAATAACTTGTTTATGGACAAACCACATAAACACTTTTATTTTCAAAGGAACTTTGACATCCCAAACATGCTTGGACGTAGGAATGGAGTTTGAATTGATAACATCAGTATACATTGATTTAACCGTGAATACTCCAGACTTAGTCAGTTTCCAGCGTAATTCATCGGGTTGTTGTGAAAGCTGGACTTCCATCAGTCTCCTAACTAGATGGAGCCATTCTTTCCAACGGTTGCCCGCTAGCGTTCGTCGGAACTGAATATTAAGGGGGATAGATTGAAAGACCGATGCAACGAACACCTCACGTCGTTGAGCAATACGGTATAAAGACGGATATTGGATGGCCAAGGGTGTCTCGCCAAGCCAAGTATCCTCCCAGAAACGTGTACTCGTGCCGTTTCCAATAACACACTTCGTCCTATTAAATAACAACTGTTTGACTTTCATCAAGCCTTTCCAGAAAGGCGAATCGGTCGGCCTGACAGTAACCTGGGACAAAGTTTTTGTCTGGAGATACTTGCTGCGAAGGATTTGAGCCCACATAGCATCAGTCTCCAATGAGAGTTTCCACAGCCACTTGCTAAGGAGGCATTTATTCTTAACTTCTAGATTCTCAATACCTAGACCCCCTTGGTCTTTCGGTCTACAGATGATGTCCCATTTAGCAAGCCGATATTTTATTTTAAGCTCATCATCCTGCCAAAAGAAACGCGATCGATAGAAGTCCAGTCTCTTCCTAACACCAACTGGGACCTCAAAGAACGATAGGAGAAACATTGGCATACTCGTGAGCACCGAGTTAATCAGGATTAATTGGCCTCCGTATGACATGAGCTTACCCTTCCAGCAGCTCATTTTTTTCTCAAACCGATCCTCGATGCACTTCCACTCTCTGTTAGTCAGCCTATGATGGTGGATTGGAATCCCCAGGTAAGAGAAGGGTAACTCGCCCAACTCACATCCAAACAATTGCCTATAAGCATCCTGTTCATCTTTGGCCCTACCAAAGCAGAACAGCTCGCTCTTACGAAAGTTAATCTTTAACCCGGTCAATTGTTCAAATAGGCATAACACTTTCCTGATTAGCTACTGCATGTATTCACTTGCGCGTCGTTTATGCTGAATGCATCGACTGTGGACGAGGTTTCATGCGATTGGTTTTGGTTGTATATGCTTTGATGTACTTCTCTCCAATGAAAACCGGCTTTGCTTTTGTAGTTAACAGCTGCCTATTTATATTGCGATAAAAACATTTCAGCAGGCATTCGAAAGAACCTAGAGCTGGCAAGCAGCGCAGCTCCTCTGTCTAATCTAACCGCGCTTCCTTACTGAAACACTAACTCACTTCATGGCCTGCTGGATTCGCCGATTCGGGCAACCAGCCGATCAATTGCAGTCACTGACATGTTGTTTAGTAGCTCTTGCTCTAGTACATTACCTGCAGAGACAACTACTGCTTCAGCAGTCTGATCAGAGATGTTTGAAAGAGAACCATTGGTGCTGTACATTAACAACACAAGACCTTTCATCAGGGAGCAATTAGATTAGCGCTGTCCTTCAATTATTGTGTCGAAATTTCTTTAGCGATCTAACCGTCGCTGCACTTTGGAGTTGCTGAAGCTAAACAGAGTAAATTCCTGAATATTTCCTTGCTCCAATAAATGGGAGGGACTTCAGATCTGCAATCCTGCTGACTGTACTGATTTGTATGGTTAAATGGAATTGCTTTTGTGGTTAAGAACTGCCTATTTATATTGCGATGTAAGGTTTGCTTGTACACTGTATTTTCTTTTACTTTCTTTTAGCTTTCTCTAAACCTTGGAATGCTACATGTTGTGTTTTCATTAATCCAATGGAACCATGGAGCGCCTCCCTAATAATCTAAAAAAAACATGATTTGTTTGACATAGGAACTGGGGACCATTGTGTAGATGGGGATCCAATACGTTCCAAGTGTGCTGCTGTTTAATCTATTTGGTGGGTCAAAACAACTTCATATTCCCCACACAAAAAAAAACAACTCCAAATAACTTGAAATTAAGGCTATGAGGAAAGCTTCAAGTGAAGGCTATGTGTAATTCACCAAAAGGGAAGATGGTCAAGTTATCCCCTGTTAAATTAAATAGTAAAATAAATTAGGTTTTGGTTTGAGTTAATGAAATGAGGGTCATTCCAAAATTAATGGAATAATTATTGTAGCTTCCTAATAATATTAGAAGGCTAAATATAGGTTTTGAAGAGAGTTCACCATGTGACATCCCTCAATTTCAAATAGTTTACAAATCTATTCATCTTATTGAATTGCATTTTAATTAGGGTTTGCATTTAACTAATATTGAGGGTTTAATTCAACCTCATTTCAAGTTAAAGCACGATGACATGATGATATGGTACCATGATGATGTAAAAATGATATCATGATGCTGCAAAAAGAAATGGCAATCATATCTAAATTCGTCATTACTCTGGGTTGTTACACTATTACTCGTAGCACCAGAAAGAAGATGACATAGAGTAACATGCAATGCCTTGAGATATAAATATTTGTAGGCTGATATTCTAATGGCAAATGTATCTGATGTGTAATACCTTGGACACGACCATGCAGCCATCAGACACAAGCAAAGTTTTAAATAGCAGGCTATGAAAAATAGCAATAAAAGCGAACATTAACCAATCGAGATGACCATGGCCAAAGGAGTTAGAACCAAAGCTCAACATGTACCCCCTAAAGTGATCTAAAACATCTTATAGTATTTGTTTACAAATAAAGTAATTTTTTGAATGGAAACTGTAGGGGAGATCTCAACAATAAAATTCTATTAATAAGAGAAATATATATAGGGTAAGTATTTACATCGATAAGAAAGATGAGGGGCTTGGCTATGTGCATCTTAATTATGCAGAGACCGGGTGTTGCTCATCATGCTTTCTATCCGCTTGATGCTACATTCTGAGTTAACAAAAATGCCCTTTATCAAAAAGAAAGAAAGAAAGAAAGAAAGAAAGATGAGGGGCTATATAGAAACAAAGCACATAAGCAGGCTAGCAGTAGAGCTCTAGTCTCAAGCTAATCTAACCAAATACCTAAGAGAGGTGGAAGATCCTCCTTCATTTTGTAAGAAAGAAAGTAGAGATCACTCTTGAAATTATAAACCAGGAGGCCCAATAGGGGGATATGTTGTAAAAATGGCATTTAAAAAAATTCTTCCATGGACGGCAGGGGAAGATCAAGGTAAATATCAAGAGAGTGGTGACAAGTGAAGCTGAAGGAATTCCAAATCCAAGAAGTAAACTGCTCGCTAAACAAATTCAAAAGATCATGCGCATTGAGCGAGGAGCCACCAATAATAAAGCTGAAGCATTTGCAAGCAAGATACAAATTGATTCAGGACGAGCAACAGGGGCAAAACTTTCACTGAAGTCCAAACCTTTGACTTGAGTGAAGCCCTGAGCGTTGGCTTATTTGGTACAACAGCTTTATAAGGATAGTGCCGGCGTCCATTTTTTTCTAGCATGCCACAAATTGATGACCCAGCTTTACTTACCAGTTGGCAGCAAGTGGTGGCGTTGAATTTGTGTTAACGCCGTAGGTAATTAGTCTAGTGCTAGCGTTCATTGAATTTCAATGTCAGCACTAAGTTTTCCCTATATATAGGAGTTGGCGGCACTTGTTTCTCAAACAATTTAACTTTCTTTCTCCACATTATTATAGTATATTTTGAGACTTCAACTTTTTTCCTTTTTATTTGTTGGTAGGTGGTGATCATTTTTATATTATATTGTATTTTTAATTTAATTTATATTATTTTAAATGGAAATTCTGACATTTTTAAAATTATATTTAGTATTTTAGTTATTTTTATTAAATTAAGAATACTGTTCTGAATTTTATTAAAGTACTATTATTATTTTTAGTCTTTTATTTGTTTTTAGTAAAGTAGAAATACCGTATTTCTTTTACTAAAGTACGTAATTTTTATGTTTGGGCTAAATTTACTTTTTTGGCATATTGAGCCAAGCCCAAAAATTATTAGGAGACACCGTGGGGGTCAAAATCAAGGGGGCAACGGCCACCTCGCCCCACTCCCCCTCTCTCTGCCTCACGCGTGTTCTCTCTGTTCCTCTCTCTCGTTCCCCTTTCATTTGTCGACGTCGCCACTCCGATTCCGGTGGTGAGGTAACAACTAATCTCCCTCTCCCTCTCTTGTCGCTCGTGGACGTCCGATTTGATTTTGTTTTGATTTGCATCACTAGGGTTTCAGCGATGGAGGTGACAGAAACAACTGATTGCTAGAGTTCAACCCCCTCCACCTTCATCCCCTCCACAACATTGACTACAAATCATCGGTGAGTTCATCCCATCCACCTTCTTTTGCATTCTACAAAATCATCGGTGAGTTCATCCCCTCCCGATTTGATTTGCATCGCTAGGTTTCAGTTTGGCAGTGATTTGACTAGGCCAAATTGAATTATGATGGGTAGGCAAAATTGAATTAGAGTGAGTAGGTCAAATTGAATTAGAGTGAGTAGGCCAAATTGAATTAGAAACTACAATGTATTTGTTTGGCAGTGCAAGATAATTTTAGAAATGTGTGGTGGTGTTCTTCTGGGCACTACAATAATGTTATTGTGATCATTTATGTTGTCAATGAAATGTGTTTGCTCTGGGCATTTTTAGAAATGTGTTTGTTCTAGTGCATTGCCAAGTCAGTGCCACATTGTTGGCACTTTTAGTTGACACACATGTGGATAATTGTAGCCAATTAACTTAGTGTAGTTGACAAAACCATTATGCTATGCCAAGTCAGTATACTTGACATTTTTAGTGTAATTGAAAAAACAGTTATGCTATGCTAATAAAGGTTGTTCAATGATTTGTTATAGAAATTTGTTATATAGGACAAATAATGCCATGTGTTAGATAATCCGATCCTCACTTGTTATTATTTTGTAGTTGCAGCCATGAGTACCTCGAACAACTTCACGGTGTATGGCGAAGTCGACAAAGGCGAAGCGAGCACCAATGAGATAAGATTATAAAACATCCATGAGCATTACAAATCATAATTGATGATTTCAAATAATTGACTTGCTAGAAGTACGTACGAAACCTTTCTCCAGCACCCGTCGAACAACAGCCATGTGACATGTACATACTCAACCGCGAACGTGTCGCGTCACGTGAGAATACAGTGAAGGCCCTCAGGGAGTTTAATGGCTCCCTGTGGAATGAGAGAGATCAGATTATCGATGAGAATGCGGATTTCTATGATAAGATACTGAAACTCAACGACCAAAAAGATAAACTGGTCGCCGAGATTGATGAGCTGAATATAGACATATAGCTTCTGAAGGACGAGAGGATGCAACCGAAGATGGTGAAAGTCCATTACAAAAAGGAGGGGCAGAGTAATAGGAACAAGTTATGTGAGATGAAGTTAATTCTTCAGAGAGAGATGTAATGCATGCTTAGGTAGTTTGGAGATATACTGTGATCGAAGTTGATCATTTTTGCTACTAGCTAGTCTAGTACTGTTTGTGGAGTTATCGCTAGAAATACTAACTTTTGTGAAGCTGAACGTAAGTTTAAATGGTTGCATATATATACTGGTTTAAATTTTTGGGTATAATTTTTTTATTAGCGAAAAATCTAATTACTAGCGTTAGAACACACTTAACGCCATAGCTAACACGAGCATATTGCTGGTGTTATACACGTGGCACGTCATCAGCACTCACAATATTGCTGACGTTTGTGCCAGCGTTACCAGTAAAATATTTCATTGGCGCCATATTGATGGGGTTGGAGCCCTGCGTCAATAAAGGCAATTTTGGCACGCCATAGCTAGACATTTTTGCACTAGTGTTGTGTCCTGCTTAGCAAGACAAGGCGGGGATGTCTCCTTGAAGATGGAATAAGATTCTCCTGTCTAACCTCTGTTCGGGCGATGTCGGAGGGCGTGTAGAGGTGTGTCTCAGACAGATCTTGCGGGATTCGATCGGTGTTTGTCTTGATTGCTTGGATCTGGTCTTCATTCGTCTGCGTTCATGTGTCTACAACTTGGATCCTTCCAATCCACTCTTATCTTCATCATCGACGTTTGTTGTTCGGGTGCGCTGGTATTTTGAGGCAATAGCACGACGACTTCCCGATTGTCTACTACAACGAGTCTTGCCCGGTTCTAACATGGGAGGGGCAATGACGACATGCACCTTCAACTTGCTCTAGTGCTTGGAGTCATCGCTAGATGGTCTATATTAGAATATGGTTATAATTTTCTACTACTATTACTCTTGTGTTCTTTGTCCTGCCACTCGTTACAGTCCACCATCCACGTGTACGGTTGTTACCAGTCTCACTGCCGGCGGAGGAGAAGCGATGCGGGGCACGGCACGCCCGACAGCCACAGCCGGGTACCGGCGGCTTGCCGGCGGGCCGCCACGACGCGAGCAGTGACGATTGCGCGCGCCCCGCCCCTGTCATCTAGCGCGGCGGCTCCTACCTCCGTCCTTCCTTCTGTCATCAAGCGCCGCAACTCCCACCCACCCACCTCCGGCCTCCAATGAAAAGGCCCGCGGCCCGCCGAGCCCAGGAGCTGCGAGTGAGTGGCCTGCCGCCCGTCAATACGCCGAGGAGCTCGCGGTCAGCGACCACGGCGAGGAGGCCGCCGCCATAGCCGCTACACAGGTGAGTGCCGCCACCATTGCCCACCTTGTCAATGAGGAACTGAGTCAGGGAAGTAAAAGGGGAAAACTTTTGAGCCTGCAAAAGTTTTGGAGGAGAAAAAGAAATGCGGGTCAATGCGGAAGGGAATTTTCTCTTCCGTGTTTGGTGAATGGTAATCGAGCGTCGTCCCGACTGATCTACCTTTCCATGGCGATTCGTGAGGGAACGCAGCTGATGGCCACTCCTGCGTACAGTTCATCATCTTGTTCTGAACTTCTGACGGTGGTCATGAAGAACAGTGCGGCTTTGGGGTTCCTTGATTTTTCTTTTTTCTTTTTATTAAAAATGCCGCACATTAATCTTGGTCTTGCGTGGGCTTGGGAATATAAGTGGGTACATACAAACAACTATGATCTTGCTCCAGGACAAATTGTTCTAGTATCTGTTCTCGTTTGTTCAGAAAACAACACTTCTCGTTTAATGCTGTTCCCTGTCACTTTGTTCAGCAAACAATTGTTTCATTTGTCGCTGCAGGGCCGGAAGGGGAAACTGATCAACTTGGCGGTGTAACCAAGATCACATAAATGGGTTCCCTCACAAGTTTGTCCTCGCTTCACCTTTCTCTTGTTACATAACTAGCACATCATTTTGGAAACAAGCTGGGAATCTCACTCTAATACTTGCCATTTCATCAGGTTCTTGGATGATGAACTTGTGTGGGGGTCCAGTATGCTCCAACCAAGATGTACTTTCATGTGCCTTCAAGGAAGTATTCGACTCTTCCACTTGCACGAATCATCTGGCGGCGACTGGCATCGCCTTGCTGCTCGTACTCGCGCTCTCACTCCAGCTGGTTATCAAAATCCCGAAGAGTGGAGCGTCTGCTCAGGGGCTCGTCGCAGTCGGCTCACCACTGCAGTTGGCTGCAGTGGTCTTCAGTGGCATCCTGGGGCTGGTTTATCTTGGCCTAGGACTGTCGATGCTGGGAAGCATCTTCAGTCAGGATGCTTCTGTTTACCTGCCACACTGGTGGCTTGTGACATTATCTCAAGGATTCAGTTTGGTCCTTTCCAGCTTTGCTTTCAGCGTCAGGCCTTGGTTTCTCGGAGCTTCATTTGTTCCAGTTTGGTCGATTCTGGTGGCCCTGTACGCAGCATTCATATGCTGTTCCTCGGTTGTTGGCATTGTTGCAGATAAGGCAGTCACCATTAAGGCCTGTTTGGATGTTCTGTCCCTACCAGCTGCATTTCTCTTCCTACTTTATGGCGTTCGGCGCAGCCATGATGAAGACGATTACCAGGCAACAGGAAAAGCTTTATACCAGCCCCTGAACACCGAGGCAGATGATCAGATAGCTGATTCTGACACTCAGGTGACTTCTTTTGCTAAAGCTGGTTTTTTCAGCAAGATGTCATTTTGGTGGTTGAACCATTTGATGAAGATGGGTTATAAGAAGCCTCTTGAGGACAAAGATATGCCACTTTTACAAACCACAGACCGAGCACATAACCAGTACTTGATGTTCTTGGAGAAGCTGAATAGCAAGCAGTCGCAGTCACATGCCACACCATCAATCTTGTGGACTATTGTTTCTTGCCACAAGCGTGAGATCATAGTCTCAGGTTTCTTTGCTTTGCTCAAGGTGCTCACCTTATCTACAGGCCCATTGCTTCTCAAGGCATTCATCAATGTATCAGTTGGCAAAGGGACCTTTAAATATGAAGGCTTTGTGCTGGCTGCGACAATGTTTGTTTGCAAATGCTGTGAATCTTTGTCGCAGAGGCAGTGGTTTTTCCGCACTCGGAGGTTAGGACTCCAGGTGAGGTCATTCCTGTCAGCAGCTATTTATAAGAAGCAACAGAAGCTATCAAACTCTGCAAAAATGAAGCACTCTTCTGGACAAATTATGAACTATGTGACTGTCGATGCCTACCGGATTGGGGAATTCCCGTACTGGTTTCACCAAACATGGACAACAAGTCTTCAACTTTGCATTGCTCTGGCAATTCTGTACAATGCAGTTGGTGCTGCAGCAGTCTCATCATTGGCTGTCATCATTATCACTGTAATCGGTAATGCTCCGGTGGCCAAGCTGCAACACAAATTTCAGAGTAAGCTTATGGAAGCTCAAGATGTGAGATTGAAAGCCATGTCTGAGTCATTAGTTCATATGAAGATCTTGAAACTTTATTCATGGGAAGGTCACTTCAAGAAGGTCATCGAGGGATTGAGGGAGGTTGAGTATAAGTGGTTGTCAGCATTCCTGCTTAGGAGGGCGTACAACAGTTTCCTGTTCTGGTCATCACCTGTTTTAGTTTCGGCAGCAACCTTTCTAACATGCTATCTTTTCAAAATTCCTCTTGATGCTAGCAACGTCTTCACCACTGTGGCAACTCTGCGTCTCGTGCAAGACCCAGTTAGGACAATACCGGATGTTATTGCAGTGCTGATACAAGCTAAGGTTGGTTTCACTCGCATATCAAAGTTTCTTGATGCACCTGAGCTGAATGGACAAGTTAGGAAGAAATACCGTGCGGGCATCGATTACCCAATAGCGATGAACTCATGCAGTTTCTCCTGGGATGAGAATCCATCAAAACCAACTCTAAACAATATAAATCTGGTGGTGAAAGCTGGAGAAAAGGTTGCAATTTGTGGAGAGGTAGGATCAGGAAAGTCAACGCTTTTGGCTTCTGTACTTGGAGAGGTCCCCAAAACTGAAGGCACGGTATGCTTTTTGATTATCTTCATTTTTCTTCTAACTACAAAATCAAATGTCTGCCAAAATTGTTAGGTTATGACATACTTTTGTTATCTCAAATACATGATGTTCTTTAGTTATCCCTTTTGGGTTTTCTCATGCACTAAAAAAATTGGTTGCTCCTGCAATTTATTGTTATCATAAATTCATAATGTTCTTATTTCGGATCATCAACAAAAAAAATTGTGTTAATTAATATCCTCTTTTATTATTGTAAAATTCATGCACTATTTTTTAACCTTTATGTACATATTTCAGATTGAAGTCTGTGGGAAAATAGCATATGTTTCTCAGACTGCATGGATCCAAACAGGAACTGTACAGGATAATATCCTCTTCGGATCTTTGATGGACAGACAAATATACCAAGAAACAATTGAGAGATGCTCATTGGTCAAGGACCTTGAAATGCTGCCATTCGGCGACCGCACACAAATTGGGGAGAGAGGAGTAAATCTAAGTGGTGGTCAGAAGCAGCGTGTTCAGCTTGCTCGTGCACTATACCAGAATGCAGACATATATCTTCTTGATGACCCTTTCAGTGCTGTTGATGCCCATACAGCAACAAGCCTCTTTAATGTAAGAGCCTACCTTATCAGCAGACTCAGATTGTATTCCTTGTTTATTACGAACTGTTTTGACCGAATAACCTTTAATGTAACTTGTGTGACAGGATTATGTCATGGGTGTTCTATCAGACAAGACTGTTCTTTTGGTGACCCACCAAGTGGATTTTCTACCTGTATTTGACTCCATTCTGGTCTCTCTCTCTCTCTCTCTCATGATTTATATGCCACTATGATTTATATTTATTTGTAGCGAGCTGTATTTTTTTTGTCGATTTCCACTAAAACTAGTGATATTTGTTGGCAGTTAATGTCAGATGGGGAGGTTATTCGGTCTGCACCTTATCAAGATTTATTGGCAGATTGCCAAGAATTCAAGTACCTTGTAAATGCACATAAAGATACTGTTGGTGTTCAAGATCCTAACAGTGCTCCCCACGGAGCAAAGGAAATACCAACAAAGGAGACAGATGGAATTCATGTAAACAGATACATAGAGTCTGTGGGGCCATCACCAGTAGATCAACTGATCAAGAAAGAGGAAAGAGAATCAGGGGATACAGGTCTTAAGCCTTATATGCTTTACCTGCGCCAGAATAAAGGCTTCTTGTATGCCTCTCTTTCTGTTATGTCTCACATAGTTTTCTTAGCTGGGCAAATATCCCAGAATTCATGGATGGCTGCCAATGTCCAAAATCCTCATGTTAGTACACTGAAGTTAATTTCTGTGTACGTTGGTATTGGAGTTTGCACAATGATCTTTGTGCTATCGAGATGTTTATTTGTCGTTGTTCTTGGCGTCCAAACTTCAAGATCCTTATTTACCCAGTTACTCAATTCATTGTTCCGTGCACCTATGTCCTTTTTTGATTCTACTCCTCAAGGAAGGATTCTTAGCCGGGTAAAAATTCTGGAACAAGCAACAGCTATAATTATGTTTTACATTCCTACGTTTTGTAATGATGAATTAACCCCCTCTCCCCCAACCTGCAGGTCTCTTCAGATTTGAGTATCGTTGACCTTGATATTCCATTTGCATTCATGTTTAGCCTCAGTTCCTGCTTAAACGCATATAGCAATGTGGGGGTATTGGCTGTTGTTGTATGGCAAGTTCTGTTTGTAGCACTGCCGATGATAGTTTTGGTAATTCAGTTGCAGGTGATTGGTGTGGCTCTTTTTTCTGTCTGGCTAAATCCCATTTCTTTGGTTATTTCGTTGCTATTTCCATCCTAGAGGTGAATTAGTTACTCTCTTCATTTCGCAATTTCCATTTGACTGAGAATTGCTATGTTTGTTCACGCAGAGGTACTATTTAGCCTCAGCTAAGGAATTGATGCGGATCAACGGAACCACCAAGTCTGCTCTAGCAAATCACTTAGGTGAATCGATCTCAGGGGCTATAACAATACGCGCCTTTGAGGAGGAAGATCGTTTCTTTGCTAAGAATTTGGAGCTAGTTGACAAGAATGCTGGTCCATACTTCTTTAATTTTGCAGCAACTGAATGGTTGATTGAACGTCTGGAAATAATGGGTGCTGTGGTTCTTTCTTCTTCTGCCTTTGTCATGGCTCTTCTTCCTGCAGGAACTTTTAGCCCTGGTAAGTAGCTTATTGTAAGTACAACCATCACATAATTGTTTCAAGGGCTTGACAAGCTTATGGTTTTTTTCTTTCAAGGAAAACACCCCCGGTCTGAAAACTTATGTTAGCTTACAAGTTCTATGACGATTGATTCCTGCATGCATCTGATTTGCAGTAAATCATTATACGCAGTGCAAAGAACCTTTTATCTATGTTTTCATAGGTCCTGATATTAGGTGTTATGAAATTTTAGCTTTTGCTGCGAAAGCATGCTTTCTTTGTAGAATGGAGCTAGTAACACTATGCCCAATTTCTATGTGCCAAAGTCATTGCAAATATACTTATCTAATATCCACCACCAGGTTATAAAGAAATCAACATTCCCATCAGAAAACTAATTACTTTATATACTTGGGCAGGTTTTATTGGAATGGCACTGTCCTATGGCCTTTCCCTAAATAATTCCTTTGTTAACACCATACAAAAGCAATGTGACCTCGCAAATAAAATAATATCTGTGGAACGGGTGAACCAGTACATGGACATTCCGAGTGAAGCACCAGAAGTTATTGAAGAAAACCGACCAGCACCAGATTGGCCCCAAGTTGGCAGTGTGGAGCTTAAAGATCTGAAGGTAATCAAATATTAATATATACATGTATGTCTGACTAGGCACATCCTTTAGAAACACTAACAAACGTACGCTATTGATTTTCGTTTGACAGATTAGGTACAGGGAAGATGCACCCCTTGTACTACACGGTATCAGTTGCAAGTTTCAAGGTAGAGATAAGATTGGTATTGTTGGTCGAACAGGAAGTGGCAAGACAACTTTAATTGGTGCGTTGTTTCGCCTCGTTGAACCTGCTGAAGGGAAAATAATTATAGACTCCGTGGACATCAGTACAATAGGCTTACATGACCTGCGTTCACGTTTGGGCATCATTCCACAAGATCCAACACTTTTTCAGGGTACAGTAAGATACAATCTAGATCCTCTTGGGCAATTCTCAGATCAGCAAATATGGGAGGTAAGATGTACACAGATATCTATGTTGCCTTTTCTTGTCTTACCCATTGATCAGATAGGATTATGATGAAGGCACTTTGATGTTAGAAAGTTCAGCACCTTATCAAATTGGGATGAGTAAACGGATCTAGGGGCATGTCAGATGACTACCTTTCTCTGTTTATGGCGTACATATATCTTGAAAGAAATCACTAAATTGGTTACCTTTCTCTATTTATGTTGCAGGTTCTTGACAAATGTCAACTTCTTGAAGCTGTCCAGGAGAAGAAACAGGGATTGGATTCACTTGGTACGATTCTATTATTTATTTTATTGCCCTAGCAAATTAGGCAAGCATAAATTACGCTCTAGTCAAGTAGTCAATGTCAGAACTCAAAATAGGGGTCTCATAATACATCTGCCACTAAATTTGTCAAACTGCTGGTAGTCCTAGGCATATGAGTTGGATCAATCGGATAGCATGACGTCTGGAGTTTTGTTCTTCATTGTACTAATCAAGATCTTGCCATACAGTTGCGGAAGACGGGTCGAACTGGAGCATGGGCCAAAGGCAGCTCTTTTGTTTGGGCCGCACACTTTTGAAAAGGTGTCGTATCTTGGTCCTTGATGAAGCCACTGCCTCTATAGACAACACAACAGATGCCGTCCTTCAGAAAACGATCCGGACAGAATTCAAACATTGCACCGTCATTACGGTCGCCCACCGTATACCCACAGTCATGGACTGCGACATGGTACTTGCAATGAGTGATGGTATGTTCCTCTTATTGCCAACTTATTGGTTCCGCAGCACAGAGTTCTATAGTCCATAATCGACACTAATGAGCTACATTCATTTCCAGGGAAAGTAGCAGAGTATGACAAACCCTCGAAGCTCATGGAAACTGAAGGATCTCTCTTCCGCGAGCTGGTGAACGAGTACTGGTCATACACATCAAACGGAAACATTTAGAAGAGATTCTTGACGGTGTGTGTTTGGTGCTGCTGCCTCGACAAGAGAAAACACCATATATAGTTTAATCTCTTGACATACCTCAGAGGGATTCATCTACTAGAGATCTGAAGAAAATACGGTGCCATCTTTCAGTCATTTCCCGGAATTTTTTTGCTCTCTACAGCTACCTGAAAGTTCGAGCTACATATGGTTTAGCCTATGTTTGTTCAGTATCGCCACTCTTCAAAAGCACCAAGGCTGAACGGAACAGAAAAGCATACCTAGCTAGGCGGTGCCGGTGCCGGTTCTGTTCTCCTTTTCTTTCAAATATGGTTCTGTTTTTCTTATTGCGAAATAATATGGTTATGTTGACCCCATTCAGGCTGAGGTGATGCTTTACGATTTAATCCAGGCATCAACCATGCATGCATGTTTGGACAAAACTAAATTAGGGAAAATCTAGTGGAAAATTTTGATATGATCTGATTAATAATTGAAGAAGGAAAGCTTGATGTTGAATTGTTGATCACGTGCCTGTTTCGGATCGAAAAGGGCAATTAGTGCATTTGTCGTTGTTGTTTGTTGTTTGTTGTGCTGCCCCTACTGCTGCTACTACTATAAAGTACAGTGTATTTTTCACAACTTTTGTTGTGCTGCCCCTACTGAGGCGCGGTGGTTGCTGGCTGAGCACAGTGGTTGTGGTGGTGGCTGCTAGGGCACGGCTGCGGCGACCTTGAGCACGACCAGTTCTGGGCGGTGGCGGCGATTTAGGCAGCGGCTGCGACGACGATTCCCTCATGGGCGGTGGTGATTGAGGCCCGCGGTTGCTGGTTGAGCCCAGTTCATCCTTTACTGTCAATGTTACCTCAGGCCCGGCAAGTTCCCAAGTTGGTGGAAATAAAAGAGCAAAGAAAGTGCCAGCAAAACTACCAGACTAGTGCTTGTTTTGCTGCTGTCTGTTCTTGTGTCAGACCATGTGAGAGTTCATGTTTGTCGTTGATTGTAAGCTATATTCAGTACTATTTCCCTTTCCCATTCAGTACTTTGTCAGACTATGTTCAACTAAATAAATTCAGTACAATGCTCTGAAATGTCCAAACTATTTTCAGTTATATTCAGATTTTGTTAAGCTATATTCAGTGCAAACATTTTCCTTTTCTCTTGTTCTCACTTGTACACACGCGCACACACATACTCATGCACAAACAGTCAAAACCAGTCCACGTGGCCAGTTCCAGTCAAAACAGGGTCCACGTCACAGTAAAACCACCTTAAGCGTTATAAGGGACGAAAAGCATATGGTTTAAATAGTTGAGGGACTGATTTTTGATGGTTTTGAAGTTGAGGGACGATTTCTCAACTTTCAGAAGAGTTCGAACACGAAAAATATACTTACCCCTTAACACAATCAGCTTCAGAGCAAAACCAAATCCAGATCTCAAGGCCAGCTTTCAGCCCAGGTTCGTTTATGTTGAGAGCAGTGGTTGATGTGCCGTCTTCTTAATCGGGATGGCGCACACATTGTGTGGATACAGGGTACATAACTGTGATTCGGATATGGGAGATCTGGACCCGCATTTTTCGTGTTTTATCATGCAGTTTTTGCCATGGAGCGAGCTCTCAACTGACTCTGATTTCAGAGCTTAGTGTTTTCTTTTTGACATTGGTGAAGTGGCGATTCCGGTAGTGAAAACTGCATTTCCATGGAACACAAAAGCATGATGATCTACCATGCCATAGTAATGCAAATGATCATGGCAATATGATGACCTGATGAGCTCTTTTGGTGGCAGGGGAATGAACAGTGTATATATGCGCAAGCGGCAGTTTTTCCACCACCACACAATCCATATATGTAGGTTCTTTGTTGGGTGGAACAGTCCATAATGCAGACTCTTGCTTCTCGAGATATTTGAGTAAACCAATACAAAGAGCGCATTTTGCTTCACCGAATTTGCAAACCGATACGGAAGGGGTACGAGATGCAGCGTAACAATTGCCAAAGGCAGCACTTGAGCGATGTGCACTTCCTCTGCCCAATCGAAATTGTTTGTCCTTCAACATGGGTGATTAGGGGTGGTTCCTTGTTTCCAGAAAAAGCAAATCCCAAGCATCAAAGCTTCCAGGTTGTGCTTCGAACACCCCCCAACAAGATTACAATTTTTGAGACAGACCAATGGTGCAGATTAGAGCTTTTGCTCTTCATTGTAATAATCAAGATCTTGCCATATAGTTGCTGAAGACGGGTCGAGCTGGAGCATGGGCCAAAGGCAGCTCATGGAAACTGAAGGATCTCTTATCCGCGAGCTGGTCAATGAGTACTGGTCATACACATCAAACGGAAACATTTAGAAGAGATCCTTGATGGTGTGTGTTTATTGATGGTTCCTCGACAAGAGAAAAGACCATATATAGTAATCTCTTGACATATACCTCAGAGGGATTTATCCATTTGAGGTCTGAAGAAAATATGGTGCCATCTTTCAGTAATTTCCGGAAATTATTTTGCCCTCTACCACTATCAGAAATTTTGAGATCATATGGATGGTTCTGTTTTTTTTCTCCTTTTCCTCTTTTTCTTTGGGATATGGTTCTGTTGACTCCATTCAGGCTGAGGTGATGCTTTTTGAATTAAGTCGCTCTCCGTCAACCATGCATGCATGTGTGGAAGAAAACAAATTAGGAGAATCTAGTGGAGAAATTTGATACGATCTCATCCCATTGGAGAAGGAAAGCTTGACGTTGATCTCAGATGTCTGTTTCGACTGAACAGGGCTATCAATGTTTTATTATTCTTATTATAGAGTTATCACTATCAGTGTGTTATTATAAACAAATTCTCGATTGCCTGGAAGCACATCAATAGCCAAAAATTCTGGTATATTGGAAGTACACAAACTGTAGCAACATTTAATTGTAGCATTTAGTTTGTACTTATGCACGAGTGATGCTGACAGAGGACAACAACTATCTGATCAAAATTTGAAAGGTGCCTGAAACTTGAAGAAATATAGCAGCCAACCAATAATTGTTTATTTTTTTCACAATATACGACTAACAATTGTTTGTTTTTGACAATAGACTGCCAGCAATTGTTTGTTCTTTGAAACGCATGGACAATGTGCTATTATTGTAAGTTTCTACTCCACGTTTCCATAGTTGCCTTTGAACTGCAAAAATGTCTTATATTTTGATACATAAATAGCATAACAATTGAAATTTGAACTAAAATCACACTAATGAGCTACAAAACCCGCGAAGCTCATGAAAACTGAAGGATCTCTCTTTCGCGAGCTGGTAAATGAGTATTGGTCATACACATCAAATGGAAACATTTAGGAGAGATTCTTGTTGGTGTGTGTTTACTGCTGCTGCCTCGACAAGAGAAAACACCACGTATAGTATTGTACATACCTCGGAGGGATCTATCCATTTGAGATCTGAAGAAAAATACGATGCCATCTTTCAGTCATTTCCTGAAATTATTTTGCTCTCTACCGCTGCCTGATATTTTGAGATCACTAGTTGAGTGCTCGTGCTTTGCCACGAAATAGCAAACTTACACGTCGCTCACCAATGTTGCCACATGAATTCTGTTTCTTTTTCTTTGGGATATGGTTCTGTTGACTCAGTTCAGGCTAAGGTGATGCTTTTTGAATTAAGTCGCTCTCCGTCAACCATGCATGCATGTGCGGAAGAAAACAAATTAGGGAGAATCTAGTGGAGAAGTTTGATACGATCTCATCTCATTGGAGAAGGAAAGCTTGATGTTGATCTCATATGCCTGTTTTGATTGAACGGGGCTATTGGTGTTTTATTGTTCTTATTATTGGTTTATTATCACTATCATCGTATTATTGTTATCAAATTCTCAATTATTTTTGGAACCACATCAATTAGCCTAAAGTTGAGGTATTGGAAGTGCACAAACTGTAGCCACATTTAATTGTAGCATTTAGTTTGTACTTATGCACGAGTGATGTTGATAGAAGACAACAACTATCTGATCAAAATTTGAAAGGTACTGTATGTGAGATTTGAAGAAATATAGCAGCCAACAATTGATTGTTTTTTGACAATAGACTACCAACAATTGTTTGTTTTTTCCACGATATACCACCAACAATTGATTGCGTTTAAAAAAAAAAATCCAACCACAGGTTGGTTCGAAAACAAGAACTAAATTGACACTACTCGTAAAAGTGAACCTTCTTCCCCGAAGAGAAAAATAGTCAATCATCCGGTCCACGTGTGCGGTTACCAGGGTAGGTCGTCGCGGTCGCGATGGTCGGCTGGCGGCGGAGAAGCGATGCGGGGCACGGCACGCCCGGCAGCCACAGGCAGGACGCCGCGACGACGCGAGCAGTGACGAACGCGAGTGCCCGCGTGCGCTCCGTCGCTCTCCCCTCCTGTCGTCATCTAGCGCCGTGGCTCCTACCACCTCCGGCCCCCCACTGATGAAAAGGCCCGCGGTCCGCCGAGCACTGGGGCAGCAGCTAGTGAGTGGCCTGCCGCCGTTCGTCCGTCCGCGCGTCACCACATCGGGGAGCTCGCGGTCGGTGACGACGGCGAGGAGGCCGCCGTGGCCGCCAGAAAGGTCAGTGCTGCCGCCATTGCCCATTGCTCACCTAGTCAAGGAGGAATTGGTTTCCTGGAAATAAAAGGGGAAAAGTTACTTCTTGACTGGCGGCGTCAATGCGGAAGGGGGTCTAGGCTTGGGGTTTTCTCTTCCGTGTTTGGCGCTCGCGCATTGTCCTGATTCTGTCCGATTCCTCGCAGATTATATTCAGTTTCATGGTTTCTTCAGTTTCAGTAGTTGCAGGATCTGTGGCTGCTTTGATTTCGTGAGGTTGTGTGACCATGGGATCTGTGGCTGCTTTAATTTCATATAGGTTGTGGGATCTTGCTTCAGTTATTGGTCAGTTGCTCATGGAAAACAGTGCAGCTTTGTGGTTCCCTGATTTTCGCGCCTCACTATGGTCTTTGCATTGTGAATCGTGGGAAGATCTGTGATTACATACAAACATTTCTAATCTTGCTCAGTGGTGTTTTCAGTCTCTGTTCTTTGTCCGTTTTCTTCACCTGTTCTAATGTTCTTTATTCTGACTAGTTCATGGGTTGCTGCAGGTTCTGATTTCTGAAGAGCACCAGATCCACTCTCCTCGGCAGCAGTGCATTCGAGATTACACTGATGGGGTTCCTCACAAGTTAGTCCTCTCTCCACATTTCTCATGCTACATCATTTTTTTAGCATATATAGCCACATCTTTGTTGCTACCTTTTGACAGTCAACCTTGCTGTTGGGGATTAAACCAAGCTGGGAATCTCACTCCGATACTTGGCCATTACTTCAGGTTCTTGGATTATGAACTTGTGCGGGAGCCCAGTATGCTCCAACCAAGATGTACTTTCATGTGCATTCAACGGAATATTCGACTCTTCCACCTGCACGAATCATCTGGTGGCGATTGGCATCGGCATGCTGCTCATACTTGTGCTCACACTCCATTTACTTGTCCAAATTCCGAAGAGCAGAGCATCTATGCGGCAACTCTTCACACTCAGTTCACCACTACAGTTGGCTGCAGTATTGTTCAGTGGCTGCTTGGGTTTGGTTTATCTTGGCCTAGGACTCTCGATGCTGGACAACATCTTCAATCAGGATGCTTCTGTTTACCCGCCACACTGGTGGCTTGTGACATTATCTCAAGGATTCAATTTGATCTGTTCCAGCTTTGCTTTCAGCATCAGGCCTCGGTTTCTTGGAGCTGCATTTGTTAAACTTTTTTCTGTTTTGGTGACCACGTATGCAGCATTCATAGGTTGTTCCTCAGTGGTTGGCATTGTTGCAAAGAAGGCAATTACCATTAAGGCTTGCTTGGATGTTCTGTCCCTACCAGATGCATTTCTCCTTTTACTTTATGGCGTTCGGTGCAGCCATGACGAAGAGGGTTACCAAGGAAATGGAAATGCTTTATACAAGCCCCTGAACGCCGAGGCAGATGGTGAGATGGCTGATTCTGACAGTCAAGTGACTCTTTTTGCCAAAGCTGGTTTTTTCAGCAAGATGTCATTCTGGTGGTTAAATCATTTGATGAAGATGGGTTACAAGAAGCCTCTCGAGGACAAAGATGTGCCGCTTTTACAAGCCACAGACCTAGCACATAACCAGTACTTGATATTCTTGGCGAAGCTGAACAGCAAGCAGTCCCAGTCAAATGCCACACCATCACTCTTGTGGACCATTGTTTCTTGTCACAAGCGTGGGATCATGGTCTCAGGTTTCTTTGCTTTGCTCAAGGTGCTCACCTTATCTATAGGCCCATTGCTTCTCAAGGCATTCATCAATGTATCAGTTGGGAAAGGGACCTTCAAATATGAAGGCTTTGTGCTGGCTGCGACATTGTTCATTTGCAAATGTTGTGAATCTTTGTCAGAGAGGCAGTGGTATTTCCGTACTCGGAGATTAGGACTCCAAGTGAGGTCATTGCTATCAGCAGCTATTTATAAGAAGCAACAGAAGCTATCAAACTCCGCAAAAATGCAGCACTCTTCTGGACAGATTATGAACTATGTGACAGTTGATGCCTACCGGGTTGGGGAATTCCCGTACTGGTTCCACCAAACGTGGACAACAACTATTCAACTTTGCATTGCTCTGGCAATTCTGTACAATGCAGTTGGTGCTGCAGCGGTCTCATCGTTAGCTGTTATCATTATCACCGTAGTTGGTAATGCTCCATTGGCGAAACTACAGAACAAATTTCAGAGTAAGCTTATGGAAGCACAAGATGTGAGATTGAAGGCCATGTCTGAGTCATTAGTTCATATGAAGATCTTGAAGCTTTATGCATGGGAAGCTCACTTCAAGAAGGTCATCGAGGGGTTGAGGGAGGTTGAGTATAAGTGGTTGTCAGCATTCTTGCTTAGGAGGGCATACAACAGTATCGTGTTCTGGTCATCACCTGTTTTAGTTTCAGCGGCAACCTTTCTAACATGCTATCTTTTGAAAATCCCTCTTGACGCTAGCAACGTCTTCACCACTGTAGCAACTCTGCGTCTTGTGCAGGAGCCAGTTAGATCAATACCAATTGTTATCGCAGTTGCAATACAAGCTAAGGTTGCTTTCACTCGGATATCAAAGTTCCTTGATGCACGTGAGCTGAATGGGCAAGTTAGGAAGAAATACCGTGTGGGCACCGATTATCCAATAGCGATGAACTCATGCAGTTTCTCCTGGGATGAGAATCCATCAAAACCAACTCTAAACAATATAAATCTGGTGGTCAAAGCTGGATAAAAGATTGCAATTTGTGGAGAGGTAGGATCAGGAAAATCAACACTTTTGGCTGCTGTACTCGGAGAGGTCCCCAAAACTGAAGGCACGGTATGCTTTTCTATTGCCTTCATCTTTTTTATGAAGTAGAAAATCAAATGGCTGTCAATTTGTGAGGTTTTGATGTACTTCTGTTATCCCATTTGGGTTTTCTCATGCACGAAAAAAGCTGTTGCTTTTGTAATTTATTTTTTACATTCATTATGTTCCTTTTTTTTATCAGCTTGCAGATTCTGTATCATGATAAAATTTGCCATTGTACTGCAAGTACAAGTGCCATATTCATCGGGCATTGGGCAACATAGTATTGCTCTGTGTGGTTAAGAACCTTAATTTGGCTAGTTTCCAATTTCTTTATCGAAGTACCGCCTGTTCACAACTGCATCTTGTTTGATTTTGCCAAGTTGTTATGATAATTTTGGTTGATAATAGTTGCCATCATAAAGTAGACTCGTCATTTCCTTTTCTGTAAGAACTTAATATCAGATCATTAATCTTTGTGTACGTATTTCAGATTCAAGTCTGTGGAAGAATAGCATATGTTTCTCAGACTGCATGGATCCAAACAGGAACTATACAAGATAATATCCTCTTTGGATCTTTGATGGACAGACAAATGTACCAAGAAACACTTGCAAGGTGCTCGTTGCTCAAGGACCTTGAAATGCTGCCATTCGGCGATCTTACTCAAATTGGGGAGAGAGGAATAAATCTCAGTGGTGGTCAGAAGCAGCGTGTTCAGCTTGCTCGTGCATTATACCAGAATGCCGACATCTATCTTCTTGATGACCCTTTCAGTGCTGTCGATGCCCATACAGCAACAAGTCTCTTTAATGTAAGAATTGTATCAGTAGGAGTAGATTGTATTCCTATCTTATTATGAATTGTGTAATAAAGCTCTTACTTGCGTGACAGGATTATGTCATGGGTATTCTGTCAGACAAGACTGTTCTTTTGGTGACCCACCAAGTGGATTTTCTACCTGGATTTGACTCCATTCTGGTCTCTTTCTCTCTCATGATTTAATATATTTTGTTTGTAGTGAGATGTATTTATATTTGTCGATTTCGTCTAAAACTAGTGATAATTTTTGGCAGTTAATGTCAGATGGGGTGGTTATTCGGTCTGCATCTTATCACGATTTATTGTCAGATTGCCAAGAATTTAAATATCTTGTAAATGCCCATAAAGATACTACTGGTGTTTCAGATCTTAACAATATGGCCCATCACAGAGCAAAGGATTTGCCAATAAAGGAGACAGATGGTATTCATGGAAACAGATATATAGAGTCTGTGAAGCCATCACCAGTAGATCAACTGATCAAAACAGAGGAACGAGAATCAGGGGACGCAGGTCTTAAGCCTTATATCCTATACCTGCGCCAGAAAAAAGGCTTCCTGTATGCCTCCCTTTCTGTCATGTCTCACATAATTTTCATAGCTGGGCAAATATCACAGAATTCATGGATGGCCGCTAATGTCCAAAATCCTGATGTTAGTGCACTGAAGTTAATTTCTGTGTACATTGTTATTGGAGTTTGCACGGTGTTCTTTGTGCTATCAAGATCTATATTCTTCGTTGTTCTTGGGATGCAGACTTCAAGATCCTTATTTTCCCAGCTACTTAATTCATTGTTCCGTGCACCAATGTCCTTCTTTGATTCTACTCCTCTAGGCAGGGTTCTTAGCCGGGTAAAAATTCTCAAACAAACACAACTATATGAACTACAATTCAGTTTAACGTTACAAGGTTTTATATTAATAGATCAACCCTCCCCCCAACCTGCAGGTCTCTTCAGATTTAAGCATCATTGACCTTGATGTTCCATTTGCATTGATGTTTGGCTTTAGTTCCAGCTTAAATGCATATAGCAATCTGGGGGTATTGGCTGTTGTTACATGGCAAGTTCTGTTTGTATCATTGCCAATGATAGTTTTGGCAATTCGGTTACAGGTAATCTTGTGGCCTTTTTCTGTATGGCTAAACGCCTAAACCCCCTTTCTTTGGTTATTTCATTCACCAAATGATATGCTGCTATTTTCACCCAGGAGGTAAAGTTCGTCTACTTTTTTCGTTTCACAATTCCCGTTGGCTGACATTTCATATGTTTGTTCATGCAGAGGTACTACTTAGCCTCGGCTAAGGAATTGATGCGTATCAATGGCACTACCAAGTCTGCTCTAGTAAATCACTTAGGTGAATCGATCTCAGGGGCTATAACAATACGTGCCTTTGAGGAAGAAGGTCGTTTCTTTGCTAAAAATCTGGAGTTAGTTGACAAGAATGCTGGTCCGTACTTTTTTAATTTTGCAGCAACTGAATGGTTGATTCAACGTCTGGAAATAATGAGTGCTGCGGTTCTTTCTTCTTCTGCTTTTGTCATGGCTCTTCTTCCTGCAGGAACTTTTAGCCCTGGTATGTAGCTTATTCCAGGTACAAGCATCACATAGTTGTTTCATGTGCTGCACATATTTATGGCAGCTTACAGGCTGTATGACGATTGATCATTGCATTCATCTGATTTGCAATGAATCGTTATTTGCACTGCAAAAGCTTTTTTGTTTGTTTCCATAGGCTCCTGGTATTAGGTGTTACGAAGGCTCTACTTCGTTATGAAAGCCTACTTTCTTTATCAAATAGAGTTACAGAATCCTTCTGCATAACGGCGAATGGCTCGAAACCCTAGTGGAGGATACCCAATTTTCCATTTAGTAACACGTTATACGCTCAATGTCTATGTGCCACTGTCATTATAAATATACATTTAATATGCACTGGATTATAAAGAAATCAACATTATCCTCAGAAAACTAATTACTTTTTACCATACTTGGCACAGGTTTTGTTGGAATGGCATTGTCCTACGGCCTTTCCCTAAATAATTCCTTTGTTAGCTCTATTCAAAAGCAATGTGACCTTGCAAACAAAATAATATCTGTGGAACGGGTGAACCAGTACATGGACATTCCGAGTGAAGCAGCAGAAGTTATTGAAGAAAACCGACCAGCACCAGATTGGCCCCAGGTTGGCAGTGTGGAGCTTAAAGATTTGAAGGTAAGCAAATATAAAATATGCATGTATGCCTGACTAGGGCGAAACCCTTCAAATATTCTGACAGATGTGTGTGATTGGTTTTCATTGACAGATTAGGTATAGGGAAGATACTCCCCTTGTACTACATGGAATCACTTGCAAGTTTCAAGGTAGAGATAAAATTGGTATAGTTGGTCGAACAGGAAGTGGCAAGACAACTTTAATTGGTGCATTGTTTCGCCTTGTTGAACCTGCTGAAGGGGAAATAATTATAGACTCTGTGAACATCAGTAAAATAGGCTTACATGACCTGCGTTCACGTTTGGGCATCATTCCACAAGATCCAACACTTTTTCAGGGTACAGTAAGATATAATCTAGATCCTCTTGGGCAGTTCTCAGATCAACAAATATGGGAGGTAAGACATGTTATGTATCTACAATTTCAGAACAGTAAGCTCCTTGTCTGATTGGGATGAATAAACTGATTAGTGGGCCTGTCAAACGATAAGTCCATTCTCTGTTATATGCCATACATGCATTTGGAAAAAGAACCCATTAAATTGGTTAATTCATATGCTGTTCGGTTGCAGGTTCTTGACAAATGCCAACTTCTTGAAGCTGTCCGGGAGAAGGAACAGGGATTGGATTCACTTGGTAGGAAACCTCACTGTACCTATGATTTAATTTCTGGATTTCATTTTATGCCCCTAACAAAATAGGATAGCATATTACAATTCTGCTTCAGTCTTTTGATTTTATGCCCCTAACCAATTAGAATACATGCGCCAATAAATCTGTCAAACTGCTTGTAGTACTAGGCGTATGAGTCGGATCAGTTTGCTAGCATGATGTCTGGAATTGTGTTCTTCATAGTACTGATCTATATCTTTCCATACAGTCGCGGAAGACGGGTCGAACTGGAGCATGGGCCAAAGGCAGCTCTTTTGCTTGGGCCGCACACTTTTGAAAAGGTGCAGGATCTTAGTTCTTGATGAAGCCACGGCCTCTATAGATAATGCAACTGATGCCGTCCTTCAGAAAACGATCCAGTCAGAATTCAAACATTGCACCGTTATTACTGTTGCACACCGTATACCAACAGTTATGGGCTGTGACATGGTACTTGCAATAAGTGATGGTATGTATGTTCCTCTTATTGCCAACTTATTGGTTCTGCAACATAGTATTCCATACTAGTGTGGGAAACTAGCGGAGTATGACAACTTATTGGTTCTGCAACCTATTGATTTCTCTTATTGCCAACTTACTGGTTCTGCAACTTATTGGTTCCGCAGCATAGTATTCCATACTAATGATCTGCATACATTTCCAGGGAAAGTAGTGGAGTATGACAAGCCCATGAAGCTCATGGAAACTGAGGGATCTCTCTTCCGTGAGCTGGTCAACGAGTACTGGTCATACACATCGAACGGAAACGTTTAGAAGAGATTTCTTACAGTGTGTGTTCACTGCTGCAGTTTCCCAGGAGATATGCTAGAATTAGTTTCAGAAAAAGGATATGCGCCTCGACAAGAGAACAAAAGAGATGCAGTAATCTCTCGACATACCTCTATTTGGGATCGGAAGAAAATACAGTGCAATCTCAGTTATTGCCTGGAAAATTCTTTTGCTATCAACTACTACCTGAAATTATGAGCTACATATAGTTTAGCTTATGCTCGTTGGTGTTGCCACTCTTCAGAAGCGCTGAGGCTGAATAGAATAAGCCCATGAACATTCCTTCGCTCCAGCGATCGGATGTAGGAGGCTATTTGAGAGGAATTACAAATTTGTAACCCTGCTGTCACCATTAATACATTGTTGGAACTGCTTATAGGAGACAAATGGAGGGATGGCCTATTGTTCGTAGCCAAGTTATATAGTTTGTATACATTATTTTGCAGCACCGTCTTTGGAAGCTCCTGGGGATTGCTAAGATGGACAGAGGGGCGCTGGGACCTAACCATGGCGATGCTCGACCGGAGGCGAGGAAGACAACCGCAACTTAGGTGATTTATGGCCTTATGGAGCGATTCCTTCTGCTTGAATGATTGCAACGGCAAGGCGAGACTTGCAGACAAGATTGGGTGGCGAGGCGAAGTTGTTGGGCGCATGATCAACAAATGGTGGTTAGTGGCTGTGAGCTCTGGATGCTGATTGGGTCGCAGTGCATTCAGAGGTGGAGTGGCGGAGGTTCGGCAAGGCCCGGGTGGCATTAGGGGGGGGGGGGGGGGGGGGGGGGGGAGGACGTCTGGAAAAAAAAAGGAGGGGTCAAGGAGGTGGTTGCTGGGTTCAAGATGTAGTAATGGGACATGACGATGCCTAGACTCCCCGATCCCGCCTCTCGATTTGGGGATAGACTGAGTGATTTTGGTAGGAGTCCACATTGGAGGTCTAAAGTGTCTGAACCATCCGGTTCAGACATTTGAGGCCCGAGTAGGAGTCTGCATTGGAGATGCCCTAAGCAATGGTCTAACAGACCACATCACACATGTGGGTAGCAACTTCAGAATTGATGAAATTGAGTTCAAATCGAAAAGAAAAAATGGTTTTATATTGAAACAAGGGTAAAACTGTGTAGGTCCGAAATCTAAGAGTAGTGGGAACCAACCAAGGGCATAAGCCTAAAAAACCTAAAATGATTGTCCTGGCATCAAAGCGGCCCATCCTGTTTCATGCCCAACTTACTGCGGAAAATTGTTTGAAAGACGATGATCAGGTCATTACGTCAGACACCAGAATATTTATATCCGGTTAGCTGTTTAATCCTGGCAGACCTGATCAAAGCACGGTGCTTCTTCTCTGATGGAAAAGGCACGGTGCTTTGTATACAGACAAGGATCTATATATGGTCTTCCTTGCGGACGTGTGTGTCACCTAGCAAGTAGCAACACAAACAATCCCTTAAAAGGGAAGGAAACAGCTCGCAGACAAATTCGTCTGAACTGTTCTTGTGCCTCCATGCTTGTTCTTGTTCCTGGCTGCTATATATACACACAGGGAGAAGCGATCGAGGGAACACTCTTCTCGAAGCCAGATATGGATTCCAGAACAGCATTCTGCGGCGCTCTGCTACTGCTGGTGACGCTGCTGCCTCTTTCAGCCAGTGCGTCGAGCAAAGTAAGATCCATGCTCAATTCCTCTTCTCGCAGCATTTAGCTTAGCTTCTTTCCAATCTTTTTACTGAGAACATTTTTTGTTGAAATTTCAGCTCTACATTGTGTATATGGGGGAGAAGAAACACGATGACCCGTCCGTGGTCATCGCGTCGCACCATGACATGCTAACACCTGTTTTTGGGAGGTACTACTGGATATGAGTTCATGTCGCATCGTAAGCGTATTATTAGCAGGAAACAGTCCTGATTTGCTCATCTCCCATTTGTTTTACTTGAAACAACAAAGATGAAGCCATGAGGTCGATAGTTTACAGTTACAAGCATGGATTTTCTGGGTTCGCGGCTATGCTAACAAAATCTCAAGCTGTGGCAATCGCAAGTAAGTAATTGTCAACCCTTTTTTTTATAAGACGGGGTTAAGCCCCCAGACTCTCCATCATCATTGCCATTTACACAATCATATTTGTTTGGAGTATGATTATTAATTGTCAGTCCTGAGGTGGCATGAGCTTGCTATCTTTATATCAACTTGCATGATCGAAATGAACTAATCAACATACTATGAATGTAGAATTTCCTGAAGTTGTCTCTGTGAACACTAATATTTTTCACAAAACGCACACAACTCGGAGCTGGGATTTCCTTGGCCTTGACTATAATCAACCGCCACAACAACCGGGGCTCCTCAAAAGAGCAAAGTATGGTGAAGATGTCATTGTGGGTGTGATCGATACAGGTTTGTAATCCCATCCTTAAGCTTAAATCCAAAACATGAGAAATCCCAAGGCCAGGAATCAATTAACCGCATGGATGTAAATGCTTCTTTATAGGCATATGGCCTGAATCACGAAGCTTTGATGACAACGGCTATGGCCCCGTGCCGGCACGGTGGAAAGGAAAATGCCAGAGTGGCGAGAAGTTCAACACCACTAGTTGCAACAGAAAGATCATCGGTGCGCGGTGGTATGGCCGTGGCATCAGTGCCGAGTCACTAAAGATCGACTACAAGTCACCTAGGGACCTCAATGGCCATGGCACACACGTCGCCTCAACTATCGCCGGTGGGGAAGTGCAGGGCGTCAGCTATGGAGGCCTAGGCATGGGTGTGGCACGTGGCGGAGCACCACGTGCACGACTTGGTATCTACAAGGTGTGCTGGGTGGATGAGGGTTGCCCTGACACGGCGGTCCTTGCTGCCATTGATGACGCTATACATGATGGGGTTGACGTCTTGTCGCTCTCTGTTGGAGGGGTTGGTCAGGAGTACTCTGGGACGTTGCATGCTGTGCAAAGAGGGATCTCTATCGTGTTCGCCGGAGGGAATGATGGCCCTGTGCCACAGACGGTGACGAATGCCGTGCCATGGGTTACGACGGTGGCCGCTAGCACGATTGACCGGTCTTTTCCGACCTTAATATTGCTTGGGAACAAAGAAAAGCTGGTGGTACGTACCAAACTATTTCACTCCTTTGTTTTAAAAAAGTATGTAAATCATTTCTTATATTTTCCATCTCTTAAGAAATATTACAGGGAAGTGTTACCTTGCCCTTCTCAAGGGATAGAAAAACCCCATGGAAAATATTAAGGAGAACAGGTGAAAATGTTATTGGATAAGACGTGCTCCAATCCTGAATTAGTTCATATAAGATAGCATGAATGTGGAGGATTGGTCAATCAGGCTTTTCCCTATAATTTTACTAAATAATAACCTTTTGACTCTCTGAGCACGAAAGTGACGTTCAAACCAACCCGGGGAAAATAAATGGATTGCTCCTCCTTTAATTTGTGATCAATTTCAAACGCAGGGACAAGCTCTAAATTACAATGCAGCTATAAATAACAGCGGCTCTCAGGCCCTTGTTTATGCTGGGAGGTAATGAAAGAAACCAGTCTCTTGACGACATTTGATTAATAGTAATATGCCGCGCTTTAGGACAAAACCATGTTCAATTTTAAAACTTTTGAGCAGCTGCGACCCGGAATCACTGGCCTTGGGCAATGTCACGGGAAAAACCGTCCTTTGTTATGCACCAGAAGAGGCATCGCGGTGGTCGCCCCAGTTAATACTCCCTTATGCCATCAATTATACTATTGAGTCTGGTGCGAAGGGCCTCATCTTCGCACAATATACCGCCAACAATCTTGACAGCCTGGTCGGGTGCGAGGGATTTATGCCTTGCGCTCTGGTGGATTTCGAGATCGCACATCGAATTTTCTCCTACTGGGACATGACTGAGTGAAAATTTGTCGAATTGTTGGAAACTGCAGTGTGAACATATTTGAACAGTCAGTTTGCCATCTCCTTATACATGAACTAATTCATGTTTGTCATGTGTCTAGGAATCCGGTGGTGAAGGTGTCTCCGGCTGTAAGTGTTGTTGGAAATGGGGTCTTGTCCCCGAGGGTCGCCTCGTTCTCGTCCAGAGGTCCAAGCCTATTGTTCCCTGGCATACTGAAGGTGTATATCATTATCAACTTAAGGCAAATAGTTGAATGTTTGTCACTGTTTGTTTGCTATCTAGCCTATCTAGTTTTTCAGAATTGAAGACTTACATACCTAATTCATGATAAAAATTAATGTTTTGACAGCCCGACATTACTGCTCTTGGCGTCAACATATTGGCAGCGGTGCGAGGCTCCTACGTGTTCTATTCTGTGACATCAATGGCGTGCCCACATGTCTCCGCAGTGACTGCGATGCTCAAGTCGGTTCACCCTCAGTGGTCACCTGCCATGATCAAATCGGCCATCGTCACCACAGGTAGAAAAGTAATAACCAAAATACGTCAAAATAACTCATTTGAATATATGACTAACTTGATGATTCCTTGGCATTGGTTGAAGCATCTGTGACCGATCGTTTTGGCATGCCAATTCAAGCAGAACCAGTCCCAAGGAAACTAGCCGACCCCTTCGACTTTGGTGGTGGACACATTGACCCAAATAGAGCCGTTGACCCTGGCTTGGTTTACGACGTTGATGCAAGGGAGTACAACAAGTTTTTCAACTGCACCCTTGGATATTTAGGCGGCTGTGAGTCCTACTACCTCAATCTCAACCTCTCGTCAATTGCCGTGCCAGACCTCAAGGACCGTGTCATGCTTCGGCGCACCGTGACTAACATTGGGCCAGCGGAAGCAACATATCATTTAGTGGTTGAAGCTCCAGCGGGGATAGACGTGTCCGTAGAGCCATCTGTGATAAATTTCACCCAAAGCACTAGTAAAAGCGTGACGTTTATGGTGGCATTCACAACAAGGCAGAGAGTACAAGGAGGATACACTTTTGGGAGCTTGACATGGTCAGACGGAAGTACCCACTCAGTGAGAATTCCTATCGCGGTACGGACTGTGATACAAGACTTTGTTGCAGATACATCTTAAGCTCATATTCTTTGTATTATACACATAATTTATGTATTCATGTGGTTGGCATAAGAAAATGTAGAAGAAACACTTTAATTTTGTACATCATCACAGGAAATGTTATACTGGAATAAAATACGATTCTTTGCTAAGGAGAGGTTTATTCACAAACTTTTACGAAAAATGAATTAATGAGAAAACCACGGATCATATCGACATGAAATAGATTAAGGGAGAACGAATGATCAAATCTCCGGAACCTTTCTTTCTGGATGAAAACGTTTCTAAACTGGAAGTGAAAAGAAATAAACACGATCAAATTTTCTTAGCTGGGCCAAAATCACCGAATTCATGAATGGCTGCTAATGTCCAAAATGCTCGTGTTAGTACATTGAAGTTAATTTAGATTTACATTGTAGTTTGCACGATTTCCTTTGTGATATCAAAATTTTTATGCCTTGTTGTCCTTGGGTCCAAACTTCAAGATCCTTATTTTTGCGTTTGTCAATTAATTGTTCTGAGCGCCCATGTCCATTTTAATTCTATTGCTCCAGATAGGATTCTTTGGCGGGTGAAAATAATAATCTAATACACATGAAAAATAGTTTAATAAAATTCAGTTTCACATTCCTTTTGTAATGATGGATTATCCCCCACCCTTACCTCGTCCTCGGTATGTCTTTCCGATTTGAGTATCATTGACCTTAATGCCCCACTCCTCACGCTGGCTATGGAGGAGGTTGTGTGAGCCACCCGCGTGGGATCCAATGGTTGTCTCCCATCAACTCCTTCCGTCTATCAATTTCTCTTGGCGTTCTAAGTTCCACGAAATTTATGCCATATTATCCTGACACTTGACGGTCGACACCATCGCTAATCCTCGTCTAGGAGGGTTGTCGAGAGGTTGATTCCTGCACACTAAGAGGGAGTTCCACCGCCATCAACTCTTTTCCTCTCATCTCCATCATGTTTCTTCCATCCATATGCAAGTAATCTGTTGTAGGCACGTGGGATGGGAATTTGACGATGCCAATCATATAGTAGTGCTAAGATTATAGGGTTTTGATACACTTGTTATGCTTAATGTCTACTAATAGGGCCCAAGTATGTGGTATTCATATATTAACCATATAAGTTTCATGACTCCAATGTGTCTGGGATTAGTACTGCAAGTGTGGTATGTACCTATTATAGCCTCAAAAGTGACCCGAGGGTGACCGGGATATCAATGGGGAGTGTTGTGATTTGATGTTCCATGTATTCACGAAGTGTTAATGTGTTGTTACGGTGTCTCACAAATGACGCCTTAATTACCCTTTGTTTAAACTATGATCACCGTTGACATGGGAGGGTAGGACTATAGATGCCGGGCAAGCTCTTGTTCTTATACATAAGCAGTTCAAACTACCATACTAATACATGCCTACAAAAGTAGGAGAACATTGAGCTTTTTTACATGCTTTGTTATGTGCACTATGATATGATTGATGATGTCTATGTAACGTCCCAATATCCATTCTCGGGACCTATGTTTTCCATAAATGTGTGTTCCTCTTTAAATACTTGTAGTTGGCTTTCTCAGTGAAAGGAATTGAAAACCATGAGACGAGCTTAGAGAGGCGACCACATCCACACCTATGTCGGCTCGAATACTGGATTTATATAATGTAATAGCTGGAGAAACGGATCCAGCAAAAACAGTCTTTGCCCCTTGTAAATTTATTTTTGAAGAAAAAGTCTCTTGGAACCTTTATTTGAAAACAGGCCGAAGTTACATCTCTTTGAGTACATGCGGATTTATAGGAAAGTTGGCGGGTCTTATATCCTTGACGTGCCCATGGAATATTTGAATGTGTCACGTTTGTCAACTTTGTTACGTATTACCTATACCGCCCGCGTTTGTAGAATGATTAAGACGCATGTGGAACGATTAAGACCCATGTGCAAAGCCGTGGAAGCTTGTTTGAAAGTCGACCAGGTCATTGCACGAGAGAGCATATAATTAATTAAGATCTATATCCGGTTTGGTACTAATAGCCGCCAGGACCTGATCAAAGCATGGTGCTTCTTCCTCATTACAAAAAGCACGGGGATTCCTATATAGACAAAAGGATTAGTCTTTGCTCCTCACGCCTGTGTGTCGCTGTCACCTAACTAACAACACTGAAACATTCCCTCTGAAATGAGAAAAAAGACACTCAAACAAATTGGTTTGAACTGTTCTTGCACCCCATCCTTATTGCTCCTGGCTGCTATATAGACATACAAACCGAACGAGGGAACACAAACACAACAACATAGCACTCTTCTCCAAGCAAGATATGGATTCCAGAACAGCATTCTGCGGCTGCTCTCCTACTGCTGGTAATACTGCTGCCTGTTTCAGCTAACGCGTCGAGTAAAGTAAGATACACACCCGAGTCCTCTCTCAATTTGCTTTCTTTCCTGATATCTGTTTTTTGTTGAGAACTTATGCGACAAAATGAATTTCAGCTCTACATCGTGTATATGGGGGAGAAGAAGCATGATGACCCATCCATGGTCACCGCGTCTCACCGTGACATGCTAACCTCTGTTTTTGGGAGGTACTGTAACTAGCTACCAATTCATTTTGTTCAAAACAAAAACAATGAGGAGTTCATGTTGCATCGTCGACGTATTAGTCGTGATTTGCTCACCCTCATTTTACTTGACAACAGCAAGGATGAAGCCTTGAGGTCGATAGTTTACAGTTACAAGCATGGATTTTCTGGTTTTGCGGCGATGCTCACCGAGTCTCAGGCTGAGACAATCGCAAGTAAGTGATTGTCAGTCCTATAGGCTCCTACCTATCATCGTATCTACTTGCATGACCGACAAGAACTAATCAACATATTTTGGATGTAGAATTCCCAGAAGTTGTCACTGTGAAGCCTAACACTTATCACGAAACGCACACAACTCGGAGCTGGGACTTTCTTGGCCTTGACCATAACCAAGCAAGACAACAACCCGGCCTACTCAGAAAAGCAAAGTATGGTGAAGATGTCATCGTGGGTGTGATCGATACAGGTTTGCAGTCCGACCCCTCAAGCGTAAATCCTGAATATGAGAAATTCCGATACCGAATCAATTGATTCCCATGCTTATTTATAGGCATATGGCCTGAATCACGAAGCTTTGATGACAATGGGTATGGCCCTGTGCCGGCACGGTGGAAAGGGAAATGCCAGACTGGTCAGGATTTCAACGCCACAAGTTGCAACAAAAAGATCATCGGTGCGCGGTGGTATGAGCGTGGAATCAGTGACGAGGTGCTAAACAGAAACTATAAGTCGCCTAGGGACATTGAAGGACATGGCACACACGTCGCGTCGACCATCGCTGGCAGGGAAGTGCAGGGCGTGAGCTACGGAGGCCTAGGCATGGGCGTGGGACGCGGCGGGGGGCCCCGGGCGGCGGGCCCGAACAAGGTGTGTTGGTTGGGTGGGAGTTGCCCTGAAGCAGCGGTCCTCGCGGCTATCGATGATGCTATGCATGACGGTGTGGACGTCTTGTCGCTCTCGATTGCTGGGGCTGGTCACGAGTTTCCTGGGACGCTGCATGCTGTGCAAAGAGGGATCTCTATCGTGTTCGCCGGAGGGAATGATGGCCCTGTGCCACAAACGGTGGCTAATGCCCTACCGTGGGTTACAACGGTGGCCGCTAGCACGATTGACCGGTCTTTCCCGACCTTGATATCGCTCGGAAACAAAGAAAAGCTTGTGGTACGTGCATGCTACAAACAAACATTCTCCAAGTATTTATTTGGTCTGATCCAGGGCTATAAAATTGGTTTTATAGTTTTTGACAAATTAACTTGATTCGTCTCAGAGCGTGGAAACAAACAAAAAGTACATTTAGCTCGTCCCTGAAGCCAGCTTTCCCTGATTCCTTTAATTACTTATTAATATGTGCTTGATTCGAAATACAGGGGCAATCTCTTCACAACAATGCATCTGTGATCATCGGCAACTTTAAAGACCTTGTTTATGCCCGGAGGTAATGAAATAAAACTTCTGTAGTTATGCATCTGTAATCACTTGACGCATTTGTTGTAGTTGTCCACTTTTGTAACCACGATTCAAGTGTTTTATCAACTATACTGAATTACAACTTCTGCGCAGCTGTGACACGGAGTCGTCACTGGCATTGAGCAACGTCACCGGTAAAATCGTCCTATGCTATCAACCCGTGGCAGCGAGAAGCATGCCGCCTCGACAAGCACTTCCCATAGCCATCAATCTCACCACCATGGCTGGCGCCAAGGGCCTCATATTTGCACAGTACACTACTAACCTCCTCGACTTCCTGCCTTTGTGTAGGGGCGTTATGCCCTGTGTAGTGGTGGATTTTGAGATCGCACAACGAATTGCCTCCTATTGGAGTTGGGACAAAGGGTGAGTGCATGTCGTGTTGTCTGAAACAGACTTGAATGCGTTTTCTTCTTCTCCGGAAACTCATGCCAGTCACGTGTCATGCTAGGAATGCGGTGGTGAAGGTGTCACCTGCCATGACCGTTGTCGGAAAAGGGGTGTTGTCGCCGAGGGTCGCCTCATTCTCGTCGAGAGGTCCAAGCATGTTGTTCCCTAGCATACTCAAGGTATATATCATTCTCAATTTCTTAACTTGAGACAATTGTTGCCATTGTCTTGTTTGTTACCTAGCCTTCCTAATTTTTCTTAACTTACGACTTCTTAACTAATTCTCAATACACATGTTTGAACAGCCCGACATTGCTGCACCTGGCGTCAGCATCTTGGCAGCGGACCGCGACTCCTACGTGTTCAAATCCGGGACATCCATGGCGTGCCCGCATGTCTCCGCTGTGACCGCACTGCTCAAGTCGGTTCACCCTGGCTGGTCACCTGCCATGATCAAGTCTGCCATCGTCACCACAGGTGTGAACATTGAAATACAAAAAATACATGAAAACAATTCATCAAAATATAAAACTGATTTGATTGTTTCTTGTCTTGGTTGCAGCATCTGTGACTGATCGTTTTGGCATGCCAATCCAAGCAGAAGCGGTCCCAAGGAAACTAGCTGACCCCTTCGACTTTGGTGGTGGACACATAGACCCAGATAGAGCTGTTGACCCTGGCTTGGTTTATGACGTGGATGCAAGAGAGTACAACAAGTTTTTGAACTGCACTCTTGGATATTTAGATGGTTGTGAATCCTACTACCTCAATCTCAACCTCCCGTCAATTGTCGTGCCGGACCTCAAGGACCATGTCATGCTTCGGCGCACTGTGACTAACGTTGGGCCAGCGGAAGCAACATATCATTTAGTGGTTGAAGCTCCAGCTGGTATAGATGTGTCGGTAGAACCATCTATGATTACTTTCACCAAAGGAAGCAGTAGAAGCGCAACATTTATGGTGACATTCACCACAAGGCAGAGAGTGCAAGGAGGATACACTTTCGGGAGCTTGACATGGTCAGACGGAAGTACCCACTCAGTTCGAATTCCGGTTGCTGTAAGGACTGTGATACAAGACTTTGTTGCGGATACCGCCTAAACTCGTATCTTGTTATTGTAAACCTTCTTTGTGTATTCATGTAGGCCACATACAAAAATGTAGGAGAAACACTCCGTATCGAATTTATACATCATAAAAAAATGTTAAATAAAAATAGTATGATTCTTCTTTGCAAAAGTTTGGTTTCTTCACAAACTTGTTCAAAAATTGCAGTTAATAAGAAATATCGGATCATATATATCATTGACATGAACTAGAGTAAGGGACAACCATGGATGTAAAGCTCACAAACCTTTCTTTCTTGATGAAAACTTTGTTGAACTGAAAGTGAAAAGAAATCAACACAACCGAAATTTCTTTGCTGGGAAAATATCACTGAATTCATAGATGGCTGCCAATGTCTAAAATGCTCGTGTAGTACACTGAAATTAACTTATGTTTATATTATTATCAGATTTTGCACAATTTTCTTTGTACTATCGTGATCAATATTCATCGGTATTGGCGTCCAGACTTGAAGATCCTTATTTTTGCAGTTGCTCATTCCATTGTCCCGACCACCCATGTCCTTTGATTCTACTCCTCTAGACATGGTTCTTAGCCAGGTAAAAATAAATAAACACATGACAATTATGATAATACATTTATGTTTCACACTCATTTTCTATTGATGGATTATCCACCACAATCACCCCCGTCCCCTGAGGTCTCTTCTGATTTGAGTATTATTGACGTTGATGTTCCATTTGCCTTCATGCTTACCTTCAGTGGCAGCATAAATGCATATAGCAATTTGGGAGTATTGAAAGTTTTTTCCCGCAACTGGCATGAGCATTGTCTTCTCATAAAGAAAAGAATGTACAAATTGGCATGCTTGTGAAAGAAAAGAAAAAAGACATGCCAGAACCCACAAAAATACTCTGCCTCATCAGCAGTTGAATTGTGCTTCACACATTAGAAACTGCTCGTATCAGTTAGGATTTGGCTCACAAATTAACAACTGCCCAAGTTCGACACGACTGCCCTGAAAACAACCCATCGTGCCCCAGCAGATCAAATTTAGCAATCAAGGCGAGGTCGCTAAGCCCAGTGTGACAACGGCATGATAAGGTCAGGCGTGTCGATTTGCGGGCCACCTTTTTCCAGAAAGGAAGTTGAAACTTTCGGTCAGGGCCGGCCCTGGGCCAGGGCAGCAGGGGCGACGGCCCGGGCCCAGCCAAACTAGGGGCCCTGACCCGTGCTGCAGTGTGTGTATAGTAGATGGGACTGGTCTAGCAGGTGGCTGTTGGCCCGCTAGTGCTCCGCGATGGCCGGCCAAAAAATGAAATATTTTCTCTCCCTAATCCATATTAGGCAAAGTGAAGAGGTATGGACATGTGTGAACAAGATAAATAATTGCAAAGTATTCACGTGAATATATGTGAACCCATTTAATTTGTGTTTTTAAATTTTAAAAAACCATAGCTTTCGAGCAGTGCATCGAAATTAAGATCCGTTTTCATTGTTGGAATCCTCGCGGCGTGCTCTTCGAAACTAGATCCAGCATGGGTATGTTTCGACGAAATTTTTTTTGTGTAATTTTGTCCATGTTTTGTGTAACTGGCTAGTCGTCGATGTGCAACTACCTTAGAGATGTGCAACTTTTCTCCTACACCGTAGACATGGAATTTTCCTTTATGGTACCTCCAGCCCCAAACTGCCTCCTTCTAGTGAGATGTGCAACTTCGTATGTTGCCCAGGCCAACTTCATAGTAGTTGATGTGCAACTTTCCCCCGCCCGTGGATGTGCTTCACTGTTTGCTGCATCGGCCAACATACTAACAGTGGATGTGCAACTTTGAATACTGCAACGGCCAACTATCTAACAGTGATGTGCAACTTTCTCTCATACCCCCATGGATGTGTAGTTTCCCTACTATCACCCGGCCCAAACCACCCCTGCTAGTGAGATTTGTAACTTTAGCACTCTGTTTATATGCAACTTTTCATTACCCTCATGAATGTCAATTTTTGACCATTCAACTATCTCTGCCTATGAGATGTGCAACTTCGTATGTTTCCCTGGCCAACCACCTAGCAGACTATGTGCAACTCTGTTTGTTGCCCCCGCCAACTGAAAGTACATGTCCACAAATAGGGAGGGGAAGGAGTTGCACAATGACTAATAGATAGTTGGATTGAATAATAGACTAAGTTGCACATATTGCTTGCAGGGGTAGGGGGTAGGGTGTGCCAACAGTAAACGAACTACACATCCACATGTAGAGAGGAGGGTTGCACATGGACTACTAGGTAATTGATCGAGACGGTAGACTAGTTGCACATCAATGTTGTCATAGTTGCTAGATAGCAATCTCATAGGAAGTTGAATCATGCAGATCTAAAAATTGGTTTTCGAAAAAGTTGCACGATGTTGCACTAAGGTTGCACAATACAGTACTAAAGTTGCACCATATAGCATCAAAGTTCGCATAAAAACATTTCGCCGAAACATACCCATGCAGGATCTAGTTTGAAAGATCTCATCATGAGGAATCCAATGGTGAAGATGGATCTGAATTCCGGTGCGTGGTTTGAAAGATATGACTTTTTAAAAATTTGAAAATAGAAATAAATATGCGTGGATCTATTTTTTCTTCACATGTGACAAGTCTGACCGCATTTAATGCCAGCAATCACATGCACTAGCGGACAAAACATATACACATGCATGCAACACAGCGGCCGCTTGATTTCTCCAACTAGCGCGCGCACACGTTTTAGATTTCAGGTAGTAGATGATATAGGCCCTGATGAATTCGTGAATGAAAATAAAAAAGAAAAAGTTTGTAGGCTGAGAGGCCCATCATCCAACTTCCAACAAAATCCCAATTGCCAAGAGGCCCGAAGAAGGTACGCACGCACAGCGGCGAGGCGGCGATTCCTCATCAGTCTCCATGCCGGTTCGTTTTCTCGCTCGCCTCGCAGATCGGGCTGCCGGATGCTTGCAGGAAAGAAAGGTAAGTACATCTAGATAAATTTCTCTTTTCTTTGCCCTCAATATTAATCTAGCTAGTGATTAATCTATATTCTTCCTTTTACAACAGTATAGAGGCGTTGGAGACTTGGAGTGGAGTTCGTGTGTTGCCGACTTGCTCCTTGATACGTCTCCAACGTATCTATAATTTTTTATTGTTTCATGCTATTATATTATCTGTTTTGGATGTTTAATGGGCTTTAATATACCTCTTTATATTATTTTTGGGACTAACCTATTAACCAAAGGTCCAGTGCAAATTACTGTTTTTTTGCCTATTTCAGTGTTTCGCTGAAAAGGAATATCAAACGGAATCCAAACGGAATAAAACCTTCGGAAGAGTTGTTTTTGGAACAAACATGACCCAGGAGACTTGGAGTGGACGTCAAGAAAGAAGCGAGGAGGCCACGAGGCAGGAGGGCGCGCCCAGGGGGGTAGGCGCGCCCCCCACCCTCGTGGGCCCCTCGCAGCTCCATTGACGTACTTCTTCCTCCTATATATACTTATATACCCCAAAAGCATCCAGGAGCACCACGAAACCATATTTCCACCGCCGCAACCTTCTGTACCTGTGAGATCCCATCTTGGGGCATTTTTCGGCGCTCTGCCGGAGGGGTCGGCGCTCTGCCGGAGGGGGAATCGATCATGGAGGGCATCAACATCAACACCATAGCCTCTCCGATGATGTGTGAATAGTTTACCACAGACCTTCGGGTCCATAGTTCGTCTCTCTCTTTGGATCTCAATACAAAGTTCTCCTCGATTCTCTTGGAGATCTATTCGATGTAATTCTTTTTGCGGTGTGTTTGTCGAGATCCGATGAATAGTGGGTTTATGATCTAGATTACCTATGAACAATCCAACTAGATTGTCTTTCTTAATGGAAGAAGTGCTTAGCTTTGGGTTCAATCTGTGGTGTCCTTTCCCTAGTGACAGCAGGGGCAGCAAGGCATGTATTTTTGTTGCCATCGAGGATAAAAAGATGGGGTTTATATCATATTGCTTGAGTTTACTCTCTACATCATGTCATCTTGCCTAATGCGTTACTCTGTTCTTATGAACTTAATACTCTAGATGCATGCTAGATAGCGGTCGATGTGTGGAGTAATAGTAGTAGATGCAGAATCGTTTCGGTCTACTTGTCGCAGACGTGATGCCTATATACATGATCATGCCTAGATATTCTCATAACTATGCGCTTTTCTATCAATTGCTCGACAGTAATTTGTTCACCCACCGTAGAATTTGCTATCTGAGAGAAGCACTAGTGAAACCTATGGCCCCCGGGTCTTATCTTCCATCATATTATTTTCCTATCAACTTGCTATTCTATTTTGCAATTCTTTATTTTCCCATCTATACAACAAAAATACCAAAATATTCATCTTATTATTTTTATCGATCTCACCTTTCGTTAAGTGGCCGTGAAGGGATTGAAAACCCTTTATCGCGTGGTTGGAGTCTTGTTTTTTGCAGGTTACTAGGGACTTGCGTTGTAATCTCCTACTGGATGATACCTTGGTTCTTCAAAAAAACTAAGGAATACTTTACGCTACTGTGCTGCATCACTCTCCTCTTCAAGGGAAAACCAACGCAGCTCAAGAGGTAGCAAGAAGGATTTCTGGCGCAGTTGCCGGGGAGGTTGGACCAAGTCAAGTCAAGATTTGATCTCCCAGCAACTATCCATTTCTGGCACCTTTGCCAAGGAGATCTACGCACAAGTCAAGACATACCAAATACCCATCACAAACTATTATCCCTCGCATTACATTATTTGCCATTTGTCTCTCATTTTCCTCTCCCCCACTTCACCCTTGCCATTTTATTCGCCTTCTTTTTAGTCCGCCTTTTTTTCGTTCGTCTCTTTTTGTTTGCTTCTTGTTTGCTTGTGTGTTGGATTGATTGTTTGTCATGATGGCTCAAGATAATACTAAATTGTGTGACTTCTCCAATACCAAAAATAATAATTTTATTAGTACTCCGATTGCTCCTCTTACCCATGCTTAATCTTGTGAAATTAATACTGTTTTGCTGAATCTTGTCATGAAAGATCCATTTTCTAGTCTTCCTAGTGAAGATGGCGCTACCCATCTAAACAGCTTTGTTGATTTATGTGATATGCAAAAGAAGAAATATATGGATAATGATATTGTTAAATTGAAGCTATTTCTGTTTTCGCTTAGAGATCATGCTAAAACTTGGTTTTCGTCTTTGCCTAAAAATAGTAAATATTCATGGAATAAGTGTAAAGATGCTTTTATCTCTAAGTATTTTCCTCCCGCTAAGATCGTCTCTCTTAGAAACGATATCATGAATTTTAAGCAACTTGATCATGAGCATGTTGCACAATCATGGGAGAGGATGAAATTAATCGTACGCAATTGCCCTACTCATGGATTAAATATATGGAAGATCATACAATTTTTTTATGCCGGATTGAATTTTGCTTCTAGAAATCTTTTAGATTCGGCCGCAGGAGGCACTTTTATGGAAATCACTTTAGTATAACCTACCAAACTCCTAGACAATATTATGGTTAATTATTCTCAATGGCACACCAAAAGATCTACTAGTAAAAAGGTTCAGGCTATAGAAGAAATTAATGTTTTGAGTGGAAAGATGGATGAACTTATGAAATTATTTGCTAATAAGAGTGTTTCTTCTGACCCTAATGATATGCCTTTGTCTACTTTGATTGAGAATAATAATTAATCTATGGATGTGAATTTTGTTGGTAGGAACAATTTTGGTAACAACGCTTATAGAGGAAACTTTAATCCTAAGCCGTTTCCTAGTAATTCCTCTAATAATTATGGTAATTCCTACAACAACTCTTATGGAAATTTTAATAATATGCCCTCTGATTTTGAGACTAGTGTTAAAGAATTTATGATTTCTCAAAAGAATTTCAATGCTTTGCTTGAAGAAAAATTGCCTAAGATTGATGAGTTGGCTAGGAACGTGGATATAATTTCTCTTGATGTTGATTCTTTGAAACTTAGATCTATTCCACCTAAACATGATATCAATGAGTCTCTCAAAGCCATGAGAATTTCCATTGATGAGTGCAAAGAAAGAACCGCTAGGATGCGTGCTAAAAAGGATTGCCTTATAAAAGTGTGTTCTTCTAGTTTTCACGATAATAAGGATGAAGATCTAAAAGTTGATTGATGTGTCTCCTTATTAAATCTTTGTTTTGCAATATGAATCTTGATAATGATGGACTGGAGATGAGTCAACTTTAGCTTAAAAGGTCCCAATGATTCAGAGTTTTTAGATCTTGATGCAAAAATTGGTAAAAGTGGGATTAAAGAGGTCAAAACTTTACATATCAATGAACCCACTATTTTGGATTTCAAGGAATTTAATTATGATAATTCCTCTTTGATAGATTGTATTTCCTTGTTGCAATCCGTGCGAAATTCTCCTCATGCTTACGATCAAAATAAAGCTTTAATGAAATCTTATGAAGAAAAGCTTGAATTAGAAGTTTTTATCCTTAGAAAACTTTATGATGAGTGGTAACCTACTATTAAAATTAAAATTAAAGATCCTGAATGATATGCTTTATGTGATTTGGGTGCTAGTGTTTCCACGATTCCAAAAACTTTCTGTGATGTGTTAGGTTTGCGTGAATTTGATGATTGTTCTTTAAATTTGCACCTTGCGGATTCCACTATTAAGAAACCTATGGGAAAGATTAATGATGTTCTTATTGTTGCAAATAGGAATTATGTCCCCATAAATTTCATTGCTCTTGATATAGATTGGAATCCTACATGTCCTATTATTCTTGGTAGACCTTTTCTTAGAACGATTGGTGCAATTATTGATATGAAAGAAGGAAACATTAGATTCCAATTTCCGTTAAGGAAAGGCATGGAACACTTTCCTAGAAAGAAAATTAAATTACCTTATGAATCTATTATGAGAGTCACTTATGGACTGCATACCAAAGATGACAATACCTAGATCTATTCTTGTTTTTATGCCTAGCTAGGGGCGTTAAACGATAGCGCTTGTTGGGAGGAAACCTAATTTTATTTTTGTTTCTTTCTTTTAGATTCAGTTTAGTAATAAATAATTCATCTAGCTTCTGTTTTGTTTAGATGTGGTTTTATGCTTTTAATTAGTGTTTGTGCCAAGGAGAACCTTTGGGAAGACCTGGGAGAAGTTTTTGCGATCTTGATGTAAAAAACAGAAACTTTAGCGCTCACGAGATTTGCTGCCATTTTTATTGGACAGTGCGATTACGTTGATTCTTTTTGCAGTTGATTAATAGACAAATTCCTCACATCCACCAATTTATTTCAGAATATTTGGGGTTACAGAAGTATTCGAAACCTACAGATTACTAAACACTGTCCTGTTTTTGACAGATTCTGTTTTTCGTGTGTTGTTTGCTTATTTTGATGAATCTATGGCTAGTATCGGGGGGTATGAACCATAGAGAAGTTGGAATACAGTAGGTTTAACACCAATATAAATAAAGAATGAGTTCATTATAGTACCTTGAAGTGGTGGTTTGTTTTCCTATACTAACGGAGCTCATGAGATTTTCTGTTGAGTTTTGTGTTGTGAAGTTTTCAAGTTTTGGATAAAGATTTGATGGATTTTGAAACAAGGAGTGGCAAGAGCCTAAGCTTGGGGATTCCCAATGCACCCCAAGGTAAAATTAAAGGAAAACCAAAAGCCTAAGCTTGGAGATGCCCCGGAAGGCATCCCCTCTTTCGTCTTCGTCTATCGGTAACTTTACTTGAGGCTATATTTTTATTAACCACATGATATGTGTTTTGCTTGGAGCGTCTTGTATGATTTGAGTCTTTGCTTTTTAGTTTACCACAATCATCCTTGCTGTACACACCTTTTGGAGAGACACACATAAATCGGAATTTATTAGAATACTCTATGTGCTTCACTTTTATCTTTTGAGCTAGATAATTTTGCTCTAGTGCTTCACTTATATCTTTAAGAGCACGGTGGTGGTTTTATTTTATAGAAATTATTGATCTCTCATGCTTGACTTATATCATTTTGAGAGTCTTTTAGAACTGCATGGTAATTTGCTTTGGCTATAAAATTATTCCTAATATGATAGGCATCCAAGATAGTTATAATAAAAACTATCATAAAAAGTGCATTGAGTACTATGAGAAGTTTGATACTTGATGATTGTTTTGAGATATGAAGATGGTGATGTCGGAGTCATGCTAGTTGAGTAGTTGTGAATTTGAGAAATACTTGTTCTAAAGTTTGTGATTCCCGTAGCATGCACGTATGGAGAACCGTTATGTGAAGAAGTCTGAGCATGATTTATTTATTGATTGTCTTCCTTATGAGTGGCGGTCGGGGACGAGTGATGGTCTTTTTCTACCAATCTATCCTCCTAGGAGCATGCGCGTAGTACTTTATGTTGATAACTAATAGATTTTTACAATAAGTATGTGAGTTCTTTATGACTAATGTTGAGTCCAAGGATTATGCGCACTCTCACCCTTCCACCATTGCTAGCCTCTCTAGTACCGCGCAACTTTCGCCGGTACCATAAACCCACCATATACCTTCCTCAAAACAGCCACCATACCTACCTATTATGGCATTTCCATAGCCATTCCGAGATATATTGCCATGCAACTTACCACCGTTCCGTTTGTTATGACACGCTTCATCATTTTCATATTGCTTTGCATGATCATGTAGTTGACATCGTATTTGTGGCAAAGCCACCTTTATAATTCTTTTATACATGTCACTCATGAGTCATTGCACATCCCGGTACACCGCCGGAGGCATTCACATAGAGTGATATTTTTTTCTATGTCTCAAGTTGTAATTTTTTGAGTTGTAAGTAAATAAAAGTGTGATGATCATCATTATTAGAGCATTGTCCCAAGTGAGGAAAGGATGATGGAGACTATGATTCCCCCACAAGTCGGGATGAGACTCCGGACGAAAAAAAGAAAAAAGTGGGGGCGCAAAAAAGAGAAAAAAGGCCCAAATAAAAATAAAAAATGAGACAAAAAGAGAGAAGGGACAATGTTACTATCCTTTTACCACACTTGTGCTTCAAAGTAGCACCATGATCTTCATGATAGAGAGTCTCCTATGTTGTCACTTTCATATACTAGTGGGAATTTTACATTATAGAACTTGGCTTGTATATTCCAATGACGGGCTTCCTCAAAATGCCCTAGGTCTTCATGAGCAAGCAAGTTGGATGCACACCCACTTAGTTTTTTTTGTTGAGCTTTCATACACTTATAGCTCTAGTGCATCCGTTGCATGGCAATCCCTACTCACTCACATTGATATCTATTGATGGACATCTCCATAACCTGTCAATACGCCTAGCTGATGTGAGACTATCTTGTCCTTTTTGTCTTCTCCACAACCACCATTCTATTCCACCTATGGTGCTATGACCATGGCTCACGCTCATGTATTGCGTGAAGATTGAAAAAGTTTGAGAACATTAAAAGTATGAAACAATTGCTTGGCTTGCATCGGGGTTGTGCATGATTTAAATATTTTGTGTGGTGAAGATGGAGCATAGACAGACTACATGATTTTGTAGGGATAACTTTCTTTGGCCATGTTCTTTTGAGAAGACATGATTGCTTTGCTAGTATGCTTGAAGTATTATTATTTTTCTGTCAAAATTAAACTTTTGTCTTGAATCTTTCGGTTCTGAACATTCATGCCACAATAAAAAAATTATATTAAGAATTATGCTAGGTAGCATTCCACATTAAAAATTCTGTTTTTATCATTTACCTACTCGAGGACGAGCAGTAATTAAGCTTGGAGATGCTTGATACGTCTCCAACGTATCTATAATTTTTTATTGTTCCATGCTATTATATTATCTGTTTTGGATGTTTAATGGGCTTTAATATACCTCTTTATATTATTTTTGGGACTAACCTATTAACCAAAGGCTACGACAAGCAATATTGCAAGATCCACCGCACCAAGGGCTACGACCTCCAGAACTACGGGAAAGTCGAGCTGCTTGCTGAGCAGCAAAACGCTGGGTATGAGAGGCGGGACAAGGAGAAGGGCCAGGACGGTGCCGAGGGGTCTGGCAAGAAGCATGGCGGCCATGGAGGCTGCCGCGGAAAGGATAATCAGCAAGAGAGGCCCGCTTGGGGCCGCGACAAGAAGCAAGGAGATGATGATCATGACGAAGACGACGAGTCCGGCGAGCACGAGTTCCAAAAGGCTATAGAGGCCATGTGCGTCGATGCTGGCGCCTCGCTGCACCCTTCTCACCGCCAGCTCAAGCCGTGGGCGCGTGAGATCACAGCAACAGAACCATCACTTGATGCTCAGAGGCCACTGAAATGGTCCAGCACGCCTATCATTTTCGACGCCAAGGCACTCGCAACAGCCGCTGGAGCCCCGGCAGGGAAGAAGACCGGCAAGACCTCTCGCACCCACTCCGGCAAGCGCACCTCTTCGGAGTGTTGTGCTCCCATCGAGGACGTGCCAGAGGGCTCAACCGACAAGAGCAAGAAATCCAGAGCTACGCCACCAGAGATCAAGAGGGTGTCCACCGAGGAGGATGGCACGGGAGGGGCTTTCACCATAAGATCCACCCTGGATAGCAAATAGGAAAGCATTCTTGTCACCTTCCTACGGGAAAATGTCGATGTGTTTGCATGGCAAGCATCCGACATCCCCGGCATTCCCAGGGAGGTGATTGAGCACCACCTTGCTTTCTGTCCTCATGCGCGACCCGTCAAGCAGAAGGTCATGAAGCAAGCTTTGGAACGAAAGGAGTTCATTACGGAGGAGATCAGGAAGTTGGAAGCGGCAGGCTTGGTGAGAGGAGTACTCCATCCGATGTGGTTGGCCAGTACGGTAGTGGTGCGCAAGGCAAATGGAAGTGGAGGCTGAGGGAGTCCTAGATTAGGGGGTCTCCGGACAGCCGGACTATATCCTTTGGCCGGACTGCTGGAGTATGAAGATACAAGATTGAAGACTTCGTCCCGTGTTCGGATGGGACTTTCCTTGGCTTGGAAGGCAAGCTTGGCAATACGGATATGTAGATCTCGTCCCTTGTAACTGACTCTGTGTAACCCTAGCCTCCTCCGGTGTCTATATAAACCGGAGGGTTTAGTCCGTTGGACAACAACAATCATACCATAGGCTAGCTTCTAGGGTTTAGCCTCTACAATCTCGTGGTAGATCAACTCTTGTAATACTCATATCATCAATATCAATAAAGCAGGACGTAGGGTATTACCTCCATAGAGAGGGCCTGAACCTGGGTGAACATCGTGTCCCCCGTCTCCTGTTACCATCGATCCTACAAGCACAGTTCGGGACCCCCTACTAGAGATCCGCCGGTTTTGACACCGACACTCCCACTCACTTTCTTGTAAATATAGGCTTCTCCAAAAGTCTGTATAAAACCCTATGCTTTGATCACACTATCAAAGCATATATTCCAACTCCAAGAGACTTGCACTAGTCCATAAATGGATCTCTGGAGCTTGCACACTTTGTTAGCACCTTTTGGATCGACAAAACCTTCTGGTTGCATCATATATAATTCTTCTTTAAGATATCCATTAAGGAATGCAGTTTTGACATCCATTTGCCAAATTTCATAATCATAAAATGTGGCAATTGCTAACATGATTCGGACGGACTTAAGCATCGCTACGGGTGAGAAAGTCTCATCGTAGTCAACTCCTTGAACTTGTCGAAAACCTTTTGCAACAAGTCGAGCTTTGTAGACAGTAACATTACCATCAGCGCCAGTCTTCTTCTTGAAGATCCATTTATTCTCTATGGCTTGCCGATCATCGGGCAAGTCAACTGAACTCCATACTTTGTTCTCATACATGGATCCCATATCAGATTTCATGGCCTCAAGCCATTTTTGTGGAATCTGGGCTCATCATCGCTTCCTCATAGTTCGTAGGTTCGTCATGGTCAAGTAACATGACTTCAGAACAGGATTACCATACCACTTTGGTGTGGATCTTACTCTGGTTGACCTACGAGGTTCAGTAGTAACTTGATCAGAAGTTTCATGATCATCATCATTAGCTTCCTCACTTACCGGTGTAGGAATCATTGGAACTGATTTCAGTGATGAATTACTTTCCAATAAGGGAGCAGGTACTGTTACCTCATCAAGTTCTACTTTCCTCCCACTTACTTCTTTCGAGAGAAACTCCTTCTCTAGAAAGGATCCATTCTAGAGAACGAATATCTTGCCTTCGGATCTGTGATAGAAGGTGTACCCAACAGTTTCCTTTTGGTATCCTATGAAGACACATTTCTCCGATTTGGGATCGAGCATATTAGGTTGAAGCTTTTTCACATAAGTATTGCAGCCCCAAACATTAAGAAACGACAACTTGGGTTTTTCGCCAAACCATAGTTCATAAGGTGTCGTCTCAACAAACTTTGATGGTGCCCTATTTAACGTGAATGCAACTACCTCTAAAGCATAACCCCAAAACGATAGCGGTAAATCAGTGAGAGACATCATAGATCGCACCATATCTAGTAAAGTACGATTACGACTCGGACACACCATTACGCTGTGGTGTTCGAGGTGGCGTGAGTTGCGAACTATTCTGCATTGTTTCAAATGAAGACCAAACTCGTAAGTCAAATATTCTCCTCCACGATCAGATTGTAGAAACTTTATTTTCTTGTTACGATGATTTTCCACTTCACTCTGAAATTCTTTGAACTTTTCAAATGTTTCAGACTTATATTTCATCAAGTAGATATACCCATATCTGCTCAAATCATATGTGAAGGTAATAAAATAATGATACCCACCGCGAGCATCAACACTCATTGGACTGCATACATCATTATGTATTATTTACAACAAGTCTGTTGCTATCTCCATTGTTTTGGAGAACGGAGTCTTAGTCATCTTGCCCATGAGGCATGGTTCGCAAGCATCAAGTGATTCATAATCAAGTGATTCTAAAAGTCCATCAGCATGGAGTTTCTTCATGCGCTTTACACCAATATGACCTAAACGGCAGTGCCACAAATAAGTTGCACTATCATTATTAAACTTATATCTTTTGGCTTCAATACTATAACATGTGTATCACTACTATCAAGATTTAGTAAAAATAGACCACTTATCAAGGGTGCATGACCATAAAAGATATTGTTCATATAAATAGAACAACAATTATTCTCTAATTTAAATGAATAACCGGCTTGCATCAAACAAGATCCAGATATAATGTTCATGCTCAACGCTGGCACCAAATAATAATTATTTAGATCAAGGGTGCTTGGCCATGGTTGGTGTTAGAAAAGTGCTGAATGCAACCGCAAGCCAAGCCATAAAGAATGTGTCATCCGTTCTTCCAGCCATATCCTTAATCATCTTGCACCATGTAGTGATCTGGGGATGAGAATCTCGAGTTATGTTGAAAGCCTCTCTGAATCTCCTAGTTGCATCCTTGTCACCTACATATCTGACTTTTTGACCCCTGTTTGGGAGATCAATTACCCTCTGAACACTGTCAGCATCGACACGGATCCTTTCCCAGCCTGGGAACACAAATTCAGAGCTCTCTAGATGGTAGGACTCCACCAGGAATTTAGTGAGGTCCACTGGAAGTGTGTCTGATAAGTTCAAGAGGCCCCCAACAACCTCAAAACTAGCTTAGACTTCTGCGGTGGGGATAAAGAGTTGTTGAACTTCGCAAACCGCCCTGGTGATGCCCTTATCTTGCCCGCTTGTGATGGTCGCTCCACATCTTCCCCTGCAGCCACCTCAACTCCTTCACTATTGGCCTGTTGGTGAGAAAATAAAAACATTAAGGAAACAGTAAACACAAGACAAAAAACAGGACTGAAAAAAACTAGCAATCACCATTTGGATCAGTATTACAAAAACTATATAAACATAAAATGGATCATGCCAACTAATATGATGTTTTTGTGCAACTAATAAAGCTCATGATGATAACTATGGACTACCAGTGTGCAACCTACAAAAAAACTAAGAAAATATACTAGACCTGACAACTACAAAAAATTCTAGGGGATGTGCAACCATCCGGTCCAGACTTTTGAGGCCGGAGTAGGAGTCTGCATTGGAGATGCCCTAAGCAATGGTCTAACAGACCACATCACACATGTGGGTAGCAACTTCAGAATTGATGAAATCGAGTTCAAATCAAAAAGAAAAAAATGTTTTTATATTGAAACAAGGCTAAAACTGTGTAGGTCCGAAATCTAAGAGTAGTGGGAACCAACCAAGGGCATAAGCCTAAAAAACCTAAAATGATTGTCCTGGCATCAAAGCGGCCCATCCTGTTTCATGCCCAACTTACCGCGGAAAATTGTTTGAAAGACGATGATCAGGTCATTACGTCATGAATGATGATGAGATTGATGCGTTAGGGGTTAGAGTGCTCAATAATCTGTGTGCGGATCTAGCACCCCCCAATCATGACTCTGAGGAAGATGATGTACCCCTAGAGAGTGAGGCTAGCAATATATGTGAACCCGGTTATGAGGACCGGGTGACTGAGCCTAGTAAACCTTAGCGTAAGTGGAAACGGAAGATCTATCCAGATTCCGCAGTTCGTAGGAGTGCTAGGATTCGAGTTACTAAAAAATTCCATGATGAACTATGAGAGGAATTTTTTGGAATAGCAGAGGTCTGAAGGACTTGGCTAAAAGAAGATTCCTAGCTGAGGCAGCTCTAGAGCAGAGGTTAGATTTTGTTGCTCTATCGGAGACGGGTAGAGATAACTTTGCGCCCCAGTTTCTCTCTTCTCTTGTGGGTGGTATTGATTTTGATTGGCATTGCCTCCCTCCGCGAGGAAGATCGGGTGGTATCTTACTAGGTGTGAGATGCGATTCGCTTGAAGTCTGAAGTGTCGTGATGGGAGACTTCGCGGTCAAGTTTCGAGTCAGGTCTAGGGTAGATGGTTTTAACTGGGCTTTGGTGGCGGTTTATGGTGCCGCACAGCCTGAACTTAAAGCAGAGTTTCTGGCGGACCTTGTTCGAATCTGTGGGTCAGAACAGCTTCCAATTTTAGTTGGAGGTGATTTCAATATCATCAGGAGGAGAGAGGAGAAGAACAATGATAACTTTGACGGCAGATGGTCGTTTATGTTCAACACCATTATTGAAAGCTTGGATCTGAGAGAGATAGAGCTTTCTGGGAGAAAGTTCACCTGGGCTAATGCTCTACCAAACCCAACCTATGAAAAACTTGATCGAGTACTTGCGAGCGTGGAGTGGGAACAAAAGTTCCCTCTGGTTACGGTGCAAGCTCTTTCGAGGGGAATATCTGATCACACCCCATTGTTCGTGGACTCAGGGGAGCCGAACCATGAGGGTAACAAGAATACCTTCTCCTTCGAGATGTCTTGGTTTGAACGTGAGGGATTCTTGGACTTGACCGCCAGGGAATGGGATAGAGGTGTAGGAGGCAAGAATGCGATAGAGCGTTGGCAGAATAAGATTAGGCATTTAAGAAGTTTCCTACGGGGTTGGGCTAAGAACCTCAGTGGTGTGTATAAGATTGAAAAGGATAGACTCCTTACTCTTATACAGGCCCTGGACATACAGGCCGAAGTCAATATCTTGTCGCCAGCTCAGCTTCAGGCTAAAAATGAGGCGGAGAAGAGGCTGAAAGAACTGTTTCGTGAAGAAGAATTGAAGTGGGCTTTGCGTGCCAAAGTCCGCAAAGTGGTCCAAGGGGATGCGAACACTCAGTTCTTCCATTTGATAGCTAATGGCAATCACAGAAAGAAGCGTATCTTTCAGCTTGAGCAAGACGAGGGCACTATTTTAGGTCAGGATAACCTAAAAACATATATTACCGACTATTATAAGCAGTTATTTGGACCTCCGGAGGATAATTGTGTGTCCCTCGATGAGTCCAGGACTGAGAACGTACCTCAGCTATCAGCTGCTGATAATGATATTCTGGTTGCCCCGTTTTCGGAGAAGGAGGTTTTTGATGCTATTGCACAGATAAAAACAACAAGGCTCCCGGACTGGATGGATTCCCGACAGAGTTCTATAAAAAGTGCTGGCACATTATTAAGGGGGATTTACTACCTATGTTCCATGATCTGTTTTCCGGACAGCTTCAATTATTTCACTTGAATTTTGGGACTATCACACTGCTTCCTAAGAAGACGGATGCTGTGAGAATTGAGCAATTCAGGCCGATCTGTCTCCTCAATGTTAGTTTCAAAATTTTCACCAAGGTCGGTGTTGGGTAACGTAGTAATTTAAAAAATTTCCTACGCACACGCAAGATCATGGTGATGCATAGCAACGAGAGGAGAGAGTGTGATCTACGTACCCTTGTAGATCGACGCGGAAGCGTTGACACAACGTAGAGGAAGTAGTCGTACGTCTTCCCGGTCCAACCGATCCAAGCACCGTTACTCCGGCACCTCCGAGTTCTTGACACACGTACAGCTCGATGACGCACCCCGGGCTCCGATCCAGCAAAGCTTCAGTGGAGGAGTTTCGTCAGCACGACGACGTGGTGACTATCTTGATGTTTAACCGTCGTAGGGCTTCGCCTAAGCACCGCTACAATATGATCGAGGTGTAATATCGTGGAGGGGGGCACTGCACACGGCTAAGTAACGATCACGAAGATCAACTTCTGTGTCCTAGGGTGCCCCCTTGCCCCCGTATATAAAGGATCCAAGGGGGGGGGGCGGCCATAGTAGGAGGCGCGCAGGAGGAGTCCTACTCCTACTGGGAGTAGGACTCCCCTCCCTTTCCTTGTCCAAGTAGGAGAGGGGGAAGGAAGGGAGAGAGGAGAGGAACGAAAGGGGGGGGCGCCGCCCCTCCCTCCTTGTCCAATTCGGACTAGGGGGAGAGGGGGCGCGCGGCCTGCCCTGGCTGCCTTTCCTCTTCTCCACTTTAGGCCCATGAGGCCCATTAACCCCCCCGGGGGTTCCGGTAACCCCCCGGTTCTCCGGTTTTATCCGAAACTTCCCCGGAACACTTCCGATGTCCGAATATATCAATCTTTATGTCTCAACCATTTCGAGACTCCTCGTCATGTCCGTGATCACATCCGGGACTCCGAACAACCTTTGGTACATCAAAATACATAAACTCATAATGAAACTGTCATCGTAACTTTAAGCGTGCGGACCCTACGGTTCGAGAACAATGTAGACATGACCGAGACACGTCTCCGGTCAATAACCAACAGCGGGACCTGGATGCCCATATTGGCTCCTACATATTCTACGCAGATCTTTATCGGTCAGACCGCATAACAACATACGTTGTTCCCTTTGTCATCGGTATGTTACTTGCCCGAGATTCGATCGTCGGTTTCCAATACCTAGTTCAATCTCGTTACCGGAAAGTCTCTTTACTCGTTCCGTAATGCATCATCCCGCAACTAACTCATTAGTTGCAATGCTTGCAAGGCTTAAGTGATGTGCATTACCGAGAGGGCCCAGAGATACCTCTCCGACGATCGGAGTGACAAATCCTAATCTCGAAATACGTCAACCCAACATGTACCTTTGGAGACACCTGTAGAGCACCTTTATAATCACCCAGTTACGTTGTGACGTTTGGTAGCACACAAAGTGTTCCTCCGGCACACGGGAGTTACATAATCTCATAGTCATAGGAACACGTATAAGTCATGAAGAAAGCAATAGCAACATACTAAACGATCGGGTGCTAAGCTAGTGGAATGGGTCATGTCAATCAGATCATTCAACTAATGATGTGATCCCCTTAATCAAATGACAACTCTTTGTCCATGGTTAGGAAACATAACCATCTTTGATTAACGAGCTAGTCAAGTAGAGGCATACTAGTGACACTTTGTTTGTCTATGTATTCACACATGTATTATGTTTCCGGTTAATACAATTCTAGCATGAATAATAAACATTTATCATGATATAAGGAAATAAATAATATCTTTATTATTGCCTCTAGGGCATATTTCCTTCAGTCTCCCACTTGCACTAGAGTCGATAATCTAGATTACATAGTAATGATTCTAACACCCATGGAGCCTTGGTGCTGATCATGTTTTGCTCGTGGAAGAGGCTTAGTCAACGGGTCTGCCACATTCAGATCCGTATGTATCTTTGCAAATCTCTATGTCTCCCACCTGGACTAGATCCCGGATGGAATTGAAGCGTCTCTTGATGTGCTTGGTTCTTTTGTGAAATCTGGATTCCTTTGACAAGGCAATTGCACCAGTATTGTCACAAAAGATTTTCATTAGATCCGATGCACTAGGTATGACACCTAGATCGGATATGAACTCCTTCATCTAGACTCCTTCGTTTTCTGCTTCCGAAGCAGCTATGTACTCCGCTTCACATGTAGATCCCGCCACGACGCTTTGTTTAGAACTGCACCAACTGACAGCTCCACCGTTTAATGTAAACACGTATCCGGTTTGCGATTTAGAATTGTCCGGATCAATGTCAAAGCTTGCATCAACGTAACCGTTTACGATGAGCTCTTTGTCACCTCCATATACGAGAAACATATTCTTAGTCCTTTTCAGGTATTTCAGGATGTTCTTGACCGCTGTCCAGTGATCCACTCCTGGATTACTTTGGTACCTCCCTGCTAAACTTATAGCAAGGCACACATCAGGTCTGGTACATAGCATTGCATACATGATAGAGCCTATGGCTGAAGCATAGGGAACATCTTTCATTTTTTCTCTATCTTCTGCAGTGGTCGGGCATTGAGTCTGACTCAACTTCACACCTTGTAACACAGGCAAGAACCCTTTCTTTGCTTGATCCATTTTGAACTTCTTCAAAATCTTGTCAAGGTATGTGCTTTGTGAAAGTCCAATTAAGCGTCTTGATCTATCTCTATAGATCTTTATTCCTAATATGTAAGCAGCTTCACCGAGGTCTTTCATTGAAAAACTCTTATTCAAGTATCCTTTTATGCTATCCAGAAATTCTATATCATTTCCAATCAGTAATATGTCATCTACATATAATATCAGAAATGCTACAGAGCTCCCACTCACTTTCTTGTAAATACAGGCTTCTCCGAAAGTCTATATAAAACCAAATGCTTTGTTCACACTATCAATGCGTTTATTCCAACTCTGAGAGGCTTGCACCAGTCCATAAATGGATCACTGGAGCTTGCACACTTTGTTAGCTCCCTTTGGATCGACAAAACCTTCCGGTTGCATCATATACAACTCTTTTTCCAGAAATCCATTCAGGAATGCAGTTTTGACATCCATCTGCCAAATCTCATAATCATAAAATGCGGCAATTGCTAACATGATTCGGACAGACTTAAGCATCGCTACGGGTGAGAAGGTCTCATCGTAGTCACCCCCTTGAACTTATCGAAAACCTTTTGCGACAAGTCGAGCTTTGTAGACAGTAATATTACCGTCAGCGTCAGTCTTCTTCTTGAAGATCCATTTATTCTCAATTGCTTGCCGATCATCGGGCAAGTCAACCAAAGTCCATACTTTGTTCTCATACATGGATCCCATCTCGGATTTCATGGCTTCAAGCCATTTTGCGGAATCTGGGCTCACCATCGCTTCTTCATAGTTCGTAGGTTCATCATGATCTAGCAGCATGATTTCCAGAACAGGATTACCGTACCACTCTGGCGGGGATCTCACTCTGGTTGATCTACGAGGTTCAGTAGTATCTTGTCCTGAAGTTTCATGATCATTATCATTAGATTCCTCACTAATTGGTGTAGGTGTCGCAAAAACAGTTTTCTGCGATGTACTACTTTCCAATAAAGGAGCAGGTACAGTTACCTCATCAAGTTCTACTTTCCTCCCACTCACATCTTTCGAGAGAAACTCCTTCTCTAGAAAGTTTCGGAATTTAGTAACAAAAGTCTTGCCTTCGGATCTGTGATAGAAGGTGTATCCAATAGTTTCCTTTGGATATCCTATGAAGACACATTTCTCCGATTTGGGTTCGAGCTTATCAGGTTGAAGCTTTTTCACATAAGCATCGCAGCCCCAAACTTTCAGAAACGACAACTTTGGTTTCTTGCCAAACCATAGTTCATAAGGCGTCGTCTCAACGGATTTTGATGGTGCCCTATTTAACGTGAATGCGGCCGTCTCTAAAGCATAACCCCAAAACGATAGCGGTAAATCGGTAAGAGACATCATAGATCGCACCATATCTAGTAAAGTACGATTACGACGTTCGGACACACCATTACGCTGTGGTGTTCCGGGTGGCGTGAGTTGCGAAACGATTCCGCATTGTTTCAAATGTACACCAAACTCATAACTCAAATATTCTCCTCCACGATCAGATCGTAGAAACTTTATTTTCTTGTTATGATGATTTTCAAGTTCACTTTGAAATTCTTTGAACTTTTCAAATGTTTCAGACTTATGTTTCATTAAGTAGATATACCCATATCTTCTTAAGTCATCTATGAAGGTGAGAAAATAACGATATCCGCCACGAGCCTCAATATTCATCGGACCACATACATCTGTATGTATGATTTCCAACAAATCTGTTGCTCTCTCCATAGTACTAGAGAACGGTGTTTTAGTCATCTTGCCCATAAGGCACGGTTCACAAGTACCAAGTGATTCATAATCAAGTGGTTCCAAAAGTCCATCAGTATGGAGTTTCTTCATGCGCTTTACACCGATATGACCTAAACGGCAGTGCCACAAATAAGTTGCACCATCATTATCAACTCTGCATTTTTTGGCTTCAACATTATGAATATGTGTGTCACTAATATCGAGATTCAATAAGAATAGACCACTCTTCAAGGGTGCATGACCATAAAAGATATTACTCATATAAATAGAACAACCATTATTCTCTGATTTAAATGAATAACCGTCTCGCATTAAACAAGATCCAGATATAATGTTCATGCTCAACGCAGGCACCAAATAACAATTATTTAGGTCTAATACTAATCCCGAAGGTAGATGTAGAGGTAGCGTGCCGACCGCGATCACATCGACTTTGGAACCGTTTCCCACGCGCATCGTCACCTCGTCCTTAGCCAATCTTCACTTAATCCGTAGTCCCTGTTTCGAGTTGCAAATATTAGCAACAGAACCAGTATCAAATACCCAGGTGCTACTGCGAGCATTAGTAAGGTACACATCAATAACATGTATATCACATATACCTTTGTTCACCTTGCCATCCTTCTTATCCGCCAAATACTTGGGGCAGTTCTGCTTCCAGTGACCAGTCTGCTTGCAGTAGAAGCACTCAGTTTCAGGCTTAGGTCCAGACTTGGGTTTCTTCTCTTGAGCAGCAACTTGCTTGCTGTTCTTCTTGAAGTTCCCCTTCTTCTTCCCTTTGCCCTTTTTCTTGAAACTAGTGGTCTTGTTGACCATCAACACTTGATGCTCCTTTTTGGTTTCTACCTTCGCAGCTTTCAGCATTGCGAAGAGCTCGGGAATAGTCTTATTCATCCCTTGCATACTATAGTTCATCACAAATCTCTTGTAGCTTGGTGGCAGTGATTGGAGAATTCTGTTAATGACGCAATCATCTGGAAGATTAACTCCCATCTGAATCAAGTGATTATTATACCCAGACATTTTGAGTATATGCTCACTGACAGAACTGTTCTCCTCCATCTTGCAGCTATAGAACTTATTGGAGACTTCATATCTCTCAATTCGGGCATTTGCTTGAAATATTAACTTCAACTCCTGGAACATCTCATATGCTCCATGACGTTCAAAACGTCGTTGAAGTCCCGATTCTAAGCCGTAAAGCATGGCACACTGAACTATCGAGTAGTCATCAGCTTTGCTCTGCCAGATGTTCATAACATCTGGTGTTGCTCCAGCAGCAGGCCTGGCACCCAGCGGTGCTTCCAGGACGTAATTCTTCTGTGCAGCAATGAGGATAATCCTCAAGTTACGGACCCAGTCCGTGTAATTGCTACCATCATCTTTCAACTTTGCTTTCTCAAGGAACGCATTAAAATTCAACGGAACAACAGCACGGGCCATCTATCTACAATCAAACATACATAAGCAAGATACTATCAGGTACTAAGTTCATGATAAATTTAAGTTCAATTAATCAAATTACTTAAATAACTCCCACTTAGATAGACATCCCTCTAATCCTCTAAGTGATCACGTGATCCAAATCAACTAAACCATGTCCGATCATCATGTGAGATGGAGTAGTTTCATTGGTGAACATCACTATGTTGATCATATCTACTATATGATTCACGCTCGACCTTTCGGTCTCCGTGTTCCGAGGCCATATCTGTATATGCTTGGCTCGTCAAGTATAACCTGAGTATTCCGCATGTGCAACTGTTTTGCACCCGTTGTATTTGAACGTAGAGTCTATCACACCCGATCATCACGTGGTGTCTCAGCACGAAGAACTTTCGCAACGGTGCATACTCAGGGAGAACACTTCTTGATAATTTAGTGAGAGATCATCTTATAATGCTACTGTCAATCAAAGCAAGATAAGATGCATAAAAGATAAACATCACATGCAATCAATATAAGTGATATGATATGGCCATCATCATCTTGTGCCTGTGATCTCCATCTCCGAAGCACCGTCATGATCACCATCGTCACCGGCGCGACACCTTGATCTCCATCGTAGCATCGTTGTCGTCTCGCCAATCTTATGCTTCCATGACTATCACTACCGCTTAGTGATAAAGTAAAGCATTACAGCGCGATTGCATTGCATACAATAAAGCAACAACCATATGGCTCCTGCCAGTTGCCGATAACTCGGTTACAAAACATGATCATCTCATACAATAAAATTCAGCATCATGTCTTGACCATATCACATCACAACATGCCCTGCAAAAACAAGTTAGACGTCCTCTACTTTGTTTGTTGCATGTTTTACGTGGCTGCTACGGGCTTAAGCAAGAACCAATCTTACCTATGCATCAAAACCACAATGATAGTTTGTCAAGTTGATGCCATTTTAACCTTCGCAAGGACCGGGCGTAGCCACACTTGGTTCAACTAAAGTTGGAGAAACTGACACCCGCCAGCCACCTGTGTGCAAAGCACGGCGGTAGAACCAGTCTCGCGTAAGCGTACACGTAATGTCGGTCCGGACCGCTTCATCCAACAATACCGCCGAACCAAAGTATGACATGCTGGTAGGCAGTATGACTTATATCGCCCACAACTCACTTGTGTTCTACTCGTGCAAATAACATCAAACCATAAAACCTAGGCTCGGATGCCACTGTTGGGTAACGTAGTAATTTCAAAAAATTTCCTACGCACACGCAAGATCATGGTGATGCATAGCAACGAGAGGGGAGAGTGTGATCTACGTACCCTTGTAGATCGACGCGGAAGCGTTGACACAATGTAGAGGAAGTAGTCGTACGTCTTCCCGGTCCAACCGATCCAAGCACCGTTACTCCGGCACCTCCGAGTTCTTGACACACGTACAGCTCGATGACGCACCCCGGGCTCCGATCCAGCAAAGCTTCGGTGGAGGAGTTTCGTCAGCACGACGGCGTGGTGACTATCTTGATGTTTAACCGCCGTAGGGCTTCGCCTAAGCACCGCTACAATATGATCGAGGTGTAATATCATGGAGGGGGGCACTGCACACGGCTAAGTAACGATCACGAAGATCAACTTCTGTGTCCTAGGGTGCCCCCTTGCCCCCGTATATAAAGGAGCCAAGGGGGGGTGCGGCCGGCCCTAGTAGGAGGGGCGCAGGAGGAGTCCTACTACTGGGAGTAGGACTCCCCTCCCTTTCCTTGTCCAAGTAGGAGAGGGAGAAGGAAGGGAGAGAGGAGAGGAAGGAAAGGGGGGCGCCGCCCCTCCCTCCTTGTCCAATTCGGACTAGGGGGAGAGGGGGCGCGCGGCCTGCCCTGGCTGCCTTTCCTCTTCTTCACTTTAGGCCCATGAGGCCCATTAACCCCCCGGGGGGTTCCGGTAACCCCCCGGTTCTCCGGTTTTATCCGAAACATCACAGGAACACTTCCGGTGTCCGAATATATCAATCTTTATGTCTCGACCATTTCGAGACTCCTCGTCATGTCCGTGATCACATCCGGGACTCCGAACAACCTTCGGTACATCAAAATACATAAACTCATAATGAAACTGTCATCGTAACTTTAAGCGTGCGGACCCTACGGTTCGATAACAATGTAGACATGACCGAGACACGTCTCCGGTCAATAACCAACAGCGGGACCTGGATGCCCATATTGGCTCCTACATATTCTACGAAGATCTTTATTGGTCAGACCCCATAATAACATACGTTGTTCCCTTTGTCATCGGTATGTTACTTGCCCGAGATTCGATTGTCGGTATCCAATAACTAGTTCAATCTCGTTACCGGCAAGTCTCTTTACTCGTTCCGTAATGCATCATCCCGCAACTAACTCATTAGTTGCAATGCTTGCAAGGCTTAAGTGATGTGCATTACCGAGAGGGCCCAGAGATACCTCTCCGACGATCGGAGTGACAAATCCTAATCTCGAAATACGTCAACCCAACATGTACCTTTGGAGACACCTGTAGAGCACCTTTATAATCACCCAGTTACGTTGTGACGTTTGGTAGCACACAAAGTGTTCCTCCGGCACACGGGAGTTACATAATCTCATAGTCATAGGAACATGTATAAGTCATGAAGAAAGCAATAGCAACATACTAAACGATCGGGTGCTAAGCTAGTGGAATGGGTCATGTCAATCAGATCATTCAACTAATGATGTGATCCCGTTAATCAAATGACAACTCTTTGTCCATGGTTAGGAAACATAACCATCTTTGATTAACGAGCTAGTCAAGTAGAGGCATACTAGTGACACTTTGTTTGTCTATGTATTCACACATGTATTATGTTTCCGGTTAATACAATTCTAGCATGAATAATAAATATTTATCATGATATAAGGAAATAAATAATATCTTTATTATTGCCTCTAGGGCATATTTCCTTCAGTCGGGACTAACAGACTCACACAGATTGCGCATTCTGTGGTGCAACAGTCCCAAACTGCTTTCATGCCAGACAGAAATATCCTTGAAGGGGTGGTCGTCCTGAATGAAACACTCCATGAAATCCATTCCAAAAAATTAGATGGTGTAATTTTTAAGGTGGATTTTGAGAAAGCGTACGATAAGGTCAAATGGCCATTCCTCCAACAGTCATTGCGTATGAAAGGTTTTGATGAGGCCTGGCGCCGACAGGTTGAATCATTTACGCAAAAAGGTAGTGTGGGAATTAAAGTTAATTATGACATAGGTCATTACTTCCAGACACATAAAGGCCTCATACAAGGAGATCCGATGTCCCCTATCTTGTTTAACATTGTGGTGGATATGTTAGCAATCTTGATAGGAAGGGCTAAGGAAAATGGTCAAGTAGGTGGATTGGTACCTCATCTTATTGATGGAGGTGTATCCATCCTTCAGTACGCTGATGATACAATCATCTTCATGGAGCATGACTTGGCCAAGGCTAGAAATATGAAGCTTGTGTTATGCCTTTTCGAACAATTGACCGGGTTAAAGATTAACTTTCATAAGAGCGAGCTGTTCTGTTTTGGTAGGGCCAAAGATGAACAGGATGCTTATAGGCAATTGTTTGGGTGCGAGTTGGGAGAGTTACCCTTCTCCTACCTGGGGATTCCAATCCACCATCGTAGGCTGACAAACAGAGAGTGGAAGTGCATTGAGGACCGATTTGAGAAGAAACTGAGCTGCTGGAAGGGTAAGCTCATATCATACGGAGGCCGATTAATCCTGATTAATTCGGTGCTCACGAGCATGCCAATGTTTCTCCTATCGTTCTTTGAGGTCCCAGTTGGTGTTAGGAAGAGACTGGACTTCTATCGATCGCGTTTCTTTTGGTAGGGTGATGAGCTTAAAAGAAAATATCGGCTTGCTAAATGGGATATCATCTGTAGACCAAAAGACCAAGGGGGTCTAGGTATTGAGAATCTAGAAGTTAAGAATAAATGCCTTCTTAGCAAGTGGCTGTGGAAGCTCTCATCGGAGACTGATGCTATGTGGGCTCAAATCCTTCGCAGCAAGTACCTCCAGACAAAAACTCTGTCCCAGGTTACAGTCAGGCCGACCGATTCGCCTTTCTGGAAAGGCCTGATGAAAGTCAAACAGGCCTTATTTAATAGGACGAAGTTTGTGATTGGAAACGGCTCGAGTACACGTTTCTGGGAGGATACTTGGCTTGGCGGGACACCCCTGGCCATCCAATATCCGTCTTTGTACCGCATTGTTCAACGACGTGAGGTATTCGTCGCATCGGTCTTTCAGTCTACCCCCCTTAATATCCAGTTTCGACGAACGCTAGCGGGCAACCGTTGGGAAGAATGGCTCCGTCTAGTTAGGAGACTGATGGACGTCCAGCTTTCCCAACAACCCGATGAATTGCGTTGGAAATTGACTAAGTCTGGAGTATTCATGGTTAAATCAATGTATATTGATGTTATTAATTCGAACTCCATTCCTATGTCTAAGCATGTTTGGGATGTCAAAGTTCCTTTGAAAATAAAAATGTTTATGTGGTTTGTCCATAAACAAGTTATTTTAACTAAGGACAACTTGATAAATCGTAATTAGACATGACCTACTAGGTGTAGTTTCTGCGATCGGGATGAGACTATCAAACACCTCTTTTTTGATTGCCCGTTGGCCAAGGTACTTTGGCAGGCAGTCCACATTGCTTTTAATATCAATCCACCGAATTCTGTTAATGCGTTATTTGGGACTTGGCTTAATGGGATTGAGCCTGGTTTAGCGAGACATATTCGGGTTGGAGTTTGTGCTTTGCTGTGGACTATCTGGGCTTGCAGAAATGATTTGGTCTTTAACAGACTATCATATATACATTTTTTGCAGGTCATATTCCGAACTACGGCACTGATCCGTTCGTGGTCGCTACTCACCCAGACGGAGGCCAGGGAGCATTTGGTTACTGGATCTTTCCGCTGGGAGATGGTACCTCGGGATATCTTCAACCGGTTTGGATAACGGTCATGTAATAGGATAGGTACTTAGTTTCCCTGTCTAATTTGAGCCGGCCGGTTGTGGCATCTTGTCCTGGCTAGTTGGTGTTTCTAGCCTTTATTTGGCTCTGTGTGAGCTTTCTGTACTTTTTTTTACTTTTGGAGACCTTTGGAATCATGTTGGTACTTCTTTATTTGGTTATTAACATGGCCGTATGCATCGTTCTGATGCAGAGGTGGGGGAATCCCCCTTTTCGAAAAAAAGGTCATTACGTCAGACACCAGAATATTTATATCCGGTTAGCTGTTTAATCCTGGCGGACCTGATCAAAGCACGGTGCTTCTTCTATGATGGAAAAGGCACGGTGCTTTGTATACAGACAAGGATCTATATATGGTCTTCCGTTCGGACGTGTGTGTCACCTAGCAAGTAGCAACACAAACAATCCCTTAAAAGGGAAGGAAACAGCTCGCAGACAAATTCGTCTGAACTGTTCTTGTGCCTCCATGCTTGTTCTTGTTCCTGGCTGCTATATATACACACAGGGAGAAGCGATCGAGGGAACACTCTTCTCGAAGCCAGATATGGATTCCAGAACAGCATTCTGCGGCGCTCTGCTACTGCTGGTGACGCTGCTGCCTCTTTCAGCCAGCGCGCCGAGCAAAGTAAGATCCATGCTCGATTCCTCTTCGCACAGCATTTATCTTATCTTCTTTCCCATCTTTTACTGAGAACATTTTCTTGTTGAAATTTCAGCTCTACATTGTGTATATGAGGGAGAAGAAACATGATGACCCGTCCGTGGTCATCGCGTCGCACCATGACATGCTAATATCTGTTTTTGGGAGGTACTACTGGCTATGAGTTTCATGTCGCATCATAGATGTGTTAGCAGGAAACAGTCGTGATTTGCTCACCTCCCTTTTGTTTTATTATTACTTGAAACAGCAAGGATGAAGCCGTGAGGTCGATAGTTTACAGTTACAAGCATGGATTTTCTGGGTTTGCGGCTATGCTAACAAAATCTCAAGCTGTGGCAATCGCAAGTAAGTAATTGTCAACCCTTTTTTTATAAGACGGGGTTAACCCCCCGGCCTCTGCATCATCATTGCAATTTACACAACCATATTTGTTTGGAGTATGATTATTAATTGTCAGTCCTGAGGTGCCATGAGCTTGCTATCTTTATATCAACTTGCATGATCGAAATGAACTAATCAACATATATGAATGTAGAATTTCCTGAAGTTGTCTCTGTGAAGCCTAATATTTTTCACAAAACGCACACAACTCGGAGCTGGGATTTCCTTGGCCTTGACTATAATCAACCGCCACAACAAACGGGGCTCCTCAAAAGAGCAAAGTATGGTGAAGATGTCATTGTGGGTGTGATCGATACAGGTTCGTAATCCCATCCTTAAGTTTAAACCCAAAACATGAGAAATCCCAAGACCAGGAATCAATTAACCCCATGGATGTAAATGCTTCTTTATAGGCATATGGCCTCAATCACGAAGCTTTGATGACAACGGCTATGGCCCGTGCCGGCACGGTGGAAAGGAAAATGCCAGAGTGGCCAGAAGTTCAACGCCACTGGTTGCAACAGAAAGATCATCGGTGCGCGGTGGTATGGCCGTGGCATCAGTGCCGAGTCACTAAAGATCGACTACAAGTCACCTAGGGACCTCAATGGCCATGGCACACACGTCGCCTCAACTATCGCCGGTGGGGAAGTGCAGGGCGTGAGCTATGGAGGCCTAGGCATGGGCGTGGCACGTGGCGGAGCACCACATGCACGACTTGGTATCTACAAGGTGTGCTGGGTGGATGAGGGTTACCCTGACGCGGCGGTCCTTGCTGCCATCGATGACGCCATACATGATGGGGTTGACGTCTTGTCGCTCTCTGTTGGAGGGGTTGGTCAGGAGTACTCTGGGACGTTGCATGCTGTGCAAAGAGGGATCTCCGTCGTGTTCGCCGGAGGGAATGATGGCCCTGTGCCACAGACAGTGACGAATGCCGTGCCATGGGTTACGACGGTGGCCGCTAGCACGATTGACCGGTCTTTTCCGACCCTAATATTGCTTGGGAACAAAGAAAAGCTGATGGTACGTACCAAACAATTTCACTCCTTTGTTTTAAAAAAGTATGTAAATTATTTCTTATATTTTCCATCTCTTAAGAAATATTACAGGGAAGTATTACCTTGCCCTTCTCAAGGAATTGAAAAACCCCATGGAAAATATTAATAATGGATAAAAAAACAGGTGAAAAATGTTATTGGATAAGACGTGCTCCAATCCTGAAATAGTTCATATAAGATAGCATGAATGTGGAGGATTGGTCAATCTGGATTTTTTCCTACAATTTTACTAAATAATAACCTTTTGACTCTCTGAGCACGAAAGTGACGTTCAAACCAACCCGTGGAAAATAAATGGTTTGCTCCTCCTTGAAGCTTTACTTAAATCATTGCTGGTTCTCCACCAACTATATCGTATCTTGTAGCTTTCCTCAGTTAGCTTGTTCTTTAATTTGTGATCAATTTCAAACGCAGGGGCAATCTCTAAATTACAATGCAGCTATGAATAACAGCGGCTCTCAGGCCCTTGTTTTTGCCGGGAGGTAATGAAAGAAACCAGTCTCTTGACGACATTTGATTAATAGTAAATGCCGCGCTTTAGGACAAAACCATGTTCAATTTTAAAACTTTTGAGCAGCTGCGACCCGGAATCACTGGCCTTGGGCAATGTCAAGGGCAAAACCGTCCTTTGTTATGCACCAGAAGAGGCATCGCGGTGGTCGCCCCAGTTAATACTCCCTTATGCCATCAATTACACTATTGAGGCCGGTGCAAAGGGCCTCATCTTCGCACAATACACCGCCAACAATCTTGACAGCCTGGTCGGGTGCGAGGGATTTATGCCTTGCGCTCTGGTGGATTTCGAGATCGCACATCGAATTTCCTCCTACTGGGACATGACTGAGTGAGAATTTGTCGAATTGTTGGAAACTGCAGTGTGAAAATATTTGAACAGTCAGTTTGCCATCTCCTTATACAAGAACTAATTCATGTTTGTCATGTGTCTAGGAATCCGGTGGTGATGGTGTCTCCGGCTGTAAGTGTTGTTGGAAATGGGGTGTTGTCGCCGAGGGTCGCCTCGTTCTCCTCCAGAGGTCCAAGCCTATTGTTCCCTGGCATACTGAAGGTGTATATCATTATCAACTTAAGGCAAATAGTTGAATTTTTGTCACTGTTTGTTTGCTATCTAGCCTCTCTAGTTTTTCAGAATTAAAGACTTACATACCTAATTCATGATAAAAATTAATGTTTTGACAGCCCGACATTACTGCTCCTGGCGTCAACATATTGGCAGCGGTGCGCGGCTCCTACGTGTTCTATTCTGGGACATCAATGGCGTGCCCACATGTCTCCGCAGTGACTGCGATGCTCAAGTCGGTTCACCCTCAGTGGTCACCTGCCATGATCAAATCGGCCATCGTCACCACAGGTAGGAAAGTAATAACCAAAATACGTCAAAATAACTCATTTGAATATATGACTAACTTGATGATTCCTTGGCATTGGTTGAAGCATCTGTGATCGATCGTTTTGGCATGCCAATCCAAGCAGAAGCAGTCCCAAGGAAACTAGCCGACCCCTTCAACTTTGGTGGTGGACACATTGACCCAAATAGAGCCGTTGACCCTGGCTTGGTTTACGACGTTGATGCAAGGGAGTACAACAAGTTTTTCAACTGCACCCTTGGATATTTAGGCGGCTGTGAGTCCTACTACCTCAATCTCAACCTCCCGTCAATTGCCGTGCCAGACCTCAAGGACCGTGTCATGCTTCGGCGCACCGTGACTAACATTGGGCCAGCGGAAGCAACATATCATTTAGTGGTTGAAGCTCCAGCGGGGATAGACGTGTCCGTAGAGCCATCTGTGATCAATTTCACCCAAAGCACTAGTAAAAGCGTGACGTTTATGGTGACATTCACAACAAGGCAGAGAGTACAAGGAGGATACACTTTCGGGAGCTTGACATGGTCAGACGGAAGTACCCACTCAGTGAGAATTCCTATTGCGGTACGGACTGTGATACAAGACTTTGTTGCAGATACATCTTAAGCTCATATTCTTTGTATTATACACATAATTTATGTATTCATGTGGTTGGCATAAGAAAATGTAGAAGAAACACTTTAATTTTGTACATCATCACAGGAAATGTTATACTGGAATAAAATACGATTCTTTGCTAAGGAGAGGTTTATTCACAAACTTTTACGAAAAATGAATTAATGAGAAAACCACGGATCATATCGACATGAAATAGATTAAGGGAGAACGAATGATCAAATCTCCGGAACCTTTCTTTCTGGATGAAAACGTTTCTAAACTGGAAGTGAAAAGAAATAAACACGATCAAATTTTCTTAGCTGGGCCAAAATCACCGAATTCATGAATGGCTGCTAATGTCCAAAATGCTCGTGTTAGTACATTGAAGTTAATTTAGATTTACATTGTAGTTTGCACGATTTCCTTTGTGATATCAAAATTTTTATGCCTTGTTGTCCTTGGGTCCAAACGTCAAGATCCTTATTTTTGCGTTTGTCAATTAATTGTTCTGAGCGCCCATGTCCATTTTAATTCTATTGCTCCAGATAGGATTCTTTGGCGGGTGAAAATAATAATCTAATACACATGAAAAATAGTTTAATAAAATTCAGTTTCACATTCCTTTTGTAATGATGGATTATCCCCCACCCTTACCTCGTCCTCGGTATGTCTCTTCCGATTTGAGTATCATTGACCTTAATGCCCCACTCCTCACGCTGGCTATGGAGGAGGTTGTGTGAGCCACCCGCGTGGGGATCCAATGGTTGTCTCCCATCAACTCCTTCCGTCTATCAATTTCTCTTGGCGTTCTAAGTTCCACGAAATTTATGCCATATTATCCTGACACTTGACGGTCGACACCATCGCTAATCCTCGTCTAGGAGGGTTGTCGAGAGGTTGATTCTGCACACTAAGAGGGAGTTCCACCGCCATCAACTCTTTTCCTCTCATCTCCATCATGTTTCTTCCATCCATATGCAAGTAATCTGTTGTAGGCACGTGGATGGGAATTTGACGATGCCAATCATATAGTAGTGCTAAGATTATAGGGTTTTGATACAACTTTGTTATGCTTAATGTCTACTAATAGGGCCCAAGTAATGTGGTATCATATATTAACCATATAAGTTTTCATGACGCCAATGTGTCTGGATTGTACCTGCAAGTGTGGTATGTACCTATTATAGCCTCAAAAGTGACCCCGAGGGTGACCGGGATATCAATGGGGAGTGTTGTGATTTGATGTTTCCATGTATTCACGAAGTGTTAATGTGTTGGTACGGTTGTCTCACAAAATGACGCCTTAATTACCCTTTGTTTAAACTATGATCACCGTGACATGGGAGGGTAGGACTATAGATGCTGGGCAAGCTCTTGTTCTTATACATAAGCAAGTTCAACTACATACTAATACATGCCTACAAAAGTAGGAGAACATGAGCTTGGTTTTACATGCTTTGTTATGTGCACTATGATATGATTGATGATGTCTATGTAACGTCCCAATATCCATTCTCGGGCCTATGTTTTCCATAAATGTGTGTTCTCTTTAAATACTTGTTAGTTGGCTTTCTCAGTGAAAGAATTGAAAACCATGAGACGAGCTTAGAGAGGCGACCACATCACACTATGTCGGCTCGAATTACTGGATTTATATAATGTAATAGCTGGAGAAACGGATCAGCAAAACCAGTCTTTGCCCTTGTAAATTTATTTTTCGAAGAAAAAGTCTCTTGGAACTTTATTTGAAAACAGGCAAAGTTACATCTTTGAGTACATGCGATTATAGGAAAGTTGGCGGGTCTATATCCTTGACGTGCCCATGGAATATTTGAATGTGTCACGTTTGTCAACTTTGTTACGTATTACCTATACCGCCCGCGTTTGTAGAACGATTAAGACGCATGTGGAACGATTAAGACCCATGTGCAAAGCCGTGGAAGCTTGTTTGAAAGTCGACCAGGTCATTGCACGAGAGAGCATATAATTAATTAAGATCTATATCCGGTTTGGTACTAATAGCCGCCAGGACCTGATCAAAGCATGGTGCTTCTTCCTCATTACAAAAAGCACGGGGATTCCTATATAGACAAAAGGATTAGTCTTTGCTCCTCACGCGTGTGTGTCGCTGTCACCTAACTAACAACACTGAAACATTCCCTCTGAAATGAGAAAAAAGACACTCAAACAAATTGGTTTGAACTGTTCTTGCACCCCATCCTTATTGCTCCTGGCTGCTATATAGACATACAAACCGAACGAGGGAACACAAACACAACAACATAGCACTCTTCTCCAAGCAAGATATGGATTCCAGAACAGCATTCTGCGGCGCTCTCCTACTGCTGGTAATACTGCTGCCTGTTTCAGCTAACGCGTCGAGTAAAGTAAGATACACACCCGAGTCCTCTCTCAATTTGCTTTCTTTCCTGATATCTGTTTTTTGTTGAGAACTTATGCGACAAAATGAATTTCAGCTCTACATCGTGTATATGGGGGAGAAGAAGCATGATGACCCATCCATGGTCACCGCGTCTCACCGTGACATGCTAACCTCTGTTTTTGGGAGGTACTGTAACTAGCTACCAATTCATTTTGTTCAAAACAAAAACAATGAGGAGTTCATGTTGCATCATCGACGTATTAGTCGTGATTTGCTCACCCTCATTTTACTTGACAACAGCAAGGATGAAGCCTTGAGGTCGATAGTTTACAGTTACAAGCATGGATTTTCTGGTTTTGCGGCGATGCTCACCGAGTCTCAGGCTGAGACAATCGCAAGTAAGTGATTGTCAGTCCTATAGGCTCCTACCTATCATCGTATCTACTTGCATGACCGACAAGAACTAATCAACATATTTTGGATGTAGAATTCCCAGAAGTTGTCACTGTGAAGCCTAACACTTATCACGAAACGCACACAACTCGGAGCTGGGACTTTCTTGGCCTTGACCATAACCAAGCAAGACAACAACCCGGCCTACTCAGAAAAGCAAAGTATGGTGAAGATGTCATCGTGGGTGTGATCGATACAGGTTTGCAGTCCGACCCCTCAAGCGTAAATCCTGAATATGAGAAATTCCGATACCGAATCAATTGATTCCCATGCTTATTTATAGGCATATGGCCTGAATCACGAAGCTTTGATGACAATGGGTATGGCCCTGTGCCGGCACGGTGGAAAGGGAAATGCCAGACTGGTCAGGATTTCAACGCCACAAGTTGCAACAAAAAGATCATCGGTGCGCGGTGGTATGAGCGTGGAATCAGTGACGAGGTGCTAAACAGAAACTATAAGTCGCCTAGGGACATTGAAGGACATGGCACACACGTCGCGTCGACCATCGCTGGCAGGGAAGTGCAGGGCGTGAGCTACGGAGGCCTAGGCATGGGCGTGGGACGCGGCGGGGGGCCCCGGGCGGCGGGCCCGAACAAGGTGTGTTGGTTGGGTGGGAGTTGCCCTGAAGCAGCGGTCCTCGCGGCTATCGATGATGCTATGCATGACGGTGTGGACGTCTTGTCGCTCTCGATTGCTGGGGCTGGTCACGAGTTTCCTGGGACGCTGCATGCTGTGCAAAGAGGGATCTCTATCGTGTTCGCCGGAGGGAATGATGGCCCTGTGCCACAAACGGTGGCTAATGCCCTACCGTGGGTTACAACGGTGGCCGCTAGCACGATTGACCGGTCTTTCCCGACCTTGATATCGCTCGGAAACAAAGAAAAGCTTGTGGTACGTGCATGCTACAAACAAACATTCTCCAAGTATTTATTTGGTCTGATCCAGGGCTATAAAATTGGTTTTATAGTTTTTGACAAATTAACTTGATTCGTCTCAGAGCGTGGAAACAAACAAAAAGTACATTTAGCTCGTCCCTGAAGCCAGCTTTCCCTGATTCCTTTAATTACTTATTAATATGTGCTTGATTCGAAATACAGGGGCAATCTCTTCACAACAATGCATCTGTGATCATCGGCAACTTTAAAGACCTTGTTTATGCCCGGAGGTAATGAAATAAAACTTCTGTAGTTATGCATCTGTAATCACTTGACGCATTTGTTGTAGTTGTCCACTTTTGTAACCACGATTCAGTGTTTTATCAACTATACTGAATTACAACTTCTGCGCAGCTGTGACACGGAGTCGTCACTGGCATTGAGCAACGTCACCGGTAAAATCGTCCTATGCTATCAACCCGTGGCAGCGAGAAGCATGCCGCCTCGACAAGCACTTCCCATAGCCATCAATCTCACCACCATGGCTGGCGCCAAGGGCCTCATATTTGCACAGTACACTACTAACCTCCTCGACTTCCTGCCTTTGTGTAGGGGCGTTATGCCCTGTGTAGTGGTGGATTTTGAGATCGCACAACGAATTGCCTCCTATTGGAGTTGGGACAAAGGGTGAGTGCATGTCGTGTTGTCTGAAACAGACTTGAATGCGTTTTCTTCTTCTCCGGAAACTCATGCCAGTCACGTGTCATGCTAGGAATGCGGTGGTGAAGGTGTCACCTGCCATGACCGTTGTCGGAAAAGGGGTGTTGTCGCCGAGGGTCGCCTCATTCTCGTCGAGAGGTCCAAGCATGTTGTTCCCTAGCATACTCAAGGTATATATCATTCTCAATTTCTTAACTTGAGACAATTGTTGCCATTGTCTTGTTTGTTACCTAGCCTTCCTAATTTTCTTAACTTACGACTTCTTAACTAATTCTCAATACACATGTTTGAACAGCCCGACATTGCTGCCCCTGGCGTCAGCATCTTGGCAGCGGACCGCGACTCCTACGTGTTCAAATCCGGGACATCCATGGCGTGCCCGCATGTCTCCGCTGTGACCGCACTGCTCAAGTCGGTTCACCCTGGCTGGTCACCTGCCATGATCAAGTCTGCCATCGTCACCACAGGTGTGAACATTGAAATACAAAAAATACATGAAAACAATTCGTCAAAATATAAAACTGATTTGATTGTTTCTTGTCTTGGTTGCAGCATCTGTGACTGATCGTTTTGGCATGCCAATCCAAGCAGAAGCGGTCCCAAGGAAACTAGCTGACCCCTTCGACTTTGGTGGTGGACACATAGACCCAGATAGAGCTGTTGACCCTGGCTTGGTTTATGACGTGGATGCAAGAGAGTACAACAAGTTTTTGAACTGCACTCTTGGATATTTAGATGGTTGTGAATCCTACTACCTCAATCTCAACCTCCCGTCAATTGTCGTGCCGGACCTCAAGGACCATGTCATGCTTCGGCGCACTGTGACTAACGTTGGGCCAGCGGAAGCAACATATCATTTAGTGGTTGAAGCTCCAGCTGGTATAGATGTGTCGGTAGAACCATCTATGATTACTTTCACCAAAGGAAGCAGTAGAAGCGCAACATTTATGGTGACATTCACCACAAGGCAGAGAGTGCAAGGAGGATACACTTTCGGGAGCTTGACATGGTCAGACGGAATTACCCACTCAGTTCGAATTCCGGTTGCTGTAAGGACTGTGATACAAGACTTTGTTGCGGATACCGCCTAAACTCGTATCTTGTTATTGTAAACCTTCTTTGTGTATTCATGTAGGCCACATACAAAAATGTAGGAGAAACACTCCGTATCGAATTTATACATCATAAAAAAATGTTAAATAAAAATAGTATGATTCTTCTTTGCAAAAGTTTGGTTTCTTCACAAACTTGTTCAAAAATTGCAGTTAATAAGAAATATCGGATCATATATATCATTGACATGAACTAGAGTAAGGGACAACCATGGATGTAAAGCTCACAAACCTTTCTTTCTTGATGAAAACTTTGTTGAACTGAAAGTGAAAAGAAATCAACACAACCGAAATTTCTTTGCTGGGAAAATATCACTGAATTCATAGATGGCTGCCAATGTCTAAAATGCTCGTGTAGTACACTGAAATTAACTTATGTTTATATTATTATCAGATTTTGCACAATTTTCTTTGTACTATCGTGATCAATATTCATCGGTATTGGCGTCCAGACTTGAAGATCCTTATTTTTGCAGTTGCTCATTCCATTGTCCCGACCACCCATGTCCTTTGATTCTACTCCTCTAGACATGGTTCTTAGCCAGGTAAAAATAAATAAACACATGACAATTATGATAATACATTTATGTTTCACACTCATTTTCTATTGATGGATTATCCACCACAATCACCCCCGTCCCCTGAGGTCTCTTCTGATTTGAGTATTATTGACGTTGATGTTCCATTTGCCTTCATGCTTACCTTCAGTGGCAGCATAAATGCATATAGCAATTTGGGAGTATTGAAAGTTTTTTCCCGCAACTGGCATGAGCATTGTCTTCTCATAAAGAAAAGAATGTACAAATTGGCATGCTTGTGAAAGAAAAGAAAAAAGACATGCCAGAACCCACAAAAATACTCTGCCTCATCAGCAGTTGAATTGTGCTTCACACATTAGAAACTGCTCGTATCAGTTAGGATTTGGCTCACAAATTAACAACTGCCCAAGTTCGACACGACTGCCCTGAAAACAACCCATCGTGCCCCAGCAGATCAAATTTAGCAATCAAGGCGAGGTCGCTAAGCCCAGTGTGACAACGGCATGATAAGGTCAGGCGTGTCGATTTGCGGGCCACCTTTTTCCAGAAAGGAAGTTGAAACTTTCGGTCAGGGCCGGCCCTGGGCCAGGGCAGCAGGGGCGACGGCCCGGGCCCAGCCAAACTAGGGGCCCTGACCCGTGCTGCAGTGTGTGTATAGTAGATGGGACTGGTCTAGCAGGTGGCTGTTGGCCCGCTAGTGCTCCGCGATGGCCGGCCAAAAAATGAAATATTTTCTCTCCCTAATCCATATTAGGCAAAGTGAAGAGGTATGGACATGTGTGAACAAGATAAATAATTGCAAAGTATTCACGTGAATATATGTGAACCCATTTAATTTGTGTTTTTAAATTTTAAAAAACCATAGCTTTCGAGCAGTGCATCGAAATTAAGATCCGTTTTCATTGTTGGAATCCTCGCGGCGTGCTCTTCGAAACTAGATCCAGCATGGGTATGTTTCGACGAAATTTTTTTTGTGTAATTTTGTCCATGTTTTGTGTAACTGGCTAGTCGTCGATGTGCAACTACCTTAGAGATGTGAAACTTTTCTCCTACTATGTAGACATGCAATTTTCCTTTATGGTACCTCCAGCCCCAAACTGCCTCTTTCTAGTGAGATGTGCAACTTCGTATGTTGCCCAGGCCAACTTCATAGTAGTTGATGTGCAACTTTCCCCCGCCCGTGGATGTGCTTCACTGTTTGCTGCATCGGCCAACATACTAACAGTGGATGTGCAACTTCGAATACTGCAACGGCCAACTATCTAACAGTGATGTGCAACTTTCTCTCATACCCCCATGGATGTGTAGTTTCCCTACTATCACCCGGCCCAAACCACCCCTGCTAGTGAGATTTGTAACTTTAGCACTCTGTTTATATGCAACTTTTCATTACCCTCATGAATGTCAATTTTTGACCATTCAACTATCTCTGCCTATGAGATGTGCAACTTCGTATGTTTCCCTGGCCAACCACCTAGCAGACTAATGTGCAACTCTGTTTGTTGCCCCCGCCAACTGAAAGTACATGTCCACAAATAGGGAGGGGAAGGAGTTGCACAATGACTAATAGATAGTTGGATTGAATAATAGACTAAGTTGCACATATTGCTTGCAGGGGTAGGGGGTAGGGTGTGCCAACAGTAAACGAACTACACATCCACATGTAGAGAGGAGGGTTGCACATGGACTACTAGGTAATTGATCGAGACGGTAGACTAGTTGCACATCAATGTTGTCATAGTTGCTAGATAGCAATCTCATAGGAAGTTGAATCATGCAGATCTAAAAATTGGTTTTCGAAAAAGTTGCACGATGTTGCACTAAGGTTGCACAATACAGTACTAAAGTTGCACCATATAGCATCAAAGTTCGCATAAAAACATTTCGCCGAAACATACCCATGCAGGATCTAGTTTGAAAGATCTCATCATGAGGAATCCAATGGTGAAGATGGATCTGAATTCCGGTGCGTGGTTTGAAAGATATGACTTTTTAAAAATTTGAAAACAGAAATAAATATGCGTGGATCTATTTTTTCTTCACATGTGACAAGTCTGACCGCATTTAATGCCAGCAATCACATGCACTAGCGGACAAAACATATACACATGCATGCAACACAGCGGCCGCTTGATTTCTCCAACTAGCGCGCGCACACGTTTTAGATTTCAGGTAGTAGATGATATAGGCCCTGATGAATTCGTGAATGAAAATAAAAAAGAAAAAGTTTGTAGGCTGAGAGGCCCATCATCCAACTTCCAACAAAATCCCAATTGCCAAGAGGCCCGAAGAAGGTACGCACGCACAGCGGCGAGGCGGCGATTCCTCATCAGTCTCCATGCCGGTTCGTTTTCTCGCTCGCCTCGCAGATCGGGCTGCCGGATGCTTGCAGGAAAGAAAGGTAAGTACATCTAGATAAATTTCTCTTTTCTTTGCCCTCAATATTAATCTAGCTAGTGATTAATCTATATTCTTCCTTTTACAACAGTATAGAGGCGTTGGAGACTTGGAGTGGAGTTCGTGTGTTGCCGACTTGCTCCTTGATACGTCTCCAACGTATCTATAATTTTTTATTGTTTCATGCTATTATATTATCTGTTTTGGATGTTTAATGGGCTTTAATATACCTCTTTATATTATTTTTGGGACTAACCTATTAACCAAAGGTCCAGTGCAAATTACTGTTTTTTTGCCTATTTCAGTGTTTCGCTGAAAAGGAATATCAAACGGAATCCAAACGGAATAAAACCTTCGGAAGAGTTGTTTTTGGAACAAACATGACCCAGGAGACTTGGAGTGGACGTCAAGAAAGAAGCGAGGAGGCCACGAGGCAGGAGGGCGCGCCCAGGGGGGTAGGCGCGCCCCCCACCCTCGTGGGCCCCTCGCAGCTCCATTGACGTACTTCTTCCTCCTATATATACTTATATACCCCAAAAGCATCCAGGAGCACCACGAAACCATATTTCCACCGCCGCAACCTTCTGTACCTGTGAGATCCCATCTTGGGGCCTTTTTCGGCGCTCTGCCGGAGGGGGAATCGATCATGGAGGGCATCAACATCAACACCATAGCCTCTCCGATGATGTGTGAATAGTTTACCACAGACCTTCGGGTCCATAGTATTAACTAGATGGCTTCGTCTCTCTCTTTGGATCTCAATACAAAGTTCTCCTCGATTCTCTTGGAGATCTATTCGATGTAATTCTTTTTGCGGTGTGTTTGTCGAGATCTGATGAATAGTGGGTTTATGATCTAGATTACCTATGAACAATATCTTTGCAAGTCTCTTCGAATTATCAGTTTGGTTTGGCCAACTAGATTGATCTTTCTTACCATGGAAGAAGTGCTTAGCTTTGGGTTCAATCTTGTGGTGTCCTTTCCCAGTGACAGCAGGGGCAGCAAGGCATGTATTGTATTGTTGCCATCGAGGATAAAAAGATGGGGTTTATATCATATTGCTTGAGTTTATCTCTCTACATCATGTCATCTTGCCTAATGCGTTACTTATGAACTTAATACTCTAGATGCATGCTGGATAGCGGTTGATGTGTGGAGTAATAGTAGTAGATGCGGAATCGTTTCGGTCTACTTGTCGCGAACGTGATGCCTATATACATGATCATGCCTAGATATTCTCATAACTATGCGCTTTTCTATCAATTTCTCAGCAGTAATTTGTTCACCCACCGTAGAATTTGCTATCTTGAGAGAAGCCACTAGTGAAACCTATGGCCCCCGGGTCTATCTTCCATCATATTATTTTCCTATCAACTTGCTATTTCTATTTTGCGATCTTTATTTTCCAATCTATACAACAAAAATACCAAAAATATTGATCTTATTATTTTTATCAGATCTCAGTTTCGTAAGTGGCCGTGAAGGGATTGAAAACCACTTTATCGCGTTGGTTGCGAGGTTCTTGTTTGTTTGTGCAGGTACTAGGCGACTTGCGTGTAATCTCCTACTGGATTGATACCTTGGTTCTCAAAAACTAAGGGAATTACTTACGCTACTGTGCTGCATCACTCTTTCCTCTTCAAGGGAAAACCAACGCAAGCTCAAGAGGTAGCAAGAAGGATTTCTGGCGCCGTTGCCGGGGAGGTTGCACCAAGTCAAGTCAAGATTTGATCTCTCGTCAACAAGCCATTTCTGGCACCGTTGTCGGGGAGATCTACGCACAAGTCAAGACATACCAATACCCATCACAAACTCTTATCCCTCGCATTACATTATTTGCCATTTGTCTCTCATTTTCCTCTCCCCCACTTCACCCTTGCCGTTTCATTCGCCCTCTTTTCAGTCCGCCTCTTTTCAGTTCGTCTCTTTTTGTTTGCCTCTTGTTTGCTTGTGTGTTGGATTGATTGTTTGTCATGATGGCTCAAGATGATACTAAATTGTGTGACTTCTCCAATACCAACAATAATAATTTTATTAGCACTCCGATTGCTCCTCTTACCGATGTTGAATCTTGTAAAATTAATACTGTTTTGCTGAATCTTGTCATGAAAGATCCGTTTTCTAGTCTTCCTAGTGAAGATGCCGCTACCCATCTAAAAAGCTTTGTTGATTTATGTGATATGCAAAAGAAGAAATATATGGATAATGATATTGTTAAATTGAAGCTATTTCTGTTTTCGCTTAGAGATCATGCTAAAACTTGGTTTTCGTCTTTGCCTAAAAATAGTAATTATTCATGGAATAAGTGTAAAGATGCTTTTATCTCTAAGTATTTTCCTCCCGCTAAGATCATCTCTCTTAGAAACGATATCATGAATTTTAAGCAACTTGATCATGAGCATGTTGCACAATCATGGGAGAGGATGAAATTAGTCGTACGCAATTGCCCTACTCATGGATTAAATATATGGAAGATCATACAATTTTTTTATGCCGGATTGAATTTTGCTTCTAGAAATCTTTTAGATTCGGCAGCAGGAGGCACTTTTATGGAAATCACTTTAGTATAAGCTACCAAACTCCTAGATAATATTATGGTTAATTATTCTCAATGGCACACCAAAAGATCTACTAGTAAAAAGGTTCATGCTATAGAAGAAATTAATGTTTTGAGTGGAAAGATGGATGAACTTATGAAATTATTTGCTAATAAGAGTGTTTCTTCTGATCCTAATGATATGCCTTTGTCTACTTTGATTGAGAATAATAGTTAATCTATGGATGTGAATTTTGTTGGTAGGAACAATTTTGGTAACAACGCTTATAGAGGAAACTTTAATCCTAGGCCGTTTCCTAGTAATTCCTCTAATAATTATGGTAATTCCTACAACAACTCTTATGGAAATTTTAATAAGATGCCCTCTGATTTTGAGACTAGTGTTAAAGAATTTATGATTTCTCAAAAGAATTTCAATGCTTTGCTTGAAGAAAAATTGCCTAAGATTGATGAGTTGGCTAGGAACGTGGATATAGATGCCTATATACATGATCATGCCTAGATATTCTCATAACTATGCGCTTTTCTATCAATTTCTCGGCAGTAATTTGTTCACCCACCGTAGAATTTGCTATCTTGAGAGAAGCCACTAGTGAAACCTATGGCCCCCGGGTCTATCTTCCATCATATTATTTTCCTATCAACTTGCTATTTCTATTTTGCGATCTTTATTTTCCAATCTATACAACAAAAATACCAAAAATATTGATCTTATTATTTTTATCAGATCTCACTTTCGTAAGTGGCCGTGAAGGGATTGAAAACCACTTTATCGCGTTGGTTGCGAGGTTCTTGTTTGTTTGTGCAGGTACTAGGCGACTTGCGTGTAATCTCCTACTGGATTGATAGCTTGGTTCTCAAAAACTGGGAAAAATACTTACGCTATAGAATTTCTCTTGATGTTGATTCTTTGAAACTTAGATCTATTCCACCTAAACATGATATCAATGAGTCTCTCAAAGCCATGAGAATTTCCATTGATGAGTGCAAAGAAAGAACCGCTAGGATGCGTGCTAAAAAGGATTGCCTTATAAAAGTGTGTTCTTCTAGTTTTCACGATAATAAGGATGAAGATCTAAAAGTGATTGATGTGTCTCCTATTAAATCTTTGTTTTGCAATATGAATCTTGATAATGATGGGACTGGAGATGAGTCAACTTTAGCTAAAAGGCGTCCCAATGATTCAGAGTTTTTAGATCTTGATGCAAAAATTGGTAAAAGTGGGATTAAAGAGGTCAAAACTTTACATATCAATGAACCCACTATTTTGGATTTCAAGGAATTTAATTATGATAATTCCTCTTTGATAGATTGTATTTCCTTGTTGCAATCCGTGCGAAATTCTCCTCATGCTTATGATCAAAATAAAGCTTTAATGAAATCTTATGAAGAAAAGCTTGAATTAGAAGTTTTTATCCTTAGAAAACTTTATGATGAGTGGTAACCTACTATTAAAATTAAAATTAAAGATCCTGAATGATATGCTTTATGTGATTTGGGTGCTAGTGTTTCCACGATTCCAAAAACTTTCTGTGATGTGTTAGGTTTGCGTGAATTTGATGATTGTTCTTTAAATTTGCACCTTGCGGATTCCACTATTAAGAAACCTATGGGAAAGATTAATGATGTTCTTATTGTTGCAAATAGGAATTATGTCCCCATAAATTTCATTGCTCTTGATATAGATTGGAATCCTACATGTCCTATTATTCTTGGTAGACCTTTTCTTAGAACGATTGGTGCAATTATTGATATGAAAGAAGGAAACATTAGATTCCAATTTCCGTTAAGGAAAGGCATGGAACACTTTCCTAGAAAGAAAATTAAATTACCTTATGAATCTATTATGAGAGTCACTTATGGACTGCATACCAAAGATGACAATACCTAGATCTATTCTTGTTTTTATGCCTAGCTAGGGGCGTTAAACGATAGCGCTTGTTGGGAGGAAACCTAATTTTATTTTTGTTTCTTTCTTTTAGATTCAGTTTAGTAATAAATAATTCATCTAGCTTCTGTTTAGATGTGGTTTTATGCTTTTAATTAGTGTTTGTGCCAAGGAGAACCTTTGGGAAGACCTGGGAGAAGTTTTTGCGATCTTGCTGTAAAAAACAGAAACTTTAGCGCTCACGAGATTTGCTGCCATTTTTATTGGACAGTGCGATTACGTTGATTCTTTTTGCAGATGATTAATAGACAAATTCCTCACGTCCACCAATTTATTTCAGAATATTTGGGGTTACAGAAGTATTCGAAACCTACAGATTACTACACACTGTCCTGTTTTTGACAGATTCTGTTTTTCGTGTGTTGTTTGCTTATTTTGATGAATCTATGGCTAGTATCGGGGGGTATGAACCATAGAGAAGTTGGAATACAGTAGGTTTAACACCAATATAAATAAAGAATGAGTTCATTATAGTACCTTGAAGTGGTGGTTTGTTTTCCTATAATAACGGAGCTCATGAGATTTTCTGTTGAGTTTTGTGTTGTGAAGTTTTCAAGTTTTGGATAAAGATTTGATGGATTTTGAAACAAGGAGTGGCAAGAGCCTAAGCTTGGGGATTCCCAATGCACCCCAAGGTAAAATTCAAGGAAAACCAAAAGCCTAAGCTTGGAGATGCCCCGGAAGGCATCCCCTCTTTCGTCTTCGTCTATCGGTAATTTTACTTGAGGCTATATTTTTATTAACCACATGATATGTGTTTTGCTTGGAGCGTCTTGTATGATTTGAGTCTTTGCTTTTTAGTTTACCACAATCATCCTTGTTGTACACAGCTTTTGGAGAGACACACATAAATCGGAATTTATTAGAATACTCTTTGTGCTTCACTTTTATCTTTTGAGCTAGATAATTTTGCTCTAGTGCTTCACTTATATCTTTAAGAACACGGTGGTTGCTTTATTTTATAGAAATTATTGATCTCTCATGCTTGACTTATATCATTTTGAGAGTCTTTTAGAACTGCATGGTAATTTGCTTTGGCTATAAAATTATTCCTAATATGATAGGCATCCAAGATAGTTATAATAAAAACTATCATAAAAAGTCATGAAAAGTGCATTGAATACTATGAGAAATTTGATACTTGATGATTGTTTTGAGATATGAAGATGGTGATATTGGAGTCATGCTAGTTGAGTAGTTGTGAATTTGAGAAATACTTGTTCTAAAGTTTGTGATTCCCGTAGCATGCACGTATTTATATTTGTCAATTTCGTCTAAAACTAGTGATAATTTTTGGCAGTTAATGTCAGATGGGGTGGTTATTCGGTCTGCGTCTTATCATGATTTATTGTCAGATTGCCAAGAATTAAAATATCTTGTAAATGCCCATAAAGATACTACTGGTGTTTCAGATCTTAACAATATGGCCCATCACAGAACAAAGGATTTGCCAATAAAGGAGACAGATGGTATTCATGGAAACAGATATATAGAGTCTATGAAGCCATCACCAGTAGATCAACTGATCAAAACAGAGGAAAGAGAATCAGGGGACGCAGGTCTTAAGCCTTATATACTATACCTGCGCCAGAAAAAAGGCTTCCTGTATGCCTCCCTTTCTGTCATGTCTCACATAATTTTCATAGCTGGGCAAATATCACAGAATTCATGGATGGCCGCTAATGTCCAAAATCCTGATGTTAGTGCACTGAAGTTAATTTCTGTGTACATTGTTATTGGAGTTTGCACGGTGTTCTTTGTGCTATCAAGATCTATATTCTTCGTTGTTCTTGGGATGCAGACTTCAAGATCCTTATTTTCCCAGCTACTTAATTCATTGTTCCGTGCACCAATGTCCTTCTTTGATTCTACTCCTCTAGGCAGGGTTCTTAGCCGGGTAAAAATTCTCAAACAAACACAACTATATGAACTACAATTCAGTTTAACGTTACAAGGTTTTATATTAATAGATCAACCCTCCCCCCAACCTGCAGGTCTCTTCAGATTTAAGCATCATTGACCTTGATGTTCCATTTGCATTGATGTTTGGCTTTAGTTCCAGCTTAAATGCATATAGCAATCTGGGGGTATTGGCTGTTGTTACATGGCAAGTTCTGTTTGTATCATTGCCAATGATAGTTTTGGCAATTCGGTTACAGGTAATCTTGTGGCCTTTTTCTGTATGGCTAAACGCCTAAACCCCCTTTCTTTGGTTATTTCATTCACCAAATGATATGCTGCTATTTTCACCCAGGAGGTAAAGTTCGTCTACTTTTTTCGTTTCACAATTCCCGTTGGCTGACATTTCATATGTTTGTTCATGCAGAGGTACTACTTAGCCTCGGCTAAGGAATTGATGCGTATCAATGGCACTACCAAGTCTGCTCTAGTAAATCACTTAGGTGAATCGATCTCAGGGGCTATAACAATACGTGCCTTTGAGGAAGAAGGTCGTTTCTTTGCTAAAAATCTGGAGTTAGTTGACAAGAATGCTGGTCCGTACTTTTTTAATTTTGCAGCAACTGAATGGTTGATTCAACGTCTGGAAATAATGAGTGCTGCGGTTCTTTCTTCTTCTGCTTTTGTCATGGCTCTTCTTCCTGCAGGAACTTTTAGCCCTGGTATGTAGCTTATTCCAGGTACAAGCATCACATAGTTGTTTCATGTGCTGCACATATTTATGGCAGCTTACAGGCTGTATGACGATTGATCATTGCATTCATCTGATTTGCAATGAATCGTTATTTGCACTGCAAAAGCTTTTTTGTTTGTTTCCATAGGCTCCTGGTATTAGGTGTTACGAAGGCTCTACTTCGTTATGAAAGCCTACTTTCTTTATCAAATAGAGTTACAGAATCCTTCTGCATAACGGCGAATGGCTCGAAACCCTAGTGGAGGATACCCAATTTTCCATTTAGTAACACGTTATACGCTCAATGTCTATGTGCCACTGTCATTATAAATATACATTTAATATGCACTGGATTATAAAGAAATCAACATTATCCTCAGAAAACTAATTACTTTTTACCATACTTGGCACAGGTTTTGTTGGAATGGCATTGTCCTACGGCCTTTCCCTAAATAATTCCTTTGTTAGCTCTATTCAAAAGCAATGTGACCTTGCAAACAAAATAATATCTGTGGAACGGGTGAACCAGTACATGGACATTCCGAGTGAAGCAGCAGAAGTTATTGAAGAAAACCAACCAGCACCAGATTAGTCTCAGGTTGGCAGTGTGGAGCTTAAAGATTTGAAGGTAAGCAAATATAAAATATGCATGTATGCCTGACTAGGGCGAAACCCTTCAAATATTCTGACAGATGTGTGTGATTGGTTTTCATTGACAGATTAGGTATAGGGAAGATACTCCCCTTGTACTACATGGAATCACTTGCAAGTTTCAAGGTAGAGATAAAATTGGTATAGTTGGTCGAACAGGAAGTGGCAAGACAACTTTAATTGGTGCATTGTTTCGCCTTGTTGAACCTGCTGAAGGGGAAATAATTATAGACTCTGTGAACATCAGTAAAATAGGCTTACATGACCTGCGTTCACGTTTGGGCATCATTCCACAAGATCCAACACTTTTTCAGGGTACAGTAAGATATAATCTAGATCCTCTTGGGCAGTTCTCAGATCAACAAATATGGGAGGTAAGACATGTTATGTATCTACAATTTCAGAACAGTAAGCTCCTTGTCTGATTGGGATGAATAAACTGATTAGTGGGCCTGTCAAACGATAAGTCCATTCTCTGTTATATGCCATACATGCATTTGGAAAAAGAACCCATTAAATTGGTTAATTCATATGCTGTTCGGTTGCAGGTTCTTGACAAATGCCAACTTCTTGAAGCTGTCCGGGAGAAGGAACAGGGATTGGATTCACTTGGTAGGAAACCTCACTGTACCTATGATTTAATTTCTGGATTTCATTTTATGCCCCTAACAAAATAGGATAGCATATTACAATTCTGCTTCAGTCTTTTGATTTTATGCCCCTAACCAATTAGAATACATGCGCCAATAAATCTGTCAAACTGCTTGTAGTACTAGGCGTATGAGTCGGATCAGTTTGCTAGCATGATGTCTGGAATTGTGTTCTTCATAGTACTGATCTATATCTTTCCATACAGTCGCGGAAGACGGGTCGAACTGGAGCATGGGCCAAAGGCAGCTCTTTTGCTTGGGCCGCACACTTTTGAAAAGGTGCAGGATCTTAGTTCTTGATGAAGCCACGGCCTCTATAGATAATGCAACTGATGCCGTCCTTCAGAAAACGATCCAGTCAGAATTCAAACATTGCACCGTTATTACTGTTGCACACCGTATACCAACAGTTATGGGCTGTGACATGGTACTTGCAATAAGTGATGGTATGTATGTTCCTCTTATTGCCAACTTATTGGTTCTGCAACATAGTATTCCATACTAGTGTGGGAAACTAGCGGAGTATGACAACTTATTGGTTCTGCAACCTATTGATTTCTCTTATTGCCAACTTACTGGTTCTGCAACTTATTGGTTCCGCAGCATAGTATTCCATACTAATGATCTGCATACATTTCCAGGGAAAGTAGTGGAGTATGACAAGCCCATGAAGCTCATGGAAACTGAGGGATCTCTCTTCCGTGAGCTGGTCAACGAGTACTGGTCATACACATCGAACGGAAACGTTTAGAAGAGATTTCTTACAGTGTGTGTTCACTGCTGCAGTTTCCCAGGAGATATGCTAGAATTAGTTTCAGAAAAAGGATATGCGCCTCGACAAGAGAACAAAAGAGATGCAGTAATCTCTCGACATACCTCTATTTGGGATCGGAAGAAAATACAGTGCAATCTCAGTTATTGCCTGGAAAATTCTTTTGCTATCAACTACTACCTGAAGTTATGAGCTACATATAGTTTAGCTTATGCTCGTTGGTGTTGCCACTCTTCAGAAGCGCTGAGGCTGAATAGAATAAGCCCATGAACATTCCTTCGCTCCAGCGATCGGATGTAGGAGGCTATTTGAGAGGAATTACAAATTTGTAACCCTGCTGTCACCATTAATACATTGTTGGAACTACTTATAGGAGACAAATGGAGGGATGGCCTATTGTTCGTAGCCAAGTTATATAGTTTGTATACATTATTTTGCAGCACCGTCTTTGGAAGCTCCTGGGGATTGCTAAGATGGACAGAGGGGCGCTGGGACCTAACCATGGCGATGCTCGACCGGAGGCGAGGAAGACAACCGCAACTTAGGTGATTTATGGCCTTATGGAGCGATTCCTTCTGCTTGAATGATTGCAACGGCAAGGCGAGACTTGCAGACAAGATTGGGTGGCGAGGCGAAGTTGTTGGGCGCATGATCAACAAATGGTGGTTAGTGGCTGTGAGCTCTGGATGCTGATTGGGTCGCAGTGCATTCAGAGGTGGAGTGGCGGAGGTTCGGCAAGGCCCGGGTAAGATGTAGTAATGGGACATGACGATGCCTAGACTCCCCGATCCCGCCTCTCGATTTGGGGATAGACTGAGTGATTTTGGTAGGAGTCCACATTGGAGGTCTAAAGTGTCTGAACCATCCGGTTCAGACATTTGAGGCCCGAGTAGGAGTCTGCATTGGAGATGCCCTAAGCAATGGTCTAACAGACCACATCACACATGTGGGTAGCAACTTCAGAATTGATGAAATTGAGTTCAAATCGAAAAGAAAAAATGGTTTTATATTGAAACAAGGGTAAAACTGTGTAGGTCCGAAATCTAAGAGTAGTGGGAACCAACCAAGGGCATAAGCCTAAAAAACCTAAAATGATTGTCCTGGCATCAAAGCGGCCCATCCTGTTTCATGCCCAACTTACTGCGGAAAATTGTTTGAAAGACGATGATCAGGTCATTACGTCAGACACCAGAATATTTATATCCGGTTAGCTGTTTAATCCTGGCAGACCTGATCAAAGCACGGTGCTTCTTCTCTGATGGAAAAGGCACGGTGCTTTGTATACAGACAAGGATCTATATATGGTCTTCCTTGCGGACGTGTGTGTCACCTAGCAAGTAGCAACACAAACAATCCCTTAAAAGGGAAGGAAACAGCTCGCAGACAAATTCGTCTGAACTGTTCTTGTGCCTCCATGCTTGTTCTTGTTCCTGGCTGCTATATATACACACAGGGAGAAGCGATCGAGGGAACACTCTTCTCGAAGCCAGATATGGATTCCAGAACAGCATTCTGCGGCGCTCTGCTACTGCTGGTGACGCTGCTGCCTCTTTCAGCCAGTGCGTCGAGCAAAGTAAGATCCATGCTCAATTCCTCTTCTCGCAGCATTTAGCTTAGCTTCTTTCCAATCTTTTTACTGAGAACATTTTTTGTTGAAATTTCAGCTCTACATTGTGTATATGGGGGAGAAGAAACACGATGACCCGTCCGTGGTCATCGCGTCGCACCATGACATGCTAACACCTGTTTTTGGGAGGTACTACTGGATATGAGTTCATGTCGCATCGTAAGCGTATTATTAGCAGGAAACAGTCCTGATTTGCTCATCTCCCATTTGTTTTACTTGAAACAACAAAGATGAAGCCATGAGGTCGATAGTTTACAGTTACAAGCATGGATTTTCTGGGTTCGCGGCTATGCTAACAAAATCTCAAGCTGTGGCAATCGCAAGTAAGTAATTGTCAACCCTTTTTTTTATAAGACGGGGTTAAGCCCCCAGACTCTCCATCATCATTGCCATTTACACAATCATATTTGTTTGGAGTATGATTATTAATTGTCAGTCCTGAGGTGGCATGAGCTTGCTATCTTTATATCAACTTGCATGATCGAAATGAACTAATCAACATACTATGAATGTAGAATTTCCTGAAGTTGTCTCTGTGAACACTAATATTTTTCACAAAACGCACACAACTCGGAGCTGGGATTTCCTTGGCCTTGACTATAATCAACCGCCACAACAACCGGGGCTCCTCAAAAGAGCAAAGTATGGTGAAGATGTCATTGTGGGTGTGATCGATACAGGTTTGTAATCCCATCCTTAAGCTTAAATCCAAAACATGAGAAATCCCAAGGCCAGGAATCAATTAACCGCATGGATGTAAATGCTTCTTTATAGGCATATGGCCTGAATCACGAAGCTTTGATGACAACGGCTATGGCCCCGTGCCGGCACGGTGGAAAGGAAAATGCCAGAGTGGCGAGAAGTTCAACACCACTAGTTGCAACAGAAAGATCATCGGTGCGCGGTGGTATGGCCGTGGCATCAGTGCCGAGTCACTAAAGATCGACTACAAGTCACCTAGGGACCTCAATGGCCATGGCACACACGTCGCCTCAACTATCGCGGTGGGGAAGTGCAGGCGTGCAGCTATGGAGGCTAGGCATGGGTGTTGGCGTGGCGAGCACCACGTGCACGACTTGGTATCTACAAGGTGTGCTGGGTGGATGAGGGTTGCCTGACACGGCGGTCCTTGCTGCATTGATGACGCTATACATGAATGGGGTTGACGTCTTGTCGCTCTCTGTTGGGAGGGGTTGGTTCAGGAGTACTCTGGGACGTTGCATGCTGTGCAAAGAGGGATCTCTATCGGTGTTCGCCGGAGGAATGATGGCCTGGTGCACAGACGGTGACGAATGCGTGCATGGGTTACGACGGTGGCGCTAGCACGATGACCGGTCTTTTCGACCTTAATATTGGCTTGGGAACAAAGAAAGCTGGTGGTACGTAACCAACTATTTCACTCTTTGTTTTAAAAAGTATGTAAATCATTTCTTATATTTTCCATCTCTTAAGAAATATTACAGGAAGTGTTACTTGCCCTTCTCAAGGATAGAAAAACCCCATGGAAAATATTAAGGAGAACAGTGAAAATGTTATTGGATAAGACGTGCTCCAATCCTGAATAGTTCATATAAGATAGCATGATGTGGAGGATTGGTCAATCAGGCTTTTCCTATAATTTTACTAATAATAACTTTTGACTCTCTGAGCACGAAAGGTGACGTTTCAAAAACCAACCCGGGGAAAATAAAATTGGGATTGCTCCTCCTTTAATTTGTGATCAATTTCAAACGCAGGGACAAGCTCTAAATTACAATGCAGCTATAAATAACAGCGGCTCTCAGGCCCTTGTTTATTCGGGAGGTAATGAAAGAAACCAGTCTCTTGACCGACATTTGATTAATAGTAAATATGCCGCGCTTTAGGACAAACAATGTTCAATTTTAAAACTTTTGAGCAGCTGCGACCCGGAATTCACTGGCTTGGGCAATGTCAAGGGAAAAACCGTCCTTTGTTATGCACAGAAGAGGCATCGCGGTGGTCGCCCCCAGTTAATTACTCCTTAATGCATCAATTATACTATTGAAGTCTGGTGGCGAAGGGCCTCATCTTCGCACATATACCGCCAACAATCTTGACAGCCTGGTCGGGTGCGAGGGATTTTATGCCTTGCGCTCTGGTGGATTTCGAGAATCGCACATCGAATTTTTTCTCCTACTGGGACATGACTGAGTGAAAATTTGTCGAATTGTTTGGAAACTGCAGTGTGAAATATTTGAACAGTCAGTTTGCATCTCCTTATACATGAACTATTCATGTTTGTCATGTGTCTAGGAATCGGTGGTGAAGGTGTCTCGGCTGTAGTGTTGTTGGATGGGGTCTTGTCCCCGAGGGTCGCCTCGTTCTCGCTCAGAGGTCCAAGCTATTTGTTCCCTGGCATAACTGAAGTGTAATATCATTATCAACTTAAGGCAAATAGTTGATGTTTTGTCACTGTTTGTTTGCTATCTAGCTATCTAGTTTTCAGAATTGAAGACTTACATACTAATTCATGGATAATAAATGTTTTGACAGCCGACATTACTGGCTCTTGGCGTCAACATATTGGCAGCGGTGCGAGGCTCTACGTGTGTTCTATTCTTGTGACATCAATGGCGTGCCCACATGTCTCCGCAGTGACTGCGATGCTCAAGTCGGTTCACCTCAGTGGTCACCTGGCCATGGATCAAATCGGCATCCGTCACCACAGGTAGAAAAGTATACCAAATACGTCAAAAACTCATTTGAATATATGACTACTTGATGATTCTTGGCATTGGTTGAAGCATCTGTGGACCGATCGTTTTGGCATTGCCAATTCAAGCAGAACAGTCCAAGGAAACTAGCCGACCCCTTCGACTTTGGTGGTGGACACATTGACCCAAATAGAGCCGTTGACCCTGGCTTGGTTTACCGACGTTGATGCAAGGGAGGTACAACAAGTTTTTCAACTGCAACCCTTGGATATTTAGGCGGCTTGTGAGTCTACTACCTCATCTCAACCTCCCGTCAATTGCGTGCCAGACCTCAGGACCGTGTCATGCTTCGGCGCACGTGACTAACATTGGCCCAGCGGAAGCACATATCATTTAGTGGTTGAAGCTCCAAGCGGGGATAAGACGTGTCGTAGAGCCATCTGTGATAAATTTCACCCAAAGCACTAGTAAAAGCGGTGACGTTTATGTGCATTCACAACAAGGCAGAGAGTACAGGAGGATACACTTTTGGGAGCTTGACATGGTCAGACGGAGTACCACTCAGTGAGAATTCCTATCGCGGTACGGACTGTGATACAAGACTTTGTTGCAGATACATCTTAAGCTCATATTTCTTTGTATTATACACATAATTTATGTATTCATGTGGTGGCATAGAAAATGTAGAAGAAACACTTTAATTTGTACATCATCACAGGAAATGTTTATACTGAATAAAATACGATTCTTTGCTAAGGAGAGGTTTATTCAACTTTTTACGAAATTGATTAATGAGAAAACACGGATCATATCGACATGAAATAGATTAAGGGAGAACGAATGATCAAATCTCCGGAACCTTTCTTTCTGGATGAAAACGTTTCTAAACTGGAAGTGAAAGAATAACACGATCAAATTTTCTTAGCTGGGCCAAAATCACCGAATTCATGAATGGCTGCCTAATGTCCAAATGCTCGTGTTTAGTACATTGAAGTTTTTTAGATTTTACATTGTAGTTTGCACGATTTCTTTGTGATAATCAAAATTTTTATGCCTGGTTGTCCTTGGGGTCAAACTTCAGATCCTTATTTTTGCGTTTGTCAATTAATTGTTCTGAGCGCATGTCATTTTAATTTCTATTGCTCCAGATAAGATTCTTTTGGCGGGTGAAAATAATAATCTAATACATGAAAAATAGTTTAATAAAATTCAGTTTCACATTCCTTTTGTAATGATGGATATCCCCCTTACCTCGTCCGGTATGGTCTCTTCCGATTTGAGTATCATTGACCTTATGCCACTCTCACGCTGCTATGGAGGAGGTTGTGTGAGCACCGCGTGGGATCCAATGGTTGTCTCATCAACTCCTTCCGTCTATCAATTTCTTGGCGTTCTAAGTTCCACGAAATTTATGCCATATTATCCTGACACTTGACGGTCGACAACCATCGCTAATCCTCGTCTAGGAGGGTGGTCGAGGTTGATTCTGCACACTAAGAGGGAGTTCCACCGCATCAACTCTTTTCTCTTCATCTCCATCATGTTTCTTCCATCCATATGCAGTAATCTGTTTGTAGGCACGTGGATGGGAATTTGACGATGCAATCATATAGTAGTGCTAAAGATTATAGGGTTTTGATACAACTTTTGTTATGCTTAATGTCTACTAATAGGGCAAGTAATGTGGTATCATATATTAACCATATAAGTTTTCATGACCAATGTGTCTGGATAGTACCTGCAAGTGTGGTATGTACTATATAAGCTCAAAAGTGACGAGGGTGACGGGATATCAATGGGGAGTGTTGTGATTGATGTTTCATGTAATTCACGAAGTGTTTTAATGTGTTGGTACGGTTGTCTCACAAAATGACGCTTAATTACTTTGTTTAAACTATGATCACGTGACATGGGAGGGTAGGACTATAGATGCCTGGGCAAGCTCTGTTTCTTATACATAAGCAAGTTCAACTTACATACTAATACATGCTACAAAGTAGGAGAACATGAGCTTGGTTTTACATGCTTTGGTTATGGTGCAACTATGATATGATTGATGATGTCTATGTAACGCCAATATCCATTCTCGGCCTATGTTCCATAAATGTGTGTTCTCTTTAAATACTTGTTAGTTGGCTTTTCTCAGTGAAAGAATTGAAAACATGAGACGAGCTTAGAGAGGCCGACCACATCACACTTATGTCGGCTCGAATTACTGGATTTATATAATGTAATAGCTGGAGAAACGGATCAGCAAACCAGTCCTTTGCCTTGTAAATTTATTTTTTTGAAGAAAAGTCTCTTGGAACTTTTTGAAAACAGGCGAAGTTATCTTTTGAGTACATTGCGATTATAGGAAAGTTGCGGGTCTATATCCTTGACGTGCCCATGGAATATTTGAATGTGTCACGTTTGTCAACTTTGTTACGTATTACCTATACCGCCCGCGTTTGTAGAATGATTAAGACGCATGTGGAACGATTAAGACCCATGTGCAAAGCCGTGGAAGCTTGTTTGAAAGTCGACCAGGTCATTGCACGAGAGAGCATATAATTAATTAAGATCTATATCCGGTTTGGTACTAATAGCCGCCAGGACCTGATCAAAGCATGGTGCTTCTTCCTCATTACAAAAAGCACGGGGATTCCTATATAGACAAAAGGATTAGTCTTTGCTCCTCACGCCGTGTGTCGCTGTCACCTAACTAACAACACTGAAACATTCCCTCTGAAATGAGAAAAAAGACACTCAAACAAATTGGTTTGAACTGTTCTTGCACCCCATCCTTATTGCTCCTGGCTGCTATATAGACATACAAACCGAACGAGGGAACACAAACACAACAACATAGCACTCTTCTCCAAGCAAGATATGGATTCCAGAACAGCATTCTGCGGCTGTAACACCCTCGATGCGACTATATCTCCCACGTGTCGAGGCACGACTTAGAGGCATAATCGCATTGAAGGCATATGTCGCAAGTCAGGTAATCATCACAAACATCCCATATAATAAAGATAATGAAAAGGGATAACATAGTTGGCTTACACTCGCCACGTCAATCAAGTACATAAATAACATACATCATTCAAAAACTCATGGCCCGACTACGGCGCCAAAATGAAAGATAACCCAACAAGCGACATGGTCCCGATCACCCCCAACAGGGCACCACTACTGATCATCAGGAAAGGAAACATAGTAACGCTGAGAGTCCTCGTCGAACTCCCACTTGAGCTCGTACGCGTCACCTGGAGCGGAATCACCTGGACCTGCATCTGGTGTAATAGTAATCTGTGAGCCACAGGGACTCAGCAATCTCGCACCCTCGCGATCAAGACTATTTAAGCTTATAGGTAGGGTAAGGTAAATATATGTGGAGCTGCAGCAAGCGACTAGCATATATGGTGGCTAACTTTATTCGCAAAAGAGAGCGAGAAGAGGAGGCAAAGCGCGAGCGAGAAACTAGAGAGCAACCTGCGCAAACATTACTCCAACACCGTTTCCACTTCCCAGACTCCGCCGAGAAGGGGCCATCACGGTAACACACACGGTTGATTCATTTTAATTAAATTAAGGTTCAAGTTATCTACAACCGGACATTAACAAATTCCCATCTGCCCATAACCGCGGGCACGGCTTTCGAAAGTTCAATCCCTGCAGGGGAGTCCCAACTTAGCCCATGACAAGCTCTCACGGTCAACGAAGGAATAGACCTCCTCCCAAGACGTTCCGATCAGACTCGGTATCTCGGTTCTTCAAGACATTTCGACAGGTTAAAACTAAACCAGCAACACCACCCGAATGTGCCGACAAATCCCGATAGGAGCTGCACATATCTCGTTCTCAGGGCACACTCAGATAGGTCAAGCTACGAGTAAAACCAACCCTCGAGTTTCCCCGAGGTGGCCCCGCAGGCTGCCTGGTTCGGACCAACACTCAGAGGAGCACTGTCCCGGGGGGCTAAAATAAGATGACCCTCGGGCTCCGGAAACCCAAGGGAAAAGAGGCTAGGTGGCAAATGGTAAAACCAAGGTTGGGCATTGCTGGAAAAGCTTTAATCAAGGCGAACTATCAAGGGGTTCCCATTATAACCCAACTGTTGGGGAACGTAGCAGAAATTCAAAATTTTCCTACGTGTCACCAAGATCTATCTTATGGAGAAACCAGCAACGAGGGGAAAGAGAGTGCATCTACATACCCTTGTAGATCGCTATGCGGAAGCGTTCAAGAGAACGGGGTTGAAGGAGTCGTACTCGTCATGATCCAAATCACCGGAGATCCTAGTGCCGAACGGATGGCACCTCCGCGTTCAACACACGTACAGCCCGGTGACGTCTCCCATGCCTTGATCCAGCAAGGAGAGAGGGAGAGGTTGAAGAAGACTCCATCCAGCAGCAGCACAACGGCGTGGTGGTGGTGGAGGAGCGTGGTACTCCAGCAGGGCTTCGCCAAGCACCGCAAGAGACGAGGAGGAGAGAGGTAGGGCTGCACCAGGGAGAGATCAAATCGCGTGTGTTGGGCAGCCCAAAACCCCACTATTTATAGGAGGAGGGGAGGAGGGTGCGCCCCCTCTAGGGTTCCCACCCCTAGGGGGGCGGCAGCCCTAGATGGGAAAAGGGGGGGCGGCCAAGAGGGGGAGAGGGGGGCGCCCCCTAGGGTGGGCCTTAGGCCCATCTGAGCCTAGGGTTTCCCCTTCTCCTCCAAGCTGCGCCTTTGGGCCTTGTGGGAGGCACACCAGCCCATTCAGGGGCTGGTCCCTTACCACTCTTGGCCCATGCAAGCCTCCGGGGCTGGTGGCCCCACTTGGTGGACCCCAGGGACCCTCCCGGTGGTCCCGGTACGTTACCGATAAAACCCGAAACTTTTCCGGTGACCAAAACAGGACTTCCCATATATAAATCTTTACCTCCGGACCATTCCGGAACTCCTCGTGACGTCCGGGATCTCATCTGGGACTCCGAACAACATTCGGTAACCAAATACAAACTTCCTTTATAACCCTAGCGTCATCGAACCTTAAGTGTGTAGACCCTACGGGTTCGAGAATCATGCAGACATGACCGAGACGTTCTCTGGTCAATAACCAACAGCGGGATCTGGATACCCATGTTGGTTCCCACATGTTCCACGATGATCTCATCGGATGAACCACGATGTCGAGGATTCGATCAATCCCGTATTAAATTCCCTTTGTCTAGAGGTATTGTACTTGCCCGAGATTCGATCGTCGGTATCCCGATACCTTGTTCAATCTCGTTACTGGCAAGTCTCTTTACTCGTTCCGTAACACATCATCCTGTGATCAACTCCTTGATCACATTATGCACATTATGATGATGTCCTACCGAGTGGGCCCAGAGATACCTCTCCGTCACACGGAGTGACAAATCCCAGTCTCGATTCGTGCCAACCCAACAGACACTTTCGGAGATACCTGTAGTGTACCTTTATAGCCACCCAGTTATGTTGTGACGTTTGGCACACCCAAAGTATTCCTACGGTATCCGAGAGTTGCACAATCTCATGGTCTAAGGAAATGATACTTGACATTAGAAAAGCTTTAGCATACGAACTACACGATCTTTGTGCTAGGCTTAGGATTGGGTCTTGTCCATCACATCATTCTCCTAATGATGTGATCCCGTTATCAACGACATCCAATGTCCATGGTCAGGAAACCGTAACCATCTATTGATCAATGAGCTAGTCAACTAGAGGCTTACTAGGGACATGGTGTTGTCTATGTATCCACACATGTATCTGAGTTTCCTATCAATACAATTCTAGCATGGATAATAAACGATTATCATGAACAACGAAATATAATAATAATCAATTTATTATTGCCTCTAGGGCATATTTCCAACACCAACCGCGTAAGGAACGCAAAATCCGGGAACATAACACCGATATGACGGAAACTAGGGCGGCAAGAGTGGAACAAAACACTAGGCGAGAGGCCGAGCCTTCCACCCTTTACCAAGTATATAGATGCATTAAGATAACATGGCAATATAATGATATCCCAACAAGTAAATAAATGTTCCAACAAGGAACGGCCTTCAATCTTCACCTGCAACTAGCAACGCTATAAGAGGGGCTGAGCAAAGCGGTAACATAGCCAATCAACGGTTTGCTAGGACATGGTGGGTTAGAGATTTGACATGGCAATTCGGGAGGCTGACAAACAAAGGTAGGCATCGTAGCATTGGCATAGCAAAAGAGCGAGCAAACTAGCATAGCAAAGATAGTAGTGATTTCGAGGGTATGATCATCTTGCCTGCAAAGCTGTCAGAGTTGACTGGATCCTCGAAAGCAAACTCAACGGGCTCCTCGTTAGCGAACTCGTCTCCCAGCTCTACCCAAACAAGACAAACAAGCAACAAGGATACAATCAACCACATGCAAACTCAAACAATATGATGCAATGACGATATGCTATGCGGGATGCGATGCGGGATGCATATGCAAGATATGACAGGAAATGCATGAACCTGCCCTCAACTTGGAATTCCAAGTATGCCACTGGAAATATGAGATGAAATCGCTTGAAAACGATATAAAGATCGCCGGAATCGGAGTTACGGTTTGGAAATGGCAAGCGATTCAAATATGACACCGGTCTGCGATTTACAGCAAGTAGGCACCTAAATGCAATGAAATAAACATGCTACAACATCCAAACATGGCAAAAAAATACATGGCAGGGAAGCATTCAAGATGCTTAACAAAATTCTAGCACTGAGCTACGGCCAAATCATCCATTAACAGGTTCAAACAAGCATGACAAAAACACAAATGGAAAACAGATCTCAGACTTAGTGAAATTAACACTTGTCTGAAATTTCAGATCATATAGCCCTCTTCGGAGCAACAAAACAACATGTTACAGGACCTGAACATGGCAAATAAGAACATGGCATGGAGCTACTCAACAAGCTTAACAAAAGTCCCTTAGTGACCTTGAGCCAAAAGGGATCCGAAAATATACTAACAAGCACACGAACATAGCAAAAACATAATCAGTTTTCAGACTTAGTGAAAACTGACACATGCTGAAACTTAACTCAAGTAGGCATGTTTACGAGCTCGATGCACTCACTACGGTGCAAGTCATGGAAAGACAAGCATACATCCACTAAGAAGGCACAAAATGCAAGCTATACGTGGCAAGAACAATAGCATAGCATGCACGGATCAACTACAACATCTCCGGCAAAATTGCAAACAAGTTGACAATCTGCCCAGATTCACAACGAAGCAAAAGTAGAGCTCGATTGACTGAAGCTAGGGTGCTCCATAATTGCAAACAAATACATGGATGGATAGAGCACTACAATAATGACAAAACTCCTTTACTGATCATCCTCAAAAGAGGCACGGATCACTAGGAAACAACACGAACATGTGGCATCATGAACTAAACAATCCCAGGACTTAGTGAAATTACCAAGTCCCTGAAAACGGAGTTACCGAGTGCCTCACTTTGCAAGCTTGCACTAGTCACCACACACATCACAAAAAATACATGGGTTGCACCTCTGGAAAGATGACAAAACCCTTAACAAAGCATATGTAGAGCTCATGGGCATATCACACACACATTAATCATGGCAGAAATGACAAATGCCTAAGATGGAGTAGCAGATCTGACAATTAACTCAAGTAGCCCTCTTCTAACAGCATTTCGGGCATCAAGATGAACTCAAATGAAAATGATGCAATGGAATGAAATGATGTACTCTCTGAGATGAACATTTTGATATGCTATATGAATGAATCGGAGCTACGGATGCAAAGTTACGATGCGATGAACAGGAGCATATGAACTAGGGTTTCAGGCAAAATGTCAACCCTCGAGATTTTAGATCTCAGATCTGGCACGTTCTTCGATGTTCGCCGGAGTTACTGTAGCAAGAACCGCCGGAGTGAGGGGAGGAGGAGGCCGGAGTTGGAGGAGGCCGGCCGGAGCGGGGCGGCGGCGGGGCCTTGCGGCGGCGCGGCGGCCGGGGCGATGGCCGGCGACGAGGGCCCCGAGGCGGAGGAGCGCGGCGACCGGCGAGCACGGGGCAGCGGCCGGCGCGGTCCCGCGGTGGCGCGGCGAGGGATCCGGGCGGCGGGCGAAGGGCGGCGGCACCCGATGGGCTTGGAGGGCCCGGTGCGGGCCTGCCCGGGCCGGCGGCGATGTGTGCACGCGCCCCGCCACGTGGCAGAACGAGGTTGGGCGGCGGTGGCGGGCGGACGTTGTCGGGCCCCGTCCGGACACGTTCGGCAGCGAGGGGATCTTTTTTTAGGGTTCAGAGAGAGGGGATCCGAGATTTGGAATGGGGGAGGTATATATAGGCATAGAGGGAGCTAGGAGAGTCCAAATGAGGTGCGGCGGCCACGCGATCATGATCGAACGATCTAGATGATGGAGCAGAGTTTGGTGGGTTTTGGGCCAAAAGAAGAGGGGTGCTGGGCTGCAACACACACAAGGCCTTTTCGGTCCCTCGGTTAACCGTTGGAGTATCAAACGAAGTCCAAATGATACGAAACTTGACAGGCGGTCTACCGGTAGTAAACCTAGGCCGCTTGACAAGTCTCGGTCCAATCCGGAAATGTTTAATACCCACACACGAAAGAAAGCTAGAATGACCACCAGAGGAGAACGAAGCGCCGGTATGCAAAACGGACAACGGGGAAAATGCTCGAATGCATGAGATGAACACGTATGCAAATGCAATGCACATGATGACATGATATGAGATGCATGACAACGATAACAACACACGAAGACAAAGACTCGAACCCGAGAAAATCAAATAACTTAACGCCGGAAACGGCAAGAGTCGGAGTACAAATTGGGAAAGTTATATCCGGGGTGTTACAACACTCCACCACTACGAAAGGATCTCGTCCCGAGATCTAGGACTGAAAGAACGCCGGGTACTCAGAACGGAGGTGATCCTCGCGTTCCCAGGTAGCTTCACGGTCGGAATGGTGTGACCACTTGACTTTGAGAAATTTGATTGACTTGTTGCAAGTCTTGCGTTCAGTCTCTTTAAGAATAGCAACTGGGTGCTCACGATAGGAGAGATTTTCTTGGAGCTCAATGTCCTCGAAGTTGACTGTGCGGTCAGCAGTCTTGAAGCACTTCCGAAGCTGAGAGACATGGAACACATCATGAACATTTGCAAAGTTTGAAGGAAGCTCGAGTTGATAGGCGAGGTCGCCTCTCTTGCTGATAATCTTGAAAGGTCCCACGTATCTAGGGGCAAGCTTCCCTTTGATACCGAAGCGACGAGTACCTTTCATAGGAGAGACGCGGAGGTAAACATGATCTCCGATATCGAAAGCCAAATCACGGTGCTTACTATCATAGTAGCTCTTCTGGCGGGATTGGGCTGCTTTGAGGTTATCACGAATGACTTTGCACATTTCCTCTGCTTCTGTGATTAAGTCATTGCCCCAAAGCTGACGTTCACCGGTTTCAGACCAGTTGAGAGGGGTACGACACTTCCTGCCATATAGAATTTCAAATGGGGCCTTGCCCGAACTTGCTTGAAAACTGTTGTTGTAGGAGAATTCAGCATAAGGAAGACAATCCTCCCACTTCATGCCGAAGGAGATCACACAAGCCCTGAGCATATCTTCAAGAATCTGGTTGACATGCTCGACTTGACCGCTTGTTTGAGGATGGAAAGCTGTGCTGAAGCGGATGTTGGTGCCCATGGCCTTATGAAAAGAATCCCAAAACTTGGAGGTAAAGATGCTGCCACGGTCTGAAGATATCACTTGAGGGATACCGTGTAGAGAGACAATTCGAGAGGTATAGAGTTCCGCCAATTGAGCTGCAGTGATCGACTCTTTGATAGGCAGAAAGTGAGCCACTTTGGTGAGTTTGTCGATGACAACAAATATAGCATCATTGCCACGCTTGGACTTTGGAAACCCAGTCACGAAGTCCATTTCAATGTGGTCAAACTTCCATTCTGGAAAGGCAAGAGGTTGGAGGAGACCTGCTGGCCTTTGGTGTTCTGCCTTCACTCTTCTGCAGACATCACATTCATTCACGAATTGAGCGATCTCGCGCTTCATTCGAGTCCACCAATAAGCTTGCTTGAGGCCCTGATACATCTTCGTACTCCCAGGGTGGATGGAGAGGAGAGAATTGTGAGCCTCGTTCATAATCACTTTACGAAGTTCACCTTTGGGTACAACAATTCGATCCTCGAAGAAGAGAGTATCCTTGTCATCAAGGCGGTAGCACTTGTACTTGGGTTGACTCTTAGCAATCCCAATCTTCACCTTCTTCACCATAGCATCAAGAAGCTGGGCTTGGCGAATCTGGTCTTCCAAGGTAGGAGAGACTTGAAGGTTGGCGAGGAAACCTTGAGGAACAACTTGCAGATTAAGTTTGCGGAAAGCTTCACAAAGCTCGGGTTGATAAGGCTTTAGAATCAGACTGTTGCAATAAGCTTTCCTGCTCAAAGCGTCAGCAATCACATTGGCCTTGCCTGGAGTATACTCGATACTCGGATTATACTCTTGAATCATTTAGACCCATCGAGTTTGCCTGAGGTTGAGATTAGGCTGAGTGAAGATGTACTTGAGACTCTTGTGATCAGTGAAAATATCCACTTTTCTTCCCAATAGAAGATGTCTCCAAGTCAAAAGAGCATGCACAACTGCCGCCAACTCGAGATCATGAGTGGGGTAGTTCTTCTCATTAGGCTTCAACTGGCGAGAGGTATAAGCAACAACTTTCTTCTCTTGCATCAATACTGCGCCAAGACCTTGGAGAGAGGCATCACAAAAGACCTCGTACGGTTTGGATTCGTCAGGCGGAGTCAGAACTGGAGCAGTGACCAATTTCTCTTTCAAAGTGTTGGAAGCAATATCACACTTCGGAGACCAAACGTACTTGACGTGCTTCTGAAGAAGATTAGAGAGAGGCTTCGTGATCTTAGAAAAGTTTTCAACGAATCTTCGACAATAGCTTGCGAGACCGAGGAAACTGCGGAGTTGCTTCACGTTCTGAGGAGGTTCCCAATTCACAATTGCAGACACCTTCTCAGGATTCACGGCAATGCCCTTGGCAGAGATGATATGACCAAGATAAAGAACCTCATCGAGCCAAAATTCACACTTGGAGAACTTGGTGTAGAATTTATGTTCCCTGAGCTTATCGAGAACCAAACGCAAGTGTTTGGCATGATCTTCCTTGTTCTTCGAGAAAACCAGAATGTCGTCGAGATAGACCAAAACGAAGTCATTGGTGTAGGCGTTGAAGATGAAGTTCATCATGCGAGAGAAAGTCGGAGGAGCGTTGACGAGGCCAAAAGACATGACAGTGTATTCATAAGAACCAAAGCTTGTCCTGAAAGCCGTCTTGGGAATATCTTGCTCACGGATACGAATCTGATGATAACCCATACGGAGATCAAGCTTGGAGAATACTTGAGCACCTTTGAGTTGTTCGAACAGCTCATTGATGTTGGGAAGTGGGTATTTGTTCTTGATGGTCTTCTTGTTCAATGGACGGTAATCAACACAAAGTCGGTCCGTTCCATCCTTCTTCTTCACAAAAAGAACACCACAACCCCACGGAGACGAACTAGGCCGGATGAGACCCATTCTCTCTTGCTCATCGAGTTGCTTCTTTAGCTCCTTCAACTCTTCAGGTCCGAGCTTGTAAGGACGTTTGCACACAGGTTCCGTACCGGGCTCAAGATCAATAACGAATTCTACTGGCCGGTGCGGAGGCATTCCTGGGAGCTCTTCTGGAAAGACATCTTGATATTCGCAAACGACTGGAATTTGCGAGATAGCATCCAATTCACCCTTCTCATTGAGAGAAAACAGACGGATGGTATTATCCCGAGCAGCAAAGACAATTACATCCTCAGACGAATGAGTCAATTGAATCTGCCTGGCTGCACAATCAAGATGTGCCTTGTGCTTAGAAAGCCAATCCATTCCGAGAATAAGATCAATATCCGAGTTGCCAAGAACCATTGGGGAAGAAAGGAACTTGTAGTCGCCCAATGTGATAGTGACATCTGGCACCTCCAGACTTGCACTCAAACGTTTGCCAGGAGAAACGATATCCATTTGTTTACCCAAATGAGAAGAAAAGAACTCATGCTTGGTAAAAAATGGCTTTAACATGAAACAATGCGATGCACCAGTGTCAAAAAGAACTTTTGCGGGAACATCGTTAACAGGAAGGTTACCCATGATGACATCTGATGAATCCTCTGCCTGAGCTGCGTTCATTAAGTTGACCTTGGCGTGCTTGGGGTTATGCTTGACCACAGCTGTACTTGCCGATCTCACAGGAGGAGGAGGAAGGCGCCTCTGGTTGAAACACTTGTTGGCATAGTGACCCTTTTCTTGGCACTTGTTGTAGAACTCATCGTATCTCAACGGCTCAAAGAGGACAAGAGCGAGCTGAATTTCTTCTTTGAGGCCACCCCTGAACTGGTATATCATGCTCTTCTCATCAGGTACGTCCTGCTTGGCAAAACGGGCGAGCTTCTGGAACAACTTGTTGTAGTCATAGACAGACAAAGAGCCTTGCTTCAAGTTGCGGAATTCCTCACGCTTACTTTCAACCACGCTCTGAGAGATGTGATGAGCTCAGAAATCTTGACGGAATTCATCCCAAGTGATCAGACGTCCACCTCTAGAATCCTTGTACTGCTGGAACCATTCTGCAGCTTGATCTTTGAGTTGGAAGGAAGCAAACTTGACGAAATCTTCAGGCCTGACGTTGCTGCACTCAAAATGCTTACACAGATCCACAAGCCAATCGTCAGCATCGGATGCCTCAACACAATTGCTGAACGTCTTTGGCCCATTAGCAAGGAACTGGTTCAGTGTAGCAAAGTGATTCTGATTGCTGCCTTGATTCCCTTGACTGCCTTGATTGCCCTCTTGGAGAATTTGCATGATCAACTGTGTGTTTGCATTGGTTGCGGCCATCACAGCTTGCCATGCCTCCGGAGGAGGTGGAGGTGGTGGCGGATCTTGATTCTGATTCTGACTGGTGCTCTTAGCGGGAGCCATCCTGAAGAGGTTGACCACCGTTAGCACATAGACAGATAAATGAAGCTGAATCCAACGGAAAGAAAATCGCAACATAAAGTCTTCACATCCGAACAAATTGAACGAATGCATTCCTCTTGAAATGGTCACATATCCATAAATTGCGAAGCCACGTAGAATGAAGGTAGATAAATAAATCAACAAGGTACGGCTCAAGAACGAATAATCGGTAAGAAATCCCAATCTCAAACCAATATCCGTGGAAGAAGAACTAGAGCTACGAGAATTCCCACCTATGAAGCTCCCAAACCTTTCCGGTTATGCAATCAGGTGTTGGGGATACAGGGGAAGCATAATATCTCACCCAAATCTAGCAAATCCTACATCCAGCTGTATCCATCCTTCAACACATAACCAAGAAACCTTCGGAAACCATCTACCTCAACCTTCGAAAAGCATCTGTTATACAAGTTATGGCGATACTCCCGAACTCCCGCCCCAGTACTGGGTGGCGTCGAGGTTATCTCACCAACGAACTGCATAAAAGAGATTTTCGATGTCGGCGTACTAAACTCAAGTATTCCAGAATTGCAACGATAAAATTATGATGACAACACCTCAGAGCTCAACTCCCCGGGACACTTCCACTAAACCCCTGACAGGAGGCACCAAGACAATGTTCTCATCATAAAACCATCGGAACGATTCCAAGATACCCGCGTGATCCTAAATTTTTTAGTGAAATTTGAGAAGAGAAGAGTCAAAACTCTACGTCAGGATGCCTTACCAGAGCGATGAGGAGACTGGGAAGTAAAAATAATTCCTAAGCTCTCCGATATATAATTCCTAAATGACTCAAAATAATTTTTCTAGACACAACTCGGCCGCTAAAAACGATCAAGCAATGGGGCTCCTAAGGTCGGGGAAGGCTCTGATACCAACTTGTAACACCCTCGATGCGACTATATCTCCCACGTGTCGAGGCACGACTTAGAGGCATAATCGCATTGAAGGCATATGTCGCAAGTCAGGTAATCATCACAAACATCCCATGTAATAAAGATAATGAAAAGGGATAACATAGTTGGCTTACACTCGCCACGTCAATCAAGTACATAAATAACATACATCATTCAAACACTCATGGCCCGACTACGGCGCCAAAATGAAAGATAACCCAACAAGCGACATGGTCCCGATCACCCCCAACAGGGCACCACTACTGATCATTAGGAAAGGAAACATAGTAACGCTGAGAGTCCTCGTCGAACTCCCACTTGAGCTCGTACGCGTCACCTGGAGCGGAATCACTCAGGCCCTGCATCTGGTGTAATAGTAATCTGTGAGCCACAGGGACTCAGCAATCTCGCACCCTCGCGATCAAGACTATTTAAGCTTATAGGTAAGGCAAGGTAAATATAGTGGAGCTGCAGCAAGCGACTAGCAAATATGGTGGCTAACTTATTCGCAAAAGAGAGCGAGAAGAGGAGGCAAAGCGCGAGCGAGAAACTAGAGAGCAACCTGCGCAAACATTACTCCAACACCGTGTCCACTTCCCGGACTCCGCCGAGAAGAGGCCATCACGGTAACACACAGTTGATTCATTTTAATTAATTAAGGTTCAAGTTATCTACAACCGGACATTAACAAATTCCCATCTGCCCATAACCGCGGGCACGGCTTTCGAAAGTTCAAATCCCTGCAGGGGAGTCCCAACTTAGCCCATGACAAGCTCTCACGGTCAACGAAGGAATAGACCTCCTCCCAAGACGTTCCGATCAGACTCGGTATCTCGGATTCAAGACACTTCGACAGGTTAAAACAAGACCAGCAACACCGCCCGAATGTGCCGACAAATCCCGATAGGAGCTGCACATATCTCGTTCTCAGGGCACACTCAGATAGGTAAAAACCCTCGAGTTTCCCCGAGGTGGGCTGCCAAGGCTCTGGTTGGACCAACACTCAGAGGAGCACTGGCCCGGGGGGGTTTAAAATAAGATGACCCTCGGGCTCCGGAAACCCAAGGGAGGCTAGGTGGAAAATGGTAAAACCAAGGTTGGGCATTGCTGGAAAAGCTTTAATCAAGGCGAACTATCAAGGGGTTCCCATTATAACCCAACCGCGTAAGGAACGCAAAATCCGGGAACATAACACCGATATGACGGAAACTAGGGCGGCAAGAGTGGAACAAAACACTAGGCGAGAGGCCGAGCCTTCCACCCTTTACCAAGTATATAGATGCATTAAGATAACATGGCAATATAATGATATCCCAACAAGTAAAATAATGTTCCAACAAGGAACGGTCTCCAATCTTCACCTGCAACTAGCAACGCTATAAGAGGGGCTGAGCAAAGCGGTAACATAGCCAATCAACGGTTTGCTAGGACATGGTGGGTTAGAGGTTGACATGGCAATTGGGAGGCTGACAAGCAAAAGGTAGGCATCGTAGCATTGGCGCAAAAAGAGCGAGCAAACTAGCATAGCAAAGATAGTAGTGATTTCGAGGGTATGATCATCTTGCCTGCACAGTTGTCAGAGTTGACTGGATCCTCAAAGCAAACTCAACGGGCTCCTCGTTAGCGAACTCGTCTCCCGGCTCTACCCAAACAAGACAAACAAGCAACAAGGATACAATCAACCACGTGCAAACTCAAACAATATGATGCAAAGATGATATGCTATGCGGGATGCGATGCGGGATGCAAAATGCAAGATATGACAGGAAATGCATGAACCTGGCCTCAACTTGGAACAAGTGTGCCACTGGAAAGATGAGATGAAATCGCTTGAAAACGATATAAAATCGCCGGAATCGGAGTTACGGTTTGGAAATGGCAAGCGATTCAAATATGACACCGGTCTGCGATTTACAGCAAGTAGGCATCCTAAATGCAAGAAAATGAACATGCTACAGCACTCAAACATGGCAAAAAATACATGGCAGGGAAGCATTCAAGAAGATTAACAAAAGTCTAGCACTGAGCTACGGCCAATTCATCCATTAACAGGTTCAAACAAGCATGGCAAAAACGCAAATGGAAAACAGATCTCAGACTTAGTGAAATTAACACTTGTCTGAAATTTCAGATCATATAGCCCTCTTCGGAGCAACAAAACAACATGCTACAGGACCTGAACATGGACAAATAAGACATGGCATGGAGCTACTCAACAAGCTTAACAAAAGTCCCTTAGTGACCTTGAGCCAAAAGGGATCCGAAAATATACTAACAAGCACACGAACATAGCAAAAACATAATCAGTTTTCAGACTTAGTGAAAACTGACACATGCTGAAACTTAACTCAAGTAGGCATGTTATACGAGCTCGATGCACTCACTACGGTGCAAGTCATGGAAAGACAAGCATACATCCACTAAGAAGGCACAAAATGCAAGCTAGACATGGCAAGAACAATAGCATAGCATGCACGGATCAACTACAACATCATCGGCAAAATTGCAAACAAGTTGACAATCTGCCCAGATTCACAAAGTAGCAAAAGTAGAGCTCGATTGACTCAAGCTAGGGTGCTCCATAATTGCAAACAAAGACATGGATGGATAGAGCACTACAATAATGACAAAACTCCTTTACTGATCATCCTCAAAAGAGGCACGGATCACTAGGAAACAACACGAACATGTGGCATCATGAACTAAACAATCCCAGGACTTAGTGAAATTACCAAGTCCCTGAAAACGGAGTTACCGAGTGCCTCACTTCGCAAGCTTGCACTAGTCACCACACACATCACAAAAAATACATGGGTTGCACCTCTGGAAAGATGAAAAAACTCTTAACAAAACATATGTAGAGCTCATGGGCATAATCATGGCAAAAATGACAAATGCCTAAGATGGAGTAGCAGATCTGACAATTAACTCAAGTAGCCCTCTTCTAACAGCATTTCGGGCATCAAGATGAACTCAAATGAAAATGATGGAATGGAATGAAATGATGTACTCTCTGAGACGAACATTTTGATATGCTATATGCATGAACAGAGCTATGGATGCAAAGTTACGATGCGATGAACAGGAGCATATGAACTAGGGTTTCAGGCAAAAAGTCAACCCTCGAGATTTAGATCTCAGATCTGGCACGTTCTTCGATGTTCGCCGGAGTTACTGTAGCAAGAACCGCCGGAGTGAGGGGAGGAGGAGGCCGGAGTTGGAGGAGGCCGGCCGGAGCGGGGCGGCGGCGGGGCCTTGCGGCGGCGCGGCGGCCGGGGCGATGCGGCGACGAGGGCCCCGAGGCGGAGGAGCGCGGCGACCGGCGAGCATCGGGGCGGCGACCGGCGCGGTCCCGCGGTGGCGCGGCGAGGGATCCGGGCGGCGGCACCCGATGGGCTTGGAGGGCCCGGTGCGGGCCTGCCCGGGCCGGCGGCGATGTGGGCACGCGCCCCGCCACGTGGCAGAACGAGGTTGGGCGGCGGTGGCGGGCGGACGTTGTCGGCCCCGTCCGGACACGTCCGGCGGCGAGGGGATCTTTTTTTAGGGTTCAGAGAGAGGGGATCCGAGATTTGGAATGGGGGAGGTATATATAGGCATAGAGGGAGCTAGGAGAGTCCAAATGAGGTGCGGTTTTCGGCCACGCGATCGTGATCGAACGCTCTAGATGATGGAGCAGAGTTTGGTGGGTTTTGGGCCAAAAGAGAGGGGTGTTGGGCTGCAACACACACGAGGCCTTTTCGGTCCCTCGGTTAACCGTTGGAGTATCAAACGAAGTCCAAATGATACGAAACTTGACAGGCGGTCTACCGGTAGTAAACCAAGGCCGCTTGACAAGTCTCGGTCCAATCCGGAAATGTTTAATCCCCACACACGAAAGAAAGCTAGAAATGACCACCGGAGGAGAACGAAGCGCCGGAATGCAAAACGGACAACGGGAAAATGCTCGAATGCATGAGATGAACACGTATGCAAATGCAATGCACATGATGACATAATATGAGATGCATGACAACGATAACAACACACAAAGACAAAGACCCGAACCCGAGAAAATCAAATAACTTAACGTCGGAAACGACAAGAGTCGGAGTACAAATTGGGAAAGTTATATCCGGGGCGTTACAGCGGCGCTCTCCTACTGCTGGTAATACTGCTGTCTGTTTCAGCTAACGCGTCGAGTAAAGTAAGATACACACCCGAGTCCTCTCTCAATTTGCTTTCTTTCCTGATATCTGTTTTTTGTTGAGAACTTATGCGACAAAATGAATTTCAGCTCTACATCGTGTATATGGGGGAGAAGAAGCATGATGACCCATCCATGGTCACCGCGTCTCACCGTGACATGCTAACCTCTGTTTTTGGGAGGTACAGTAACTAGCTACCAATTCATTTTGTTCAAAACAAAAACAATGAGGAGTTCATGTTGCATCGTCGACGTATTAGTCGTGATTTGCTCACCCTCATTTTACTTGACAACAGCAAGGATGAAGCCTTGAGGTCGATAGTTTACAGTTACAAGCATGGATTTTCTGGTTTTGCGGCGATGCTCACCGAGTCTCAGGCTGAGACAATCGCAAGTAAGTGATTGTCAGTCCTATAGGCTCCTACCTATCATCGTATCTACTTGCATGACTGACAAGAACTAATCAACATATTTTGGATGTAGAATTCCCAGAAGTTGTCACTGTGAAGCCTAACACTTATCACGAAACGCACAAAACTCGGAGCTGGGACTTTCTTGGCCTTGACCGTAACCAACCAAGACAACAATCGGGCCTACTCAGAAAAGCAAAGTATGGTGAAGATGTCATCGTGGGTGTGATCGATACAGGTTTACAGTCCGACCCCTCAAGCTTAAATCCTGAATATGAGAAATTCCGATACCGAATCAATTGATTACCATGCTTATTTATAGGCATATGGCCTGAATCACGAAGCTTTGATGACAATGGGTATGGCCCTGTGCCGGCACGGTGGAAAGGGAAATGCCAGACTGGTCAGGATTTCAACACCACAAGTTGCAACAAAAAGATCATCGGTGCGTGGTGGTATGGGTGTGGAATCAGTGACGAGGTGCTAAACAGAAACTATAAGTCGCCTAGGGACATTGAAGGCCATGGCACACACGTCGCATCGACCATCGCCAGCAGGGAAGTGCAGGGCGTGAGCTACGGAGGCCTAGGCATGGGCGTGGCACGCGGCGGGGTGCCACGTGCGCGGCTCAGTATCTACAAGGTGTGTTGGTTGGGTGGGAGTTGCCCTGAAGCAGCGGTCCTCGCGGCTATCGATGATGCTATGCATGACGGTGTGGACGTCTTGTCGCTCTCGATTGCTGGGGCTGGTCACGAGTTTCCTGGGACGCTGCATGCTGTGCAAAGAGGGATCTCTATCGTGTTCGCCGGAGGGAATGATGGCCCTGTGCCACAAACGGTGGCTAATGCCCTACCGTGGGTTACGACGGTGGCCGCTAGCACGATTGACCGGTCTTTCCGGACCATGATATCGCTCGGAAACAAAGAAAAGCTTGTGGTACGTGCATGCTACAAACAAACATTCTCCAAGTATTTATTTGGTGTGAGGAAATGATAGATCCGGGGCTATAAAATTGGTTTTATAGTTTTTGACAAATTAACTTGATTCGTCTCAGAGCGTGGAAACAAACAAAAAGTACATTTAGCTCGTCACTGAAGCCAGCTTTCCCTGATTCCTTTAATTACTTATTAATATGTGCTTGATTCGAAATACAGGGGCAATCTCTTCACAACAATGCATCTGTGATCATCGGCAACTTTAAAGACCTTGTTTATGCCCGGAGGTAATGAAATAAAACTTCTGTAGTTATGCATCTGTAATCACTTGACGCATTTGTTGTAGTTGTCCACTTTTGTAACCACGATTCAGTGTTTTATCAACTATACTGAATTACAACTTCTGCGCAGCTGTGACACGGAGTCGTCACTGGCATTGAGCAACGTCACCGGTAAAATCGTCCTATGCTATCAACCCATGGCGGCGAGAAGCATGCCGCCTCGACAAGCACTTCCCATAGCCATCAATCTCACCACCATGGCTGGCGCCAAGGGCCTCATATTTGCACAGTACACTACTAACCTCCTCGACTTCCTGCCTTTGTGTAGGGGCGTTATGCCCTGTGTAGTGGTGGATTTTGAGATCGCACAACGAATTGCCTCCTATTGGAGTTGGGACAAAGGGTGAGTGCATGTCGTGTTGTCTGAAACAGACTTGAATGCGTTTTCTTCTTCTTCGGAAACTCATGCCAGTCATGTGTCATGCTAGGAATGCGGTGCTGAAGGTGTCACCTGCCATGACCGTTGTCAGAAAAGGGGTGTTGTCGCCGAGGGTCGCCTCATTCTCGTCGAGAGGTCCAGCATGTTGTTCCCTAGCATACTCAAGGTATATATCATTCTCAATTTCTTAACTTGAGACAATTGTTGCCATTGTCTTGTTTGTTACCTAGCCTTCCTAATTTTTCTTAACTTACGACTTCTTAACTAATTCTCAATACACATGTTTGAACAGCCCGACATTGCTGCACCTGGCGTCAGCATCTTGGCAGCGGACCGCGACTCCAACGTGTTCAAATTCGGGACATCCATGGCGTGCCCGCATGTCTCCGCTGTGACCGCACTGCTCAAGTCGGTTCACCCTGGCTGGTCACCTGCCATGATCAAGTCTGCCATCGTCACCACATGTGTGAACATTGAAATACAAAAAATACATGAAAACAATTCATCAAAATATAAAACTGATTTGATTGTTTCTTGTCTTGGTTGCAGCATTTGTGACTGATCGTTTTGGCATGCCAATCCAAGCAGAAGCGGTCCCAAGGAAACTAGCTGACCCCTTCGACTTTGGTGGTGGACACATAGACCCAGATAGAGCTGTTGACCCTGGCTTGGTTTATGACGTGGATGCAAGAGAGTACAACAAGTTTTTTAACTGCACTCTTGGATATTTAGATGGTTGTGAGTCCCTACTACCTCAATCTCAACCTCCCGTCAATTGTCGTGCCGGACCTCAAGGACCATGTCATGCTTCGGCGCACTGTGACTAACGTTGAGCCAGCGGAAGCAACATATCATTTAGTGGTTGAAGCTCCAGCAGGGATAGATGTGTCGGTAGAACCATCTGTGATTACTTTCACCAAAGGAAGCAGTAGAAGTGCAACATTTATGGTGACATTCACCACAAGGCAGAGAGTGCAAGGAGGATACACTTTCGGGAGCTTGACATGGTCAGACGGAAGTACCCACTCAGTTCGAATTCCGGTTGCTGTAAGGACTGTGATACAAGACTTTGTTGCGGATACCGCCTAAACTCGTATCTTGTTATTGTAAACCTTCTTTGTGTATTCATGTAGGCCGCATACAAAAATGTAGGAGAAACACTCCCTATCGAATTTATACATCATAAAAAAATAGGGGCCCGGGCCCAGCCAAACTAGGGGCCCCGACCCGTGCTGCAGTGTGTGTATAGTAGATGGGACTGGTCTAGCAGGTGGCCGTTGGCCCGCTAGCGCTCCGCGGTGGCCGGCCAAAAAATGAAATAGTTTCTCTCCCTAATCCATATTAGGCAAAGTGAACAGGTATGGACATGTGTGAACAAGATAAATAATTGCAAAGTATTCACGTGAATATATGTGAACCCATTTAATTTGTGTTTTTAAATTTTAAAAAACCATAGCTTTCGAGCAGTGCATCGAAATTAAGATCCGTTTTCATTGTTGGAACCCTCGCGGCGTGCTCTTCGAAACTAGATCCAGCATGGGTATGTTTCGACGAAATTTTTTTTGTGTAATTTTGTCCATGTTTTGTGTAACTGGCTAGTCGTCGATGTGCAACTACCTTAGAGATGTGAAACTTTTCTCCTACTATGTAGACATGCAATTTTCCTTTATGGTACCTCCAGCCCCAAACTGCCTCTTTCTAGTGAGATGTGCAACTTCGTATGTTGCCCAGGCCAACTTCATAGTAGTTGATGTGCAACTTTCCCCCGCCCGTGGATGTGCTTCACTGTTTGCTGCATCGGCCAACATACTAACAGTGGATGTGCAACTTCGAATACTGCAACGGCCAACTATCTAACAGTGATGTGCAACTTTCTCTCATACCCCCATGGATGTGTAGTTTCCCTACTATCACCCGGCCCAAACCACCCCTGCTAGTGAGATTTGTAACTTTAGCACTCTGTTTATATGCAACTTTTCATTACCCTCATGAATGTCAATTTTTGACCATTCAACTATCTCTGCCTATGAGATGTGCAACTTCGTATGTTTCCCTGGCCAACCACCTAGCAGACTATGTGCAACTCTGTTTGTTGCCCCCGCCAACTGAAAGTACATGTCCACAAATAGGGAGGGGAAGGAGTTGCACAATGACTAATAGACAGTTGGATTGAATAATAGACTAAGTTGCACATATTGCTTGCAGGGGTAGGGGGTAGGGTGTGCCAACAGTAAACGAACTACACATCCACATGTAGAGAGGAGGGTTGCACATCGACTACTAGGTAATTGGTCGAGACGGTAGACTAGTTGCACATCAATGTTGTCATAGTTGCTAGATAGCAATCTCATAGGAAGTTGAATCATGCAGATCTAAAAATTGGTTTCCGAAAAAGTTGCACGATGTTGCACTAAAGTTGCACAATACAATACTAAAGTTGCACCATATAGCATCAAAGTTGGCATAAAAACATTTCGTCGAAACATACCCATGCAGGATCTAGTTTGAAAGATCTCGTCATGAGGAATCCAATGGTGAAGATGGATCTGAATTCCGGTGCGTGGTTTGAAAGATATGACTTTTTAAAAATTTGAAAACAGAAATAAATATGCGTGGATCTATTTTTTCTTCACATGTGACAAGTCTGACCGCATTTAATGCCAGCAATCACATGCACTAGCAGACAAAACATATACACATGCATGCGACAGAGCGGCCGCTTGATTTCTCCAACTAGCGCGCGCACACGTTTTAGATTTCAGGTAGTAGATGATATAGGCCCTAATGAATTCGTGAATGAAAATAAAAAAGAAAAGTCTGTAGGCTGAGAGGCACATCATCCAACTTCCAACAAAAGCCCAATTGCCAAGAGGCACGAAGAAGGTACGCACGCACAGCGGCAAGGCGGCGATTCCTCATCAGTCTCCATGCCGGTTCGTTTTCTCGCTCGCCTCGCAGATCGGGCCGCCGGATGCTTGCAGGGAAGAAAGGTAAGTACATCTAGATAAATTTCTCTTTTCTTTGCCCTCAATCTAATCTATCTAGTGATTAATCTATATTCTTCCTTCTAGAACAGTATAGAGGCGTTGGAGACTTGGAGTGGAGTTCGTGTGTTGCCGACTTGCTCCTTGATACATCTCCAACGTATCTATAATTTTTGATTGTTCCATGCTATTATATTATCTATTTCAGATGTTTAATGGGCTTTAATATACCTTTTTATATTATTTTTGGAATAACCTATTAACCAAAGGCCCAGTGCAAATTGCTGTTTTTTGCCTATTTCAATGTTTAGCAGAAAAGGAATATCAAACGGAATCCAAACGGAATGAAACGTTCAGGAGAGTTATTTTTGGAACAAATGTGATCCAGGATACTTGGAGTGGACATCAAGAAAGAAGCGAGGAGGCCACGAGGCAGGAGGGCGCGCCCAGGGGGGTAGGCGTGCCCCCCCACCCTCGTGGGCCCCTCGCAGCTCCACCGACGTACTTCTACCTCCTATATATACCTATATATCCCGAAAATATTCAGGAGCACCACGAAACCCTATTTTCACCGCCACAACCTTCTGTACCCGTGAGATCCCATCTTGGGGCCTTTTTCGGCGCTCTTTCGGATGGGGAATCGATCACGGAGGGCTTCTACATCAACACCATAGCCTCTCCGATGATGTGTGAATAGTTTACCACAGACCTTCGGGTCCATAGTTATTAGCTAGATGGCTTCTTCTCTCTCTTTGGATCTCAATACAAAGTTCTCCTCGATTCTCTTGGAGATCTATTCGATGTAATTCTTTTTGCGGTGTGTTTCTCGAGATCCGATGAATTGTGGGTTTATGATCTAGATTATCTATGAACAATATCTTTGCAAGTCTCTTTGAATTATCAGTTTGGTTTGGCCAACTAGATTGATCTTTCTTACCATGGAAGAAGTGCTTAGCTTTGGGTTGAATCTTGTGATGTCCTTTCCCAGTGACAGCAGGGGCAGCAAGGCATGTATTGTATTGTTGCCATCGAGGATAAAAAGATGGGGTTTATATCATATTGCTTGAGTTTATCCCTCTACATCATGTCATCTTGCCTAATGCGTTACTATGTTCTTATGAACTTAATACTCTAGATGCATGTAGGATAGCGGTTGATGTGTGGAGTAATAGTAGTAGATGCAGAATCGTTTCGGTCTACTTGTCGCGAACGTGATGCCTATATACATGATCATGCCTAGATATTCTCATAACTATGCGCTTTTCTATCAATTTCTCGGCAGTAATTTGTTCACCCACCGTAGAATTTGCTATCTTGAGAGAAGCCACTAGTGAAACCTATGGCCCCCGGGTCTATCTTCCATCATATTATTTTCCTATCAACTTGCTATTTCTATTTTGCGATCTTTATTTTCCAATCTATACAACAAAAATACCAAAAATATTGATCTTATTATTTTTATCAGATCTCAGTTTCGTAAGTGGCCGTGAAGGGATTGAAAACCACTTTATCGCGTTGGTTGCGAGGTTCTTGTTTGTTTTTGCAGGTACTAGGCGACTTGCGTGTAATCTCCTATTGGATTGATACCTTGGTTCTCAAAAACTAAGGGAAATACTTATGCTACTGTGCTGCATCACTCTTTCCTCTTCAAGGGAAAACCAACGCAAGCTCAAGAGGTAGCAAGAAGGATTTCTGGCGCCGTTGCCGGGGAGGTTGCACCAAGTCAAGTCAAGATTTGATCTCTCGTCAACAAGCCATTTCTGGCACCGTTGTCGGGGAGATCTACGCACAAGTCAAGACATACCAA
>NC_053028.1:73131286-73244033 GCF_003073215.2 Triticum urartu | reverse complement strand
TAATGCGTTACTATGTTCTTATGAACTTAATACTCTAGATGCATGCTGGATAGCGGTTGATGTGTGGAGTAATAGTAGTAGATGCGGAATCGTTTCGGTCTACTTGTCGCGAACGTGATGCCTATATACATGATCATGCCTAGATATTCTCATAACTATGCGCTTTTCTATCAATTTCTCGGCAGTAATTTGTTCACCCACCATAGAATTTGCTATCTTGAGAGAAGCCACTAGTGAAACCTATGGCCCCCGGGTCTATCTTCCATCATATTATTTTCCTATCAACTTGCTATTTCTATTTTGCGATATTTATTTTCCAATCTATACAACAAAAATACCAAAAATATTGATCTTATTATTTTTATCAGATCTCACTTTCGTAAGTGGCCGTGAAGGGATTGAAAACCACTTTATCGCGTTGGTTGCGAGGTTCTTGTTTGTTTGTGCAGGTACTAGGCGACTTGCGTGTAATCTCCTACTGGATTGATACCTTGGTTCTCAAAAACTAAGGGAATTACTTACGCTACTGTGCTGCATCACTCTTTCCTCTTCAAGGGAAAACCAACGCAAGCTCAAGAGGTAGCAAGAAGGATTTCTGGCGCCGTTGCCGGGGAGGTTGCACCAAGTCAAGTCAAGATTTGATCTCTCGTCAACAAGCCATTTCTGGCACCGTTGTCGGGGAGATCTACGCACAAGTCAAGACATACCAATACCCATCACAAACTCTTATCCCTCGCATTACATTATTTGCCATTTGTCTCTCATTTTCCTCTCCCCCACTTCACCCTTGCCGTTTCATTCGCCCTCTTTTCAGTCCGCCTCTTTTCAGTTCGTCTCTTTTTGTTTGCCTCTTGTTTGCTTGTGTGTTGGATTGATTGTTTGTCATGATGGCTCAAGATGATACTAAATTGTGTGACTTCTCCAATACCAACAATAATAATTTTATTAGCACTCCGATTGCTCCTCTTACCGATGTTGAATCTTGTAAAATTAATACTGTTTTGCTGAATCTTGTCATGAAAGATCCGTTTTCTAGTCTTCCTAGTGAAGATGCCGCTACCCATCTAAAAAGCTTTGTTGATTTATGTGATATGCAAAAGAAGAAATATATGGATAATGATATTGTTAAATTGAAGCTATTTCTGTTTTCGCTTAGAGATCATGCTAAAACTTGGTTTTCGTCTTTGCCTAAAAATAGTAATTATTCATGGAATAAGTGTAAAGATGCTTTTATCTCTAAGTATTTTCCTCCCGCTAAGATCATCTCTCTTAGAAACGATATCATGAATTTTAAGCAACTTGATCATGAGCATGTTGCACAATCATGGGAGAGGATGAAATTAGTCGTACGCAATTGCCCTACTCATGGATTAAATATATGGAAGATCATACAATTTTTTTATGCCGGATTGAATTTTGCTTCTAGAAATCTTTTAGATTCGGCAGCAGGAGGCACTTTTATGGAAATCACTTTAGTATAAGCTACCAAACTCCTAGATAATATTATGGTTAATTATTCTCAATGGCACACCAAAAGATCTACTAGTAAAAAGGTTCATGCTATAGAAGAAATTAATGTTTTGAGTGGAAAGATGGATGAACTTATGAAATTATTTGCTAATAAGAGTGTTTCTTCTGATCCTAATGATATGCCTTTGTCTACTTTGATTGAGAATAATAGTTAATCTATGGATGTGAATTTTGTTGGTAGGAACAATTTTGGTAACAACGCTTATAGAGGAAACTTTAATCCTAGGCCGTTTCCTAGTAATTCCTCTAATAATTATGGTAATTCCTACAACAACTCTTATGGAAATTTTAATAAGATGCCCTCTGATTTTGAGACTAGTGTTAAAGAATTTATGATTTCTCAAAAGAATTTCAATGCTTTGCTTGAAGAAAAATTGCCTAAGATTGATGAGTTGGCTAGGAACGTGGATATAATTTCTCTTGATGTTGATTCTTTGAAACTTAGATCTATTCCACCTAAACATGATATCAATGAGTCTCTCAAAGCCATGAGAATTTCCATTGATGAGTGCAAAGAAAGAACCGCTAGGATGCGTGCTAAAAAGGATTGCCTTATAAAAGTGTGTTCTTCTAGTTTTCACGATAATAAGGATGAAGATCTAAAAGTGATTGATGTGTCTCCTATTAAATCTTTGTTTTGCAATATGAATCTTGATAATGATGGGACTGGAGATGAGTCAACTTTAGCTAAAAGGCGTCCCAATGATTCAGAGTTTTTAGATCTTGATGCAAAAATTGGTAAAAGTGGGATTAAAGAGGTCAAAATTTACATATCAATGAACCCACTATTTTGGATTTCAAGGAATTTAATTATGATAATTCCTTTTTGATAGATTGTATTTCCTTGTTGCAATCCGTGCGAAATTCTCCTCATGCTTATGATCAAAATAAAGCTTTTACCAAACATATCGTTGATGCTTTAATGAAATCTTATGAAGAAAAGCTTGAATTAGAAGTTTTTATCCCTAGAAAACTTTATGATGAGTGGTAACCTACTATTAAAATTAAAATTAAAGATCCTGAATGATATGCTTTATGTGATTTGGGTGCTAGTGTTTCCACGATTCCAAAAACTTTCTGTGATGTGTTAGGTTTCCGTGAATTTGATGATTGTTCTTTAAATTTGCACCTTGCAGATTCCACTATTAAGAAACCTATGGGAAAGATTAATGATGTCCTTATTGTTGCAAATAGGAATTATGTCCCCGTAAATTTCATTGCTCTTGATATAGATTGGAATCCTACATGTCCTATTATTCTTGGTAGACCTTTTCTTAGAACGATTGGTGCAATTATTGATATGAAAGAAGGAAACATTAGATTCCAATTTCCGTTAAGGAAAGGCATGGAACACTTTCCTAGAATGAAAATTAAATTACCTTATGAATCTATTATGAGAGTCACTTATGGACTGCATACCAAAGATGACAATACCTAGATCTATTCTTGTTTTTATGCCTAGCTAGGGGCGTTAAACGATAGCGCTTGTAGGGAGGCAACCCAATTTTATTTTTGTTTCTTGCTTTTCGATTCTGTTTAGTAATAAATAATTCATCTAGCTTCTGTTTAGATGTGGTTTTATGCTTTTAATTAGTGTTTGTGCCAAGGAGAACCTTTGGGAAGACCTGGGAGAAGTTTTTGCGATCTTGATGTAAAAAACAGAAACTTTAGCGCTCACGAGATTTGCTGCCATTTTTATTGGACAGTGCGATTACGTTGATTCTTTTTGCAGTTGATTAATAGACAAATTCCTCACATCCACCAATTTATTTCAGAATATTTGGGGTTACAGAAGTATTCGAAACCTACAGATTACTAAACACTGTCCTGTTTTTGACAGATTCTGTTTTTCGTGTGTTGTTTGCTTATTTTGATGAATCTATGGCTAGTATCGGGGGGTATGAACCATAGAGAAGTTGGAATACAGTAGGTTTAACACCAATATAAATAAAGAATGAGTTCATTATAGTACCTTGAAGTGGTGGTTTGTTTTCCTATACTAACGGAGCTCATGAGATTTTCTGTTGAGTTTTGTGTTGTGAAGTTTTCAAGTTTTGGATAAAGATTTGATGGATTTTGAAACAAGGAGTGGCAAGAGCCTAAGCTTGGGGATTCCCAATGCACCCCAAGGTAAAATTAAAGGAAAACCAAAAGCCTAAGCTTGGAGATGCCCCGGAAGGCATCCCCTCTTTCGTCTTCGTCTATCGGTAACTTTACTTGAGGCTATATTTTTATTAACCACATGATATGTGTTTTTCTTGGAGCGTCTTGTATGATTTGAGTCTTTGCTTTTTAGTTTACCACAATCATCCTTGCTGTACACACCTTTTGGAGAGACACACATAAATCGGAATTTATTAGAATACTCTATGTGCTTCACTTTTATCTTTTGAGCTAGATAATTTTGCTCTAGTGCTTCACTTATATCTTTAAGAGCACGGTGGTGGTTTTATTTTATAGAAATTATTGATCTCTCATGCTTGACTTATATCATTTTGAGAGTCTTTTAGAACTGCATGGTAATTTGCTTTGGCTATAAAATTATTCCTAATATGATAGGCATCCAAGATAGTTATAATAAAAACTATCATAAAAAGTGCATTGAGTACTATGAGAAGTTTGATACTTGATGATTGTTTTGAGATATGAAGATGGTGATGTCGGAGTCATGCTAGTTGAGTAGTTGTGAATTTGAGAAATACTTGTTCTAAAGTTTGTGATTCCCGTAGCATGCACGTATGGAGAACCGTTATGTGAAGAAGTCTGAGCATGATTTATTTATTGATTGTCTTCCTTATGAGTGGCGGTCGGGGACGAGTGATGGTCTTTTTCTACCAATCTATCCTCCTAGGAGCATGCGCGTAGTACTTTATGTTGATAACTAATAGATTTTTACAATAAGTATGTGAGTTCTTTATGACTAATGTTGAGTCCAAGGATTATGCGCACTCTCACCCTTCCACCATTGCTAGCCTCTCTAGTACCGCGCAACTTTCGCCGGTACCATAAACCCACCATATACCTTCCTCAAAACAGCCACCATACCTACCTATTATGGCATTTCCATAGCCATTCCGAGATATATTGCCATGCAACTTACCACCGTTCCGTTTGTTATGACACGCTTCATCATTTTCATATTGCTTTGCATGATCATGTAGTTGACATCGTATTTGTGGCAAAGCCACCTTTATAATTCTTTTATACATGTCACTCATGAGTCATTGCACATCCCGGTACACCGCCGGAGGCATTCACATAGAGTGATATTTTGTTCTATGTCTCAAGTTGTAATTTTTTGAGTTGTAAGTAAATAAAAGTGTGATGATCATCATTATTAGAGCATTGTCCCAAGTGAGGAAAGGATGATGGAGACTATGATTCCCCCACAAGTCGGGATGAGACTCCGGACGAAAAAAAGAAAAAAGTGGGGGCCCAAAAAAGAGAAAAAAGGCCCAAATAAAAATAAAAAATGAGACAAAAAGAGAGAAGGGACAATGTTACTATCCTTTTACCACACTTGTGCTTCAAAGTAGCACCATGATCTTCATGATAGAGAGTCTCCTATGTTGTCACTTTCATATACTAGTGGGAATTTTACATTATAGAACTTGGCTTGTATATTCCAATGACGGGCTTCCTCAAAATGCCCTAGGTCTTCATGAGCAAGCAAGTTGGATGCACACCCACTTAGTTTTTTTTGTTGAGCTTTCATACACTTATAGCTCTAGTGCATCTGTTGCATGGCAATTCCTACTCACTCACATTGATATCTATTGATGGACATCTCCATAACCTGTCAATACGCCTAGCTGATGTGAGACTATCTTGTCCTTTTTGTCTTCTCCACAACCACCATTCTATTCCACCTATGGTGCTAGGACCATGGCTCACGCTCATGTATTGCGTGAAGATTGAAAAAGTTTGAGAACATTAAAAGTATGAAACAATTGCTTGGCTTGCATCGGGGTTGTGCATGATTTAAATATTTTGTGTGGTGAAGATGGAGCATAGCCAGACTACATGATTTTGTAGGGATAACTTTCTTTGGCCATGTTCTTTTGAGAAGACATGATTGCTTTGCTAGTATGCTTGAAGTATTATTATTTTTCTGTCAAAATTAAACTTTTGTCTTGAATCTTTCGGATCTGAACATTCATGCCACAATAAAAAAATTATATTAAGAATTATGCTAGGTAGCATTCCACATCAAAAATTCTGTTTTTATCATTTACCTACTCGAGGACGAGCAGTAATTAAGCTTGGAGATGCTTGATACGTCTCCAACGTATCTATAATTTTTTATTGTTCCATGCTATTATATTATCTGTTTTGGATGTTTAATGGGCTTTAATATACCTCTTTATATTATTTTTGGGAGTAACCTATTAACCAAAGGTCCAGTGCAAATTACTGTTTTTTTGCCTATTTCAGTGTTTCGCTGAAAAGGAATATCAAACGGAATCCAAACGGAATGAAACCTTAGGAAGAGTTATTTTTGGAACAAACATGATCCAGGAGACTTGGAGTGGACGTCAAGAAAGAAGCGAGGAGGCCACGAGGTAGGAGGGCGCGCCCAGGGGGGTAGGCGCGCCCCCCACCCTCGTGGGCCCCTCGCAGCTCCATTGACGTACTTCTTCCTCCTATATATACTTATATACCCCAAAAGCATCCAGGAGCACCACGAAACCATATTTCCACCGCCGCAACCTTCTGTACCTGTGAGATCCCATCTTGGGGCCTTTTCCGGTGCTCTGCTGGAGGGGGAATCGATCACGGAGGGCTTCTACATCAACACCATAGCCTCTTCGATGATGTGTGAATAGTTTACCACAGACCTTCGGGTCCATAGTTATTAGCTAGATGGCTTCTTCTCTCCCTTTGGATCTCAATACAAAGTTCTCCTCGATTCTCTTGGGGATCTATTCGATGTAATTCTTTTTGCGGTGTGTTTGTCGAGATTCGATGAATTGTGGGTTTATGATCAAGATTATCTATGAACAATATTTGATTCTTCTTTGAAATATTTTATGAATGATTTAAATATCTTGCAAGTCTCTTCGAATTATCAGTTTGGTTTGGCCTACTAGATTGATCTTTCTTGCAATGGGAGAAGTGCTTAGCTTTGGGTTCAATCTTGCGGTGTCCTTTCCCAGTGACAGCAGGGGCAGCAAGGCACGTATTGTATTGTTTCCATCGAGGATAAAAAGATGGGGTTTATATCATATTGCTTGAGTTTATCCCTCTACATCATGTCATCTTACCTAATGCGTTACTCTGTTCTTATGAACTTAATACTCTAGATGCATGCTGGATAGCGGTCGATGCAGAATCGTTTCGGTCTACTTGTCGCGGACGTGATGCCTATATACATGATCATGCCTAGATATTCTCATAACTATGCGTTTTTCTATCAATTGCTCGATAGTAATTTGTTCACCCACCGTAGAATTTGCTATCTTGAGAGAAGCCACTAGTGAAACCTATGGCCCCCGAGTCTATCTTCCATCATATAATTTTCCTATCAACTTGCTATTTCTATTTTGCAATCTTTATTTTCCAATCTATACAACAAAAATACCAAAAATATTTATCTTATTATTTTTATCAGATCTCACTTTCGTAAGTGACCGTGAAGGGATTGACAACCCCTCTATCGTGTTGTGTCGGTGTACAAAAGTAGGGGCTCTCCTTTTGCACCCTTTTACTTGTGCACGGGCAATCAGGGCCGCGCCCGCGTCCACACTAAGCAGGGCAGAGGAGGGATGCCGAAGCACAAGACAACCAAAGCGACGCCAAGATCAGAGGTGCAAAGAGATCAAGGGGCAAGGTGGACTCCCCCGGCAAGACCCTTGCCGGGGTGGTTTCCACAGCCTCGGCAAGATCCTTGCCGGGGCAACTTGCCTGACGCCAAAAGAGTGCGCCACCCTTGAGCCCAAGGGGTTCCAACACCATATTGGAACCAAGGATCAGGAGGCACCTCTGTGGTGGCATGCAGATCTTTGTAGAGATCATAGATACACAAGATCAGATTAGAACCAGAAGACGATGATCCTTGGCGATATCCTTGCCGACGATATCCACGAGACCCCCGGCAAGATCCTTGTCAGGGACGACCGCGGTGCCGCAGCGAGACCCTTGCCGGGTCATCGGCAAGACCCTTACCGAGGACACCTGCGGGGCCACGGCCAGGCCCGCGTCTGCCAAAGCCTCAACCACCACTCCCATGCAGCTGCCAGCTCGACCAGCTGGGCAGGCATCTGCGTGGCAGCGCACGGCCTCTACACCAACTCAGCAAGGACCTGCGTGATGGCATGCAGATCTTCGTGAAGGCTCCACCACCGCGCAAGCCCAACAGCCAGCCAATGTGGCGCTACAAGGCGAGGACAGCTGGGACGAGTTTCTTTGCCGTCCCCAATAAAGCAAGAGGGGCACGTCGGCAGTGCATTAAATGCGTTTGTCCGACGATGCCAGGGGATAGGCTTAACCCCTGTACACCTTTCCACCTCCTGTGTGCCACTATGGCGACCCCTTTTTTGTCTATAAAAGAAGGCCCAAGGCGTATTGGAGGGGATTTGGATCTTTTGGACGAGAGATCCATTGCAGCTAGTTCAAGAACACAAGAACATGACTAGGGTTTTATGCGTCTCTGCGGCCCTAACCTGGGTAAACGATTTGTGTGCTGACCGCCAGACCCGCTCTTCGCACAACCCCGTGCCCACCAACCGTAGAAGGGATCCCGGTGATGACCCCATAGGTGTCGTTTCCCACCGACATCTCTGGCGCACCAGGTAGGGGGTGCGCAGTTGTGAGAATCCGGTCTAGCAGTTAGTTTAGCAGTTCTTCATCGCCATGGCTCCCAAGAAGAAGACGATCACGGTGATCGGTTCGTCGGGGGCCGAACGGCCCGTACCAGTACGGGCGAGTGGTGGGGCGGTCGCAGTCGGAAGCCAAGGCGCGGCTCATGAACACCCGCATCGATCTAGCAGCCAAAGCCTGGCGAGCGGCATCGTTCGTGCGCGAGACGACGGGCCACATGCCACCAAATCCAAAGATGGAGCCACCCCCCCGCAGGCGGCGCAGGGCCCTCCAGGGGCGGTGTCATGCCACCCACGTCCGGCGCGGCGACTTCCGAGGCGCCTACGCTGGCGCACCCGATGCGCTCTTCCCAGGTTGTGCACGACGAGCAGCGTCACCACGCTGGTGACCCTGGGCACCGCCGTGGGAAGAGTCCCGTGCATCACTCGCGGGACATAGAAGGCTAGCACGCGCGCCGAGGTGCTGGCGAAAATGGAGTGCAGCCGCCAGGCCGTGATAGAGCTCCTTCTAACGTGGTTAGAAGTCGGAGCGCATCACGGTCCATGCAGCTTTCGCCACCACCCACGCCAGCAGAAGCCTTGACACGCGCGCAGTTGCTCCTCGACTTTCCTCCTGCTACAGAAAAACTCGATGAGTGGAGAGCCACCATCCGAAGCCTCGTCGGCGTTGCCAACAAAGATGAGCCATGACCGGCGGGGCCCTCTGGCTGGTGCTCCGTCGAGCCGCCGCATGCCAGTGGTGGAAGGATCAGGGGCACTGTGGCCACAGTGCACTCTCCTCCTCCACACCAGCCATCGCGGGTGTCGGTCCGTCGTGACGACGCTTGTGATAACATTTCCATAGCGTCGTCCGACCCACGGACCCACCGCGATTAGCGCCAAATTCTTCGAGAGCGAGCCCATTAAGACGCTCGAACCACCATCGAGTGCCGGCGTGATGCACGCCACCAGTCAGATAGGCAGGCGGGGCCCACTATGGACCACCCAGCACCGGGGGGCTCTGGCGACCTACCCTACAAGGTGGGTTTCCCGGCCTTTACCCATGAGCTGCGGCAGTTCCAGTGGCCCTCCCACCGCACGTTCAAGCTAGACGTTGGCGAGCAGTACAATGGCAAGACCCACCCATCAGAGTTCCTCAGCATCTAGACCATCGTGATGCAAGTTGCTGGAGCCCGCGACGACAAGGTGCTTGCCAATTAGTTCCTGCTGGCACTCAAACCCAATGTCATGTCACGGCTGATGCACTTGCCGGCGGATTCCATTTCTTCTTCGTCGGACTTGTGCCATGAGTTCGTAGGCGCCTTTACCGAGGGCCACCAAGCTCATGGCCAGACGAGAGATTTGCATGTCATCCCCCTGAAGGAAGGTGAAACCCTGTGTAAGTAAATACAGAGGTTCAGCCGGGTGCAATACAACATCCCAGGTGTTCATCGCGCCGCCGTAATCAGCGCATTCCATCAGAATGTGAGCAACCGCAAGATGCGTGAAGAGCTGGCGATGAACACGGTCAAAGATGTGGCCGGACTTTATGTTATGGCCGATAGGTGCGCTCGGGCTGAAGAGGGGAGGAAGTACCCTGGCGAGGACGCCGGCGCGGAAACCGATTCCACTTACGAAGACACAGCCACCCCGACGAAGAAGGGCCGGCTCCGCAACAGGAAGCGCAAGAGCAAGACCATGCTTGCCATTGAGGGATCTGAGGACACTGGCACGGCCAAGAAGGCCAAGGCAGATGACCCCGGCAAAGAAATTGCCGGGTGCGCCGCTTGCCGGGCCTTGGCGGCCGCTGATAAGCCAGGAGGCTCCGACAAGCAATATTGCAAGATCCACCGCACCAAGGGCTACGACCTCCAGAACTACGGGAAAGTCGAGCTGCTTACTGAGCAGCAAAACGCTGGGTATGAGAGGCGGGACAAGGAGAAGGGCCAGGACGGTGCCGAGGGGTCTGGTAAGAAGCGTGGCGGCCAAGGAGGCCGCCGCGGAAAGGATAATCAGCAAGAGAGGCCCGCTCGGGGCTGCAACAAGAAGCAAGGCGATGATGATCATGACGAAGATGACGAGTCCGGCGAGCACGAGTTCCAAAAGGCTATAGAGGCCATGTGCGTTGATGGTGGCGCCTCGCTGCACCCTTCTCACCGCCAGCTCAAGCCATGGGCGCGTGAGATCACAGCAACAGAACCATCACTTGATGCTCAGAGGCCACTGAAATGGTCCAGCACGCCTATCATTTTCGACGCCGAGGACCACCCTGATCGCACAACTGCAGTCGGGTGTTTGCCGTTGTTGGTCTCCCCAACAATACGCAACCTCAAGGTGACGAAGATGCTAGTTGACGGCGGGGCCGGGCTGAACTTGATCTCGCCCGTTGTGATCAAAAGGTTGCAGATTCCCGATGGAGACCTCGAAGAGACGGGCACGTTTCAAGGGGTCAACCCAGGGAGGAGTCAGCCGAAGGGTAAAGTCACGCTGCCCATGACGTTTGGAGATGAGTTAAACTACGAAACGGAGAGGATTGTTTTGGATGTAGCCGAGATCCCCTTGCCCTACAACGGGATTCTCAGCCGTCAGACACTAGCCAAGTTCATGGCGGTGTCGCATTACACCTACAACACGCTGAAGATGCTAGCGACGATGACCATCATCACCGTCCCTTCCGACAAGAAGGATGCACTGATCTGCGCCGACCAACTCTATCGGGAAGCAGTTGCGGCGACTGCCGCCAAGGCACTCGCTCCAGCCGCTGGAGCCCCGGCAGGGAAGAAGACTGGCAAGACCTCTCGCACCCACTCCGGCAAGCGCACCTCTTCGGAGTGTTGTGCTCCCATCGAGGACGTGCCAGAGGGCTCCACCGACAAGAGCAAGAAATCCGGAGCTACGCCACCAGAGATCAAGAGGGTGTCCATCGAGGAGGATGGCACGGGAGGGGCTTTCACCATAAGATCCACCCTGGATAGCAAATAGGAAAGCATTCTTGTCACCTTCCTACGGGAAAATGTCGACGTGTTTGCATGGCAAGCATCCGACATCCCCGGCATTCCCAGGGAGGTGATTGAGCACCACCTTGCTTTCTGTCCTCATGCGCGACCCGTCAAGCAGAAGGTCATGAAGCAAGCTTTGGAACGAAAGGAGTTCATTACGGAGGAGATCAGGAAGTTGGAAGCGGCAGGCTTGGTGAGAGGAGTACTCCATCCGATGTGGTTGGCCAGCACGGTAGTGGTGCGCAAGGCAAATGGAAGTGGAGGCTGAGGGAGTCCTGGATTAGGGGGTCTCCGGACAGCCGGACTATATCCTTTGGCCGGACTGCTGGAGTATGAAGATACAAGATTGAAGACTTCGTCCCGTGTTCGGATGGGACTTTCCTTGGCTTGGAAGGCAAGCTTGGCAATACGGATATGTAGATCTCGTCCCTTGTAACCGACTCTGTGTAACCCTAGCCTCCTCCGGTGTCTATATAAACCGGAGGGTTTAGTCCATTGGACAACAACAATCATACCATAGGCTAGCTTCTAGGGTTTAGCCTCTACAATCTCGTGGTAGATCAACTCTTGTAATACTCATATCATCAATATCAATAAAGCAGGACGTAGGGTATTACCTCCATAGAGAGGGCCCGAACCTGGGTGAACATCGTGTCCCCCGTCTCCTGTTACCATCGATCCTACAAGCACAGTTCGGGATCCCCTACTAGAGATCCGCCGGTTTTGACACCGACACTCCCACTCACTTTCTTGTAAATATAGGCATCTCCAAAAGTCTGTATAAAACCCTATGCTTTGATCACACTATCAAAGCATATATTCCAACTCCGAGAGGCTTGCACTAGTCCATAAATGGATCTCTGGAGCTTGCACACTTTGTTAGCACCTTTTGGATCGACAAAACCTTCTGGTTGCATCATATATAATTCTTCTTTAAGATATCCATTAAGGAATGCAGTTTTGACATCCATTTGCCAAATTTCATAATCATAAAATGTGGCAATTGCTAACATGATTCGGACGGACTTAAGCATCGCTACGGGTGAGAAAGTCTCATCGTAGTCAACTCCTTGAACTTGTCGAAAACCTTTTGCAACAAGTCGAGCTTTGTAGACAGTAACATTACCATCAGCGTCAGTCTTCTTCTTGAAGATCCATTTATTCTCTACGGCTTGCCGATCATCGGGCAAGTCAACTGAACTCCATACTTTGTTCTCATACATGGATCCCATATCATGGCCTCAAGCCATTTTTGCGGAATCTGGGCTCATCATCGCTTCCTCATAGTTCGTAGGTTCGTCATGGTCAAGTAACATGACTTCAAAACAGGATTACCGTACCACTTTGGTGTGGATCTTACTCTGGTTGACCTACGAGGTTCAGTAGTAACTTGATCAGAAGTTTCATGATCATCATCATTAGCTTCCTCACTTACCGGTGTAGGAATCATTGGAACTGATTTCAGTGATGAATTACTTTCCAATAAGGGAGCAGGTACTGTTACCTCATCAAGTTCTAGTTTCCTCCCACTTACTTCTTTCGAGAGAAACTCCTTCTCTAGAAAGGATCCATTCTAGAGAACAAATATCTTGCCTTCGGATCTGTGATAGAAGGTGTACCCAACAGTTTCGTTTTGATATCCTATGAAGACACATTTCTCCGATTTGGGATTGAGCATATTAGGTTGAAGCTTTTCCACATAAGTATTGCAGCCCCAAACATTAAGAAACGACAACTTGGGTTTTTTGCCAAACCATAGTTCATAAGGTGTCGTCTCAACAAACTTTGATGGTGCCCTATTTAACATGAATGCAACTACCTATAAAGCATAACCCCAAAACGATAGCGGTAAATCAGTGAGAGACATCATAGATCGCACCATATCTAGTAAAGTACGATTACGACGCTCGGACACACCATTACGCTGTGGTGTTCCAGGTGGCGTGAGTTGCGAACTATTCTGCATTGTTTCAAATGAAGACCAAACTCGTAACTCAAATATTCTCCTCCACGATCAGATTGTAGAAATTTATTTTCTTGTTACGATGATTTTCCACTTCACTCTGAAATTCTTTGAACTTTTCAAATGTTTCAGACTTATATTTCATCAAGTAGATATACCCATATCTACTCAAATCATATGTGAAGGTAATAAAATAACGATACCCACCGCGAGCATCAACACTCATTGGACCGCATACATCATTATGTATTATTTCCAACAAGTCTGTTGCTATCTCCATTGTTTTGGAGAACGGAGTCTTAGTCATCTTGCCCATGAGGCATGGTTCGCAAGCATCAAGTGATTCATAATCAAGTGATTCTAAAATTCCATCAGCATGGAGTTTCTTCATGCGCTTTACACCAATATGACCTAAACGGCAGTGCCACAAATAAGTTGCACTATCATTATTAAACTTATATCTTTTGGCTTCAATACTATAACATGTGTATCACTACTATCAAGATTTAGTAAAAATAGACCACTTATCAAGGGTGCATGACCATAAAAGATATTGTTCATATAAATAGAACAACAATTATTCTCTAATTTAAATGAATAACCGGCTTGCATCAAACAAGATCCAGATATAATGTTCATGCTCAACGCTGGCACCAAATAATAATTATTTAGATCAAGGGTGCTTGGCCATGGTTGGTGTTAGAAAAGTGCTGAATGCAACCGCAAGCCAAGCCATAAAGAATGTGTCATCCGTTCTTCCAGCCATATCCTTAATCATCTTGCACCATGTAGTGATCTGGGGATGAGAATCTCGAGTTATGTTGAAAGCCTCTCTGAATCTCCTAGTTGCATCCTTGTCACCTACATATCTGACTTTTTGACCCCTGTTTGGGAGATCAATTACCCTCTGAACACTGTCAGCATCGACACGGATCCTTTCCCAGCCTGGGAACACAAATTCAGAGCTCTCTAGATGGTAGGACTCCACCAGGAATTTAGTGAGGTCCACTGGAAGTGTGTCTGATAAGTTCAAGAGGCCCCCAACAACCTCAAAACTAGCTTAGACTTCTGCGGTGGGGATAAAGAGTTGTTGAACTTCGCAAACCGCCCTGGTGATGCCCTTATCTTGCCCGCTTGTGATGGTCGCTCCACATCTTCCCCTGCAGCCACCTCAACTCCTTCACTATTGGCCTGTTGGTGAGAAAATAAAAACATTAAGGAAACAGTAAACACAAGACAAAAAACAGGACTGAAAAAAACTAGCAATCACCATTTGGATCAGTATTACAAAAACTATATAAACATAAAATGGATCATGCCAACTAATATGATGTTTTTGTGCAACTAATAAAGCTCATGATGATAACTATGGACTACCAGTGTGCAACCTACAAAAAAACTAAGAAAATATACTAGACCTGACAACTACAAAAAATTCTAGGGGATGTGCAACGATAAGAAATGATATTGCAACAAGATAACAACAACTAAAAAAAGGTTTGCAAGGAACTGTTAAATATCTCATAAACACACAAAAAAACACATACCTCAGCATCTGTAGCGGAAGATGTGGCAGCTCCTCCAGCAACTGCTGCCTGCACAAAATGGTAACCAGTGATGTCAACTACAAGATGCCAACTAATGCCAACTAATGTCAACTATATTTAGATCAAGATGACCAGTGATGTCAACTACAAGATTGTTATTGACCAACTACAACAAAAATAGTGGTGCCAACGACTGCATAATTTCATCAGCATCCAAAAAGCGAGAAACACTTATATTCAAAGAATTTACTTTCCCTAGTAGATGACTCAGCTCCCCTTCCAACTGCCGCACGTTTAGTCCGCTTTACAACCCTAAACTGATGAACATCCTAAGAAAAAAAATGGGCATGGGAAAAACAAAAAATCATCATATGACCCAAACAAAACCAAAATAAGGTGCTTGTGTCATCAGCCTGCCACTTACCTCAACTTCCTCTCCCTACTAAACACTACGCGCAGGTCGTGGCTGGCGATTAGCAGGACGCTTCGAGTTCCGGCGAAGGGACTGACTTCCAGAACGCTGATTAAGGAACCAAAAAAACATGAAAAAAGGACATTAGTATACCTAGATAAGTTGAAAACAACTCAAAAACACAAAAAGTGAAAGAAAATACATCTTCTTCATTGCCATCCGCATCTCCACCTATTATAACCATTTTTGCCCTGTGGGGGGAAATACAACAAAAGAAAACATAGTTAGAAGAAGCCCAAACAAACTAGAGAAATCATAAAAGGTTGCTTTGACCTGTAGACCTCTACACATAAGCAGGACACCTATTGCAAAAAATGTAAAACATGTGGACAACCAACTACTACAATGATGCAGCCAACTGGGCAGTCAACCTTGTGCAACTGGACAACATATGAGCCAACTGAGTTTAACTGTGGCAAGTAATAACTAGGCAAAAAATAGTTAACTAAAGGCAACCTGCTGAGTATGATAACTTGTGCAACTGGGACAAACAAAAAATGCATAGCCAAATATCCAGCAAAACAATTGGGTATACCATATTGAAAAATTGGCAACCATTAGTACTAATTTGGAAAAATAAGTTGCACACATGAGGGGGGAACACATGAAAACAACCACATCCACAACAAGACTTGCAAATTGAGTATACTATATTGGAAAATTGGCAAGCACTGGTACTAATTTGGACAATCAAGGGTCCCTAGTTGCACACAGCAGGGGGAAACACACACGGACGATCAGATCCAGCACAAAGGCTGGCAGAAAAATCAGTACACTATATTGGAAAATTGGCAACCATTGATACTATTTTGCACAAGTGATGGTCCCTATTTGCACACAGCAGGAGAAAAACACATGAACCACCACATCCACCACAAGGCTGGCAGATTAGATAGACTATATTGGAAACTGACAAGCATTGATGCTAAATTGCACAAACAAGAGTCCCTTGTTGCACACAGCAGGAGGGAAACAACAAGCCAACTAAGCAGGGCAACTAGCGCAAAAGTGTATAACATATGAACAACCAACTAGTAAACGTGATGCAGCCAACTAAGCATGCAACTTGTGCAACTGAACACCGTGTAAACAACCAACTAGTACAAACAGTAAGCGAACTGAGCATGCCAACTGGTGCAACTGCAGAGCATATGGACAACCAAGTACTATATGGATGCAGCCAACCGGGAAGAATTTTGTGCAACTAACCACCTAAATCTCTGTACAACAACTTCAAATCAGCTAATGCATTGCACACAGCATTGCGCACATCTAATACAACTTGGAGAAGGACTAGGAATCATGAACAGATTTCAAACCCCTGCCAATTAAACTGGAACTAAACAGCCAATCACCCTAAAATCGCGCAACAGGCGCCGTGGACGTGCATCCCCTGCTACCTATCAACTACCCCGTGCCCTGGCCAACTACACCTTGGCCTGGCCAGCCACCCCATGCCCTGAACAACCCCACTAGACGCGTCCTTGTAGATACCGACAACCGTTGGGTGCGTGCTACCAGAGAGGAGAAAGGAACTCAACATGACCAAAATTGAGCATAAGCGGTGGTAGTTCGCGCCGTTCCCGAACCCTAGAGAGCATTCCACTCACATATCGCGCGCATCCGCGCTCCGCGAGACAGGGAGAGGGAGAGAAAGCATGGAGAAGTCGCAGGCGAGCATACCTCCGACGCCGAGGAGCAGCAGTGATTCCCCCGCGCGGAGAACCACCTGCAAGCCGCCACCGTCCTGAGCAGTCCGCCGCGACTCCCCCGTATCACGCCCGTTCGGTTGAGAGCCTGGCGAGGATGAAGACGAAGATGGAATGGGGAGATAGCACCGCTGCGGGCGAGGGATTTCAGGCACAGATTTCAAAACCGCCACCCACGACCCCCACTACTCCCTCTTCTATCGCTTACAGGTGGGCCTCCCCCACGTCCGAATGGGGACAAAACCGCCCGACGACCGCGGGCGGGGCCAATCAGACCAGGTGGCACCTGGCGGACGGGGGCGCGATCCGTGGCGCGATCGTGCGGCCAGGACACGGCCGCACGGTTCTGTTAGATGGTGCGCGTGCACTTTTTAGTTTTTAGGGGGAAGCTTTATGTGCTCAGCGAGCTCACTACAAACCTCTTTGCCGTCGAGATAACAGATGACGACGACCGTGGGATAATTGTTTCTCGTGTCGAGCGTTGTGCAGCCGAGCTGCCTGAGGTCAAGGACAGCTACAAGCAGAGGTGGAATTTGGTAGAATGGCATGGGAAATTGTTGCTCATCGCCAGATACTTAGGTGGCAGTGTGAGCTGTGTTAGGTAATCCAAACAAAACCTAGTTTTGTTTTGGTAGTTTTATTACTAGGAAGTGGTCACGTATGTGGTGATAGTTGTGTTTGAGTCAGTGTACTATTAGTAAAGGGTGATCAACGTTGCCGGTAATTAGATTAGGAAAATCACAAGTAATAATCCGGCTGGGCAGTGCTAGTTGGAGTCTAGGTCGGTTTTAGGCGTCCAGAGTTGGCACGAGTAGGATTAGAACCTTTTGTTCTGGTCAGCTGTGTATATATATACAGGGTGTTGCGTGAGTTTTGTTGTAACACCGAGAAAAACGAAGAGAGAAAACAGAAAATAAATAAGGAGAAAAGAGGGCACGACAAGAGCCCTTGGCTCTCAGTTTTCTTGTGTGCGCGTGTTCATGATTTGATGTGATCGATCCTATGGGCGAATTTTCAACAATTGGTATCTAGAGCAAGGTTCAAGTGAAGCTGCGCTTGCCCAGGGGTGGCGACCCGACTAGCGCCTCGGGGCGGGCCATATAGTTGTTCGGTGGTGCAACGACGAGGAGAAGCGGGCAATCTAGTCGCTGGGTGGTGCAGCGACGTGGGTGGTCGAGCGGTTGTCGTTCGGCGGAGAGGCGACAAGAAGGCGGTGAGGTTCTGTCACGAGCGTGGCAACGGGTAGAACGATCTGGAGGAGGGCGACAGGGATGTCGTCGGCAAGGCGTTGGTGATCGTTGATGGTTATGGAGGTGCCGAAGTTGCGACACTGAGGAAATCATCGAGATCATCATTGGAGGGTGCAAGGTGGAGATGGCGAAGTTGCGAGCCGTCATCAAGGTGTGCACATGAGTTCTTGTAAGGTGCGTCCAAGATCTCAGGTGTGTGAGTCTTCTGCTGCAGTTGAGATGCATCACTGGCAGAGGAGAATTGCGAGCAAGAGCGGGCGGAAAAAGGAATTCGTGCCTTGTGTTTCCGTTCGTGGTCGTGGAGTTCCAGCGAGTTCATATACGGTGGAGATGAGTTGCACGTATATGACGAGTTGTGTTGCCGCTGGACAGGGGATGTCGTTCGATAAGATGTGGCATCGGCGACAATGACAAGATGTGAAGGTGTGACGGGTGAAGAGATGTGCCTCCCCGTGTATGAGCAACCGACGAGAAAATGAAGATCAACGTGAAGAGGACGCGCACCAGTTAAGTCGAGTTCCTGCATGAGACTATGCATTTAGTCGGCATGTAGCACGCTAAGATGTGTCGGCGTGGCTGGTAGTCCAAAAAAATCGTTGGTTCTAGTCTACAAGTCGGCATGAAAAGAATGATGATGAAGATGTGACCATCATTGCAAGAAGTGGTCTGGTAAGTCGCGTCACCGGAGACAACTGGCGTGACAAGATGAACATATGGTCGTCTGTGTGTCTTGTTGAGTAAAGAGTCGTATGTTTGGATTAGGGCGTGGTTGTTAGGTAATCCAAACAAAACCTAGTTTTGTTTTGGTAGTTTTACCAGGAAGTGGTCACGTATGTGGTGATAGTTGTGTTTGAGTGAGTGTACTATTAGTAAAGGGTGATCAACGTTGCCGGTAATTAGATTAGGAAAATCACAAGTAATAATCCGGCTGGGCAGTGCTAGTTGGAGTCTAGTTCGGTTTAGGCGTCCAGAGTTGGCACGAGTAGGATTAGAACCTTTTGTGCTGGTCAGCTGTGTATATATACACAGGGTGTTGCGTGAGTTTTGTTGTAATACCGAGAAAAACAAAGAAAGAAAACAGAAAATAAATAAGAAGAAAAGAGGGCACGACAAGAGCCCTTGGCTATCGGTTTTCTTGTGTGCGCGTGTTCATGATTTGATGTGATCGATTCAGTGGGCGAATTTCCAACAAGCTGGAGCAATATTTCCAAGGTTGGACTATATATGGTGGATTTAAGCACGAACCCTCTTCAATTTACTGAGATCAACACCTTGGATGGCGACTGTATCTTCATCAGCCCGTGCAGCAGCAACTCGTTTCATGCGTCGGTGTACGACGGGGTGGAAGGCAATGTTATCTACTTCATCGATGGCTATCTCTGCCATGCTCAAAATGGTCCACTGTTTGATAAGTTCATGTACAACTTGAGAGATGCTACGTTGGCACCATTTGCTGCAGACATAACAGAGCACAACTTTCAGGCACCAGATGGCAAGCCGATGAGTCCAACATGGTTGTTTCCATCTGAATGAACTGTGGCACATCAACTCCGATGTTATAATGAATATGTAGTGTATCAGAAAGCACTGGTGCTGCTTGACATAAGGACCATGGTGTTCCTTTTCAAGAACTGGAAAAGAACAAGTGTATGTTGTCTGATTTGTAATTATTATGATGCTTGCCAACTTAAACTATTTTAGTACATCGTTTTCAAATTTCCATTTGCATTATCAGTTCATTCACATTTGTGAGAATCAGTAGTTAAGTGAGCAGTGGTTCCTCATATTAACTGGATTGTAATGGTTCTGCAATGCCTCTGTAACAGTTCCTTTTGAAATAGGCTTTCGCCCGCTTTATAAATAAAGCATTGGTCCATACAACAAGCATCCAAATCTTAAACAAAAAACGACGGCTTTATAAATAAAGCATAGGTCCATACAACAAGCATCCAAATCTTAAACGAAAAACGATGGCTTTATAAATAAAGCATTGGTCCGTACAACAAGCATCCAAATCTCAAACGAAAAACGACGGCTGGGGCCACAACACAGAGATGCCCCAAAAAACATAAAAGAAATAGGGGGAAAAGCCACCTAGTGGCAGCCGCCAAGTGGCACTAAGATTATGAAAGCCGACGCGTTGTATCCAGAAGCACATCCACCATGAGGCCGAGGCGGTCGCGGTCACGCTGCCTCGAGAGCGGGTGCCAGTGCTGCAGAAAGGTAGGAATTTGAAGGAGTCAGATGCCTTCCATGGGAAGACCTTCTCAATCACCATTTTATTACGAGTCGTCAAAAGAGTCCAAGATATCGCCGCAAAAACGAGCTAGAAAAGGTGGCAATGTTGCGATGGCTGAGTAGCCATATACTGGAGGAAGTACACAAGGTTCAGGGCCTCCCACTCGGGCCCCAATGCCTTGTGAATGAACGTCCACATGACCCACGTCGCCGTACAGGAGAATAGGATATGGGTTCCTACCTCCGGTGCCGCGTAGAGGGGGCACAAGCCGTTGCCTGGGCCGTGCCGCTTGAGTACCTCTGTCCCCGAGGGGAGGCGATTTCGCGATAGCTGTCATACGAATATCTTAATCTTCAGGGGGATAGGAGCCTTCCACAATGGAGTTAACCATGGTATGGCAGGCGACCGGCATAGAGCATGGTACACCGAGCTCACCGAAAATTCCAACATCGGGGCGAGCCACCATGACACAATGCCCCGATAATCCGGCAGCTCCTGTGGTAACACAGCCCGTAATCTAGACCAATCGTAACTCTCTGCTTGCCCAAAGGTGCAGCGGAATCGAACATTCTACTGTCCATCGCGTAACATGGAAGAAACAAGTGCGGAGGGGTCCGCACAGATCGAAAACAGACTAGGGAATTTTTGGTGTAGCGGCTCGGAACCCAGCCAGGGATAAAACAAGAATTGGGTCCCGTGCCCATTCCCTATGGAGAAGGAAATGCTCGTGTTAGTACACTGAAGTTAATTTAGGTTTACATTGTTATTGAAGTTTGCACGATTTATGTGATATCACAATTTTTATGACTCGTTGTTCTTGGGTCCAAACTTTATGATCCTTATTTTTTCGTTTGTCAATTAGTTGTTCTGAGCACCCATGTCCATTTCAATTCTATTTCTCCACATAGGGTTCTTTGGCGGATGAAAAAATAATCTAAAACACATGAAAATTAGTTTAATAAAATTCTGTTTTACATTCGTAATGATGGATTATCCCCCACCCTTACCTCGTCCCCGGCATGTCTCTTCCGATTTGAGTATCATTGACCTTAATGCCCCACTCCTCACGCTGGCTATGGGGGAGGCTGTGTGAGCCACCTGCGTGGGGGTCCAAAGGTTGTCTCCCATCATCTCCTTCTGGCTATCAGTTTCCCTCGGCGTTCTAAGTTCCATGAAATTTATGCCATATTATCCTAACAATTGGTAGTCGACGCCATCAGTAATCCTCGTCTAGGAGGGTTGTCCAGAGGTTGATTCTCCACTCGAAGATGGGGGTTCCACCGCCATCAACGCTTTCCCTCTCATCTTCATCATGTTTCTCCCATCCATATGCAAGTAATCTATTGTAGGCAGGATGAGAATTTGACGATGCCAATCATATAATAGTGCTACGATTACAGGGTTTTGATAACTAGGGTGATGATTGGTCTTGATCTACTGTTGCTACAACTTTGTTATGCTTAATGTCTATTACTAGGGCCCAAGTAATATGGTATCATATCTTAACCATATAAGTTTTCATGATGCCATTGTGTCTGGATTGTACCTACAAGTGGTATGTACCTATTATAGTCTCAAAAGTGACCCCGAGGTTGACATACCGGGATATCTCAATGGGTAGTGTTGTGATTTGATGTTTCCATGTATTCACGAAGTGTTAATATGTTGGTACGGTTGTCTCGCAAAATGACACCTTAATTAGCCTTCGTTTAAACTATAACCACGACATGGGAGGGTAGGACTATAGATGCTGGGCAAACTCTTGTTCTTATAAATAAGCAAGTTCAACTACATACAAAATACATGCCTACAAAAGTAGGAGAACATGAGGTTGGTTTTAATGCTTTGTTATATGCACTATGATATGATTGATGATGTCTATGTAACTCCCAATATCCATTCGCGGGCGTATGTTTTCCATAAATGTTTGATCTCTTTAAATACTTGTTAGTTGGCTTTCCCAGTGAAAGAATTGAAAACCATGAGATGAGCTTAGAGAGGCGACCACATCGCACTATGTCGGCTCGAATTACATGATTTATATAATGTTAACAGTTGGAGAAACGGATCAGCAAAACCAATCTTTGCCCATAGATTTTTTTAAGAAAAGTCTCTTGGCACTTTATTTGAAAACAAACAGGCAAAGCTACATCTTTGAGCGCATGCGATAACAGGAAAGTTGGCGGGTCATTATCCCTTACGTACCCACGGAATATTTGAATGTGTCACGTTTGTCAACTTTGTTACGTATTACCTACAGCCGCGTTTTTAGAACGACTAAGACACATGTGTGCGTAAGGGATAATTAAGCAGGGCGCTTCTTCCTCATTAGAAAAAGCACGCGGAGCTTGCTATATAGACAAGGATCAGCGGCGACTTTAAAGGCCATGTTTATGCTGGGAGGTAATGAAATAAAACGTTTGTAGTTATTGAACTGTGGTCATTTGACGTATTTTTTGTTGTTGTCCACTTTCTAACCATGATTCGTTGATTTTGTCAACTATATTGAATTAAAACTTCAGCACAGCTGTGACACCGAATCATCACTGGCATTGAGCAACGTCACTGGTAAAATCGTCTTGTATCGAACTTGTTTTTCCGCTCTTCTGCTTTGCAGCTTCTTAGAAACTTGCTTTGTTGCGACATTAAGGGCCTTATTCTAAGGGCGGGCAATCGCCTTGTATCTAAAAACATGACCACAACACACTATGTCGGCTTGAATTACCGGATTTATACAATTTTAACAGCTGGAGAAGCGAATCAGCAAAACCAATCTTTGCCCATGGAATATTTTTTTTGGAGAAAAAGTCTCTTGGCACTTTATTTAAACCTAAATTCTAAAAAGCGCGCGCACTATCCGGAGAAGACGAGCGGCCGACTCGTGGCCGTCCGATCTCGCTCGCATCATCGTGCGCGTGGGCCAGGTGCCACCTAGTCGGAGCGCTCCCATGTACGGTCTGGACACGGCTGACGTTTAGTGTGAGGCGAAATAGACCACTCGCCTCCGCTTTCATCGCTATCCACTCGCATCCGCACCCCGCTCGCATTTGTCGCCACCTCCGCCAGTCCGCCCCAACTTGCGACAGCCGCCGTTGTCGACCGACCTCGCCTCGGCTGAAGCGACCCACCGCGGCTGCGGCAGCTCGCCTGCCACGCCTCCACGCCGTCATCTCCCGTCCGCCACCTTGCCTTCTCTTCTACATCGAGCCATCGGTCCTCTGCGCACGACCTCCACCATGGATCATCTGCCACCATAGCCGAAGTCGGGCGAAGGAATCCTTAGGCGTTAGCGCGCCCCGGGGATTCGCTGCTCGTCGCCAGCGCAGGTAAGGTCCTACCTATGAATTTGCTTATGCCCTCGCTTCTAGCGTATCTCCTATCTCTTCCCTAGCATAGATCCCGCCTAGGAGTGGCTCGTATTGCTCGTATTCGTCGGACGAGGGAGGCGTACTCAACTTGGAGAGGTCGCAACGGTGGGGGACGAATTTGCTGGGCAGCCCATAGCGGTGGTTAATCACATCTGCTTCACACAGTTACGGCTATGGTGACGTTCACGTCATGTCGTGCCACTTTTCGAACTAGGGAGGCGTGGGGATTCAGCGAGATTTGAGTTTCAACCAGAACGAGTAGATAATGGGATAGTGTAGGTTGCGTACATCGCTTTTGCATCCTGGTTCCCTCATGTTTTTATTGATTTTTCTAGTAAGTTGCAAACGGAGCAAGGACTAGTTGGCTAGCTAGTTGTAAAAGTTGCACAAGGATGCAAACATAGTTGGATTACGGCACGAAGGACTATTTGGAGTGTATTTTTCAATTTCATTTTCATGTTGCACACGCTCATACGTCAATTGGCTGCATCTTGCACGCTCTAGATCATTTAGTTGGCAGGACATTGTTCATTTTTCATTTCAGGAATTCCTGTTTGGTCAGGGGGAGTCGATGGTGCATGTTCTAGTGGGATACGAGTTTCATGGCGAGTTGCCTCTGTATCACGCAGATTCGACAAGGGATTCCGGCGTGGTGCCCCGAGCCAAATCGTCTAATCTCAGTGTGGTGATTTATTGATTTCTTTTTGCAGCAATTTGAGTTGGTATAGAAGAAAGTACATAAGAGTACCGAGAGGATACTTTTGATGCTTTTACTCAACCCTCTCAAAATGCATCCGTGCGGTTTATCTCTTTTCTCTTAAGTTGCGTGCATATAAGTAACCAGTTGGCTAGTTTGTTGTAACAGTTGCACAGGAATGCAAATGTAGTTGGATCACACATATACGTATCTTAGTCGGCTAGCCAACTTATGAAGTTGCACAGTGAGGGCTAACCAGTTGCGTAGTCGATGATATTCAAATGGATACACTACGTAAACCATGTTCAAACAGTTTGTGTGTGTGTGTGTGTGGTTTTTTGGTTGCACATTCATGTGTGCCCTGTTTTCAAGGGTATGCTTGAGGAGTTTGCAGATCTAAGAAGTTCATATCCTAGTTGGCTTTGCCACACTTATGCAGTTTCACAGGGAAGGGCTATCTAGATGCATGGTTGACGGCTAGTTTAGTGTTGGCTCTAGTGCCTACATCATCTTCAGGCAGTGTGTATGCTGAATTTCTTGGTTGCACACTAATGTCTGCCCAGTTGGCCATACATGGCATCAAGTCGCACACATTTTTGTTTTGTTTTGTAGGTGTGCTTTGAAAAATCCGCATGAGTTGCTTACCTCATGGCACTTTTTTTTATATCAATTGTTCTTGCTCTTTTTTTTGTTTTATACATTTGGTTGCTTCGATTAATTTGTTTGTTTGATTTCTTTTTTTAACAGACCAAAAATGGTTGTAGAAGGAGATGCGGCTCCTAGTGAAGGAGAGGGATGTTTGCTTTTTCGTCGTTTTTCATTTATCCTTGTAGTATTTTTTTCAATTATAATAACTATTTTTTGGGGGTTTTCCACCCATGTTCTGTATTTTGTTTGTTCTATACAGGGGTCTGCAAACCGTTCTTCTCGGCAGTGTTCGAAACGGCCCGCCGACCGGCAGTCTCGTCGTGCTGATATCAATGAAGAGGCAGAGGATGATGAGGTAAGTATCGAGCAAGCGGTGTGGGTGCATTCCCCTTTCCTGCATACACGGACAAGTAACTTTTTACATGCATCCTCTAGGTTGGTGACCAATTCCGCATTGTGAAACGGTGGAAATGGAAGGCGACCGTGCATGTGGGAGTTGTATATGGAGATGGCACATCGTTTGCACCAGCTGTTGAGGTAACATGAAATAGCATTAGGCATTTTTTTTATTTTTTTTTCTACACAAAGAAGCCTGGGATGTAATTTTTTATACGGTTGCACAAGAACCAACTAGGTGTTGACATCCCGAACTTTTATAGTTTCACAAGAATTAATTAAGAGTTGGTATCCTCAACTTTTCAAATTATTGCACAACGGATCATACGAATTGACATCCTCAACTTTCATAGTTGCACCAGAACCATTTGGGAGTTGGCAGTCCAGCTTTTTATAGTCCCACAATAATATCACTGAGTTGGCATCCTCAACTATTTTAGTTGCACAAGAAACAATCAGAAGTTGGCTTCCCCAACTTTTCTTAATAGTTGCACAACAATGCCACATGAGTTGGCATCTTCAAATTTTAGGGTGGCATCTCAACTTCGTTACTTGCACAAGAAGCATTCAATAGTTGGCATCCTCATGTATTCACATGCTTCTAATTTTCTAGGTTTGCAGATGCACTAGAATGTAGTTGCACTATTTATTTGGAAGATTGTAATATTTTAGAATTCACTATTTTTCCATTTCTTGTGTTCATACATGCTAAATTCATCATGTTCCTCAGTTCAAAATTAATTACATAGTTGAACAAACATGCAATATGAATTGCATGCATGAGTACTTGCAGTCGCACAAAATAGATGATGTAGTTGCACAACAGCCAGTATAAGTATTTTTTTGGAATTTTGCATATAGAATTTTAGCCAAACCAAAATGAATCTGAAATTATACGACTTGGCATCTTCAACTTTTTATGAGTTGAAGATGCCAACTACTGAAATTCAAACCCCACAAGTAGATGGATATAGCAGTGTTGTCAGTTGCACACTTGTGTTGGTTAAGTTGCACCGATACAACCCAGAGTTGGTTCATTTTTTAAGGCTTCATTTTTGCATAATGTGTTAGGTTTTACAGGTTATGGGGATGGAGGAGATGTTATAGAGCACACAATTTTCAGCAACGAAGTCACATATACTACTGTGTGGAAAGATCAAAGAAAAAAACACTTGCAAACCAGATTCTTGTTTGGTAGTTTTATCTTTCCATAGTAGCTACAACACTTCTTTTGCTACATGGACATTTGTTCTTCTGTATTATGTGTGAATAAAACTCTTTATCTGCTCTCTCCTATATGTTTGCACATTTTCTGTGTTTTGTTGCACACATGTTGTAAAAGTTGGCTTGACCCTTAATGTAGTTGCACGAAAATCAGTTAAAATAGCACAAGTACCAGATCTCCCCATTTTGATATGTGCTTATGCTATCTTCAACAACTATGGAGAAGTTATTTTTGCGAAGAGAAATTTGGTAAGGGGGAAATGGAAAGGCAAGGAGGAAGGACCTGAATAGGAGGAGAGAAGGATCACCTCTTTTTTCACCCTTGATGGTGACTACTGCCTGGTATGTTCTGATGTATCATCCCTCTCTCTTCTTTTTTGCACCAAATTGTTCCAGATCCGCTGTTATTTAACTTTGATTCATCTGCCATGGCAGCTCTGGCAATGGAGATCCAGACCTGGGAACCCCTTTGTTTCATGGGTAAGAAGGTGGGAGCAGGTAGGTGCGTGGGGAAAAAGTTGATGGCCAGAGGGGCGTGAGAGCTTCCGGAGGGGAGGGAAGGGCACGTGATGGTCCGGGGACCACATCCAATGCCTGATTTGTTGGGTTTGATGCGCCTTTGTTGCTACTGGGGGAGGGCGCTTTTTTTCTGGGATCGGGGACAGGATTTTTCCTTTTTTGGCGGCCGCTGGGGAACGCTAGGGAGCAGCCGGCCGCTCCCTAGACGCGTCCTTATTTGAAAACATGCAAGGTTGCATCTTTGAGTACATGCGATAACAGGAAAGTTGGCGGGTCATTATCCCTTACGTACCCATGGACTATTCGAATATGTCACGCTTGTCAACTTAGTTACGTATTACCTACTGCCGCGTTTGTAGAATGATTGAGACGCATGTTGGACGATCAAGACGCATGTGCAAAGTCGTGGAAAGCTTGTTTGAAAGTCGATCAGGTCATTGCACCAGAGAGCATATATTTAACTAATATCTATATCCGGTTTGGTACTAATAGCCGCCAGGACTTGATCAAAGCATAGTGCTTCTTCCTCATTACGAAAAGCAAGGAGATTCCTATATAGACAAAAGGATTAGTCTTTGTTCCTCACGCGTGTGTGTCGCTGTCACCTAACTAACAACGCTGAAACATTCCCTCTGCAATGAGAAACAAGACAAGCAAACAAATTGGTTTGAACTGTTCTTGCACCCCCATGGTTATTGCTCCTGGCTGCTATATAAACATACAAACCACACGAGGGAACACAAACACAACAACATAGCACTCTTCTCCAAGCAAGATATGGATTCCAGAACAGCATTCTGCGGCACTCTCCTACTGCTGGTAATACTGCTGCCTGTTTCAGCTAACGCGTCGAGTAAAGTAAGATACACACCCGAGTCCTTTCTCAATTTGCTTTCTTTCCTGATATCTGTTTTTTGTTGAGAACTTATGCGACAAAATGAATTTCAGCTCTACATCGTGTATATGGGGGAGAAGAGGCATGATGACCCATCCATGGTCACCGCGTCTCACCGTGACATGCTAACCTCTGTTTTTGGGAGGTACTGTAACTAGCTAAAAATTCATTTTGTTCAAAACAAAAACAATGAGGAGTTCATGTTGCATCGTCAATGTATTAGTCATGATTTGCTCACCCTCATTTTACTTGACAACAGCAAGGATGAAGCCTTGAGGTCGATAGTTTACAGTTACAAGCATGGATTTTCTGGTTTTGCGGCGATGCTCACCGAGTCTCAGGCTGAGACAATCGCAAGTAAGTGACTGTCAGTCCTATAGGCTCCTGGCTATCATCGTATCTACTTGCATGACCGACAAGAACTAATCAACATATTTTGGATGTAGAATTCCCAGAAGTTGTCACTGTGAAGCCTAACACTTATCACGAAACGCACACAACTCGGAGCTGGGACTTTCTTGGCCTTGACCATAACCAACCAGGACAACAACCGGGCCTACTCAGAAAAGCAAAGTATGGTGAAGATGTCATCGTGGGTGTGATCGATACAGGTTTGCAGTCCGACCCCTCAAGCTTAAATCCTGAATATGAGAAATTCCGATACCGAATCAATTGATTCCCATGCTTATTTATAGGCATATGGCCTGAATCACGAAGCTTTGATGACAATGGGTATGGCCCTGTGCCGGCACGGTGGAAAGGGAAATGCCAGACTGGTCAGGATTTCAACGCCACAAGTTGCAACAAAAAGATCATCGGTGCGCGGTGGTATGGGCGTGGAATCAGTGACGAGGTGCTAAACAGAAACTATAAGTCGCCTAGGGACATTGAAGGCCATGGCACACACATCGCATCGACCATCGCCGGCAGGGAAGTGCAGGGCGTGAGCTACGGAGGCCTAGGCATGGGCGTGGCACGCGGCGGGGCGCCACGTGCGCGGCTCAGTATCTACAAGGTGTGTTGGTTGGGTGGGAGTTGCCCTGAAGCAGCGGTCCTCGCGGCTATCGATGATGCTATGCATGACGGTGTGGACGTCTTGTCGCTCTCGATTGCTGGGGCTGGTCATGAGTTTCCTGGGACGCTGCATGCTGTGCAAAGAGGGATCTCTATCGTGTTTGCGGGAGGGAATGATGGCCCTGTGCCACAAACGGTGGCTAATGCCCTGCCGTGGGTTACGACGGTGGCCGCTAGCACGATTGGCCGGTCTTTCCCGACCTTGATATCGCTCGGAAACAATGAAAAGCTTGTGGTACGTGCATGCTACAAACAAACATTCTCCAAGTATTTATTTGGTGTGAGGAAATAATAGATCCGGGGCTATAAAATTGGTTTTATAGTTTTTGACAAATTAACTTGATTCGTCTCAGAGCGTGGAAACAAACAAAAAGTACATTTAGCTCATCCCTGAAACCAGCTTTCACTGATTCCTTTAGTTACTTATTAATGTGTGCTTGATTCAAACTACAGGGGCAATCTCTTCACAACAATGCATCTGTGATCAGGGGCGACTTTAAAGACCTTGTTTATGCCGGGAGGTAATGAAATAAAACTTCTGTAGTTATGCATCTGTAATCACTTGACGCATTTGTTGTAGTTGTCCACTTTTGTAACCACGATTCAGTGTTTTATCAACTATACTGAATTACAACTTCTGCGCAGCTGTGACACGGAGTCGTCACTGGCATTGAGCAACGTCACCGGTAAAATCGTCCTATGCTATCAACCCGTGGCGGCGAGAAGCATGCCGCCTCGACAAGCACTTCCCATAGCCATCAATCTCACCACCATGGCTGGCGCCAAGGGCCTCATATTTGCACAGTACACTACTAACCTCCTCGACTTCCTGTCTTTGTGTAGGGGCGTTATGCCCTGTGTAGTGGTGGATTTTGAGATCGCACAACGAATTGCCTCCTATTGGAGTTGGGTCAAAGGGTGAGTGCATGTCGTGTTGTCTGAAACAGACTTGAATGCATTTTTTTCTTCTCCGGAAACTCATGCCAGTCATGTGTCATGGTAGGAATGCAGTGGTGAAGGTGTCACCTGCCATGACCGTTGTCGGAAAAAGGGGTGTTGTCGCCGAGGGTCGCCTCATTCTTGTCGAGAGGTCCAAGCATGTTGTTCCCTAGCATACTCAAGGTATATATCATTCTCAATTTCTTAACTTGAGACAATTGTTGCCATTGTCTTGTTTGTTACCTAGCCTTCCTAATTTTCTTAACTTACGACTTCTTAACTAATTCTCAATACACATGTTTGAACAGCCCGACATTGTTGCACCTGGCGTCAGCATCTTGGCAGCGGACCGCGACTCCTACGTGTTCAAATCCGGGACATCTATGGCGTGCCCGCATGTCTCCGCTGTGACCGCACTGCTCAAGTCGGTTCACCCTGGCTGGTCACCTGCCATGATCAAGTCTGCCATCGTCACCACAGATGTGAACATTGAAATACAAAAAATACATGAAAACAATTCGTCAAAATATAAAACTGATTTGATTGTCTCTTGTCTTGGTTGCAGCATCTGTGACTGATCGTTTTGGCATGCCAATCCAAGCAGAAGCGGTCCCAAGGAAACTAGCCGACCCCTTCGACTTTGGTGGTGGACACATAGACCCAGATAGAGCTGTTGACCCTGGCTTGGTTTATGACGTGGATGCAAGAGAGTACAACAAGTTTTTGAACTGCACTCTCGGATATTTAGATGGTTGTGAGTCCTACTACCTCAATCTCAGCCTCCCGTCAATTGTCGTGCCGGACCTCAAGGACCATGTCATGCTTCGGCGCACAGTGACTAACGTTGGGCCAGCGGAAGCAACATATCATTTAGTGGTTGAAGCTCCAGCAGGGATAGATGTGTCGGTATAACCATCTGTGATTACTTTCACCAAAGGAAGCAGTAGAAGCGCAACATTTATGGTGACATTCACCACAAGGCAGAGAGTGCAAGGAGGATACACTTTTGGGAGCTTGACATGGTCAGATGGAAGTACCCACTCAGTTCGAATTCCGGTTGCTGTACGGACTGTGATACAAGACTTTGTTGCGGATACCGCTTAAACTCGTATCTTGTTATTGTAAACCTTCTTTGTGTATTCATGTAGGCCGCATACAAAAATGTAGGAGAAACACTCCGTATTGAATTTATACATCATAAAAAAATGTTAAATAGAAATAGTATGATTCTTCTTCGCAAAAGTTTGGTTTCTTCACAAACTTGTTCAAAAATTGCAGTTAATAAGAAATATCGGATCATATATATCATTGACATGAGCTAGAGTAAGGGACAACCATGGATGTAAAGCTCACAAACCTTTCTTTCTTGATGAAAACTTTGTTGAGCTGAAAGTGAAAAGAAATCAACACAACTGAATTTTCTTTGCCGGGAAAATATCACTGAATTCATAGATGGCTGCTAATGTCTAAAATGCTCGTGTAGTACACTGAAATTAACTTATGTTTATATTATTATCAGATTTTGCACAATTTCCTTTGTACTATCGTGATCATTATTCATCGGTATTGGCGTCCAGACTTGAAGATCCTTATTTTTGCAGTTGCTCATTCCATTGTCCCGACCACCCATGTCCTTTGATTCTACTCCTCTAGACATGGTTCTTAGCCAGGTAAAAATAAATAAACACATGACAATCTTATATTTACTAATTGGAGGCACCAATCAAGGCTCCATGTTAATCCTTAATAACTAAGCTAATTAACCGCACGATCTCCATATTACCTATCTGCAGCCGTAGGATGAAGTACTTGCAGAGTCCAGGCCCTATGTCCCACCTCCCACGTGCACAAGTTAGCAAACTCTTCATGGGCCTTGGAAAAAAAATTCTTCCACAGCCTGCCAAAACACATCTAACGCAGTACGTGACTCTACCCGATCCCAACCCATCGATTCCCGTCGGCTAGAGATCCCTAGCATCACGTCTCATATAATTCTCAAAAAAAAAATCACGTCTCCTCATATTCTTCCGTCATCTAAACTTTCATGTTCTAATCCATATGAAAATCTAACCGGCCTCTACCCGATCCTCTCCAGCCGTTGAATCTCCGCTGAGGAGAAGGTCCTTTCTATCTCAGTTTCCATGTCCGAACCACACTGGAAGAGCAATCCATTATGGGCGATGGAGTGGAGAAGGATGTGCACTGCCGGGACTTTCAATCAGATCCGTCAACCGCCGCTGTTGGAAAGCATGCAGAGTTTGTTGGACTTGGTCGCCCATCAGTCATATCCCCACGAAACTATGATGAAGGCAAGTAAGCCATCATCCCTAATTGCTGAGAAATCATATTAATTCTGAATAACTGATGAAGAAAATTTGCTATCTTAGATGTCCATCTATCTGTACTACTGATGGTTGATTTCCAAAAGAGGGAATAATAACGTAGAAGTCATGGTTTGTGGAATCTTGAAGTATACCATGCCAACTAGGCTACTGTGACATGGCCCTGATTCAACAAATATGCAGTATTTAATTCGTTTCAAGGGGGATTTATGGTGATCTTCATAGAGGTTCCTGCAAGCTTGAGGTTCATCGATGTGCTTGCTCTCGGAAAAGGAGGTTTGGTTTATCCTTGTGCTGAAGCCTGAAGGTTATAATTATCTGTACTTTTTACACAGTTGTTCAACTACAATATGATAGTTAAGTGCTGATGCTTTCTTTCAGCTTCTCATGGCTCTATGTTTGGCGAACGTACATGTCCAAGTGTTCTTTAGGGGCAGACTGCATTTCCTCCAGCGGCACCCTAAAGTCCAACAGCGGGGTTGACCGTTAACTACAGGAACTAAGCAAACACCAGCAGAAACCTTACAAAATTTTCCGTATTTCCACGAATCAACTAATTCACCAAGTGTCATCAATCATAGGTCAACAAGTCCATGGGGCAACAATGTCTCACGTTCAACTTGATGGATGGACGCTGGCTAAAATTGGTGTTCTGCCAACATACGACCCAGCAGAAAAGAAGAATTACCAATGCACCAGAAAAGAGATCAAAGAAGTGCCTGCACACGGCGAGTTAGATTCAGGTCAGTTTACTTCGTCCATCCCTCAGTATTGCTCCGGTGCTTCTCATTGAATCGTATATTTTGTTTTTATATGGATGCAAGCAATCTGACTGCAGAATCTGCTCGATTGGTGTGTTCCAAAAAATACAGTACTATTGACTTGCGTTTTACTGTCGGATAAGGCCAGATTTGGCTAAGAGGTTTACTCCTCATGATGCTGCTTGCATTGCCATTCTATGCATGCAGTAGGACTAAATTAAAAGCTAACACAAAGTTGCTCGGATGCGGAATTTTTTTGCTCCTACTATATTTGGTGACTACCTAGGGAATTAAATAGGTGTAATAGCTGATTTATAGAATTTAATCCTAACTTTTCAATAGCTGCCTAAATATCCTCCCGTGCCTCAATAGCTTATTTGAATAATTTCAACCCTTACTACTGTGCCTTAATGCCTATTTGAATATTTTCAAACTTACTTTTCAATAGCTATCCAATAATCCTACGCTTCCTTGAAAGCTTATTTGAATAGTTTTAATCCTTACATTGCCATGGCCATCCAAATAATCTATCATGTTGTTTTGGATGTTTGTTGGACACTTGGACCGTGAGTTCTTATGTTCTCGGCGCAGATGTACTAAAGTTTGTGTTATATTTACCATGTAGACCGTAAATAAGATTTGTAACATAGACGATAATAAGAGAGCTGTGGGGTACACCTTGGTTTTTCTTTTCAAGAATACTTTATATATTCCCCCTTCTCCAAGAACAGACTGAGGTTTGCACTATGCTTCGAGGTCGCTTATGACACTCCCCAGGGGTGAAAAGCAATGTTTGAAACCTATTGTGGAAGGTCCTACAACTTTCAAATTGTTATTGTCCTCTACTATTTATTGGAATTCAATTCGTAATACATTATTGATGTGAACGTACAAGCTATACTGATTGAACTGTATGCTCTATGTTATACTATTTTTTGAAATATAAGGTTATTTATTAGAAAGATTTCAGTTTCTCTTACATCATTATGTTCGAGTTTTTGCATATTCTTAAGTAAGACTAACTGATAGAAACGATTGTCTCCATATTCAGTGCAGTTGCTCATTGTCGTGTAGTTGCTAAGATGTTTATAATTTTTCTCTCAAGTTATTTCTATCTAGCACCAACTAATCAAAAACTAATTACACAACTACACAAGATACTACAGAAGAATTATGCCATCAAATAAAGGTAACTTCGAAATTTCAAGTACTATTAAGATCTATATCGAAAATATACCCATTGATCGGATGAATATGAATATTGCCTTTTCTTCAACGTAAGAGTTTTAAACAAACATGATCAGAAATAAAGAAATAATGCGCCAACCCAGCAAACTATTAAACAAAATGTTTAGGTCCATATGGTGGCACAAAATCACAATATAACAGAATTTCTTATATTACCCCTCGCACACTTATTCCAATATATAGCTATTAATTTTTGGGATGTTTGATATGAGGTAAAGAATGATAAAGAGTCACAAATGCACATGCATGCAATAGCACATACATATTCAATAATTCAGTCAACTGAATTGGTCTGTGTGAAGGTCCACACTTCTACGTCGAATGTCCATCATATACACACTAAGAAATCGCAAATTCAGTACAAGCAGGTGCAATAAAGCTCCCCAATTAATCTAAACACATCATATCTTTGCTTAATAATCAAATATCATGATAGTGATTAAGTGCTGCTCACATTTCAATTATACTAAAGTTCTTGCCTGCTCACAGTGATAAAAATGCTTAAAACTCCAAGCCATCTGAATGTATTATGCATGGGTTACATTTGTAGTTAGAACTTTCTCATGAAACCGATAAGAAGAGATATGAGGTTGCTATTTGAAAGGTATTTCTAGATTACATATCACAAGCGTGTCAATAGTAATCAACCCTCTTATCCAAACCTAACTTAAAAATATTTCCATCTTACGACAATCCAGAGAAAACTATACATGGTGATGCACAATTATCTTCCCAAACAAATCTTTATTTCACGACATTCAAATAACAAAAGGATTCATTGAAAAAAGTATCATGTAAAGCCTTCAATAATAAATTATTTTCTTTCAATATTTACTGGCCCGTGCGGGGTTGATGACTAGTTATGATAATACATTTATGTTTCACACTCATTTTCTACTGATGGATTATCCACCACAATCACCCCCGTCCCCTGAGGTCTCTTCCGATTTGAGTATCATTGACGTTGATGTTCCATTTGGCAGCATAAATGCATATAGCAATTTGGGAGTATTGAAAGTTTTTCCCGCAACTGGCATGAGCATTGACTTCTCATAAAGAAAAGAATGTACAAATTGGCATGCTTGTGAAAGAAAAGAAAAGAGACATGCCAGAACCCACAAAAACACCCTACCTCATCAACAGTTGAATTATGCTTCACACATTAGAAACTGCTCCTATCAGTTAGGATTTGGCTCACGAATTAACAACTGCCAAAGTTCGACACGACTGCCCTGAAAACAACCCATCGGGCCTCAACGGATCAAATTTGGCAATTAAGGCGAGGTTGCTAAGCCCAGAGTGACAACTGCATGATAAGGTCAGGCATGTCGATTTGCGGGCCACCTTTCTCCAGAAAGGAAGTTGAAACTTCCGGCCAGGGCCGACCCTAGGCCAGGGCAGCAGGGGCGACGGCCCGGGGCCCAGCCAAACTAGGGGCCCCGACCTGTGCTGCAGTGTGTATAGTAGATGGGACGGGTCTAGCAGGTGGCCGTTGGCCCGCTACCGCTCCGCGGTGGCCGGCCAAAAAATGAAATATTTTCTCTCCTTAATCCATATTAGGCAAAGTGAACAGGTATGGACATGTGTGAACAAGATAAATAATTGCAAAGTATCCACGTGAATATACATGAACCCACTTAATTCGTGTTTTTAAATTTTTTAAAAACCATAACTTTCGAGCAGCGCATCGAAATTAAGATCCGTTTTCACTATTGGAACCTCGCGGCGTGCTCTTCGAAACTAGATCCAGCATGGGTATGTTTCGACAAAAAAAAATTGTGCAATTCTGTCTATGTTTTGTGTAACTGGCTAGTTGTCGATGTGCAACTACCTGATAGAAATGTGCACCTTTTCTCCTACATTGTAGACATGCAATTTTCCTTTATGGTACCTCCACCCCCAAACTACCTCCTTCCAGTGAGATGTGCAACCTCGTCTGTTGCCCGGGCCAACTTCATAGTAGCTGATGTGCAACTTTCCCCCGCCCGTGGATGTGCTTCAATGTTTGCTGCATCGGCCAACATACTAATAGTGGATGTGCAACTTTGGATACTGCAACGGCCAACTATCTAACAGTGATGTGCAACTTTCTCTCGTACCCCCATGGATGTGTAGTTTCCCTACTATCACCCGGCCCAAACCACCCCTGCTAGTGAGATTTGTAACTTTAGCACTCTGTTTATATGCAACTTTTCATTACCCTCATGAATGTCAATTTTTCACGATTCAACTGTCTCTGCCTATGAGATGTGCAATTTCGTATGTTGCCCTGGCCAACCACCTAGTAGACTATGTGCAACTCTGTTTGTTGCCCCCGCCAACTGAAAGTACATGTCCACAAATAGGGAGGGGAAGGAGTTGCACATTGACCAATAGACAGTTGGATTGAACAATAGACCAAGTTGCACATATTGCTTGCAGGGGTAGGGGGTAGAGTGTGCCAACAGTAAAAAAACTACACATCCACATGTAGGGAGGAGGGTTGCACATCAACTACTCCCTCCGGTCCTTTTTACTCTGCATATTAGGTTTCTCTGAAGTCAAACTCTTCAAAGTTTGACCAAGTTTGTACACGGAAATATTAACATTCACATAACAACAATAATGTTATTAGATCCATCTTCAAATATATTTTCATATTGCATTTATTAGGTATTATATATGTTAATAGTTTCTATTACAAATTTGGTCAAACTTAGCAAAGTTTGACTTTAGAAAAATCTAATATGCAGAGTAAAAAGGACCGGAGGGAGTACTAGGTAATTGGTCGAGACGGTAGACTAGTTGCACATCAATGTTGCCATGGTTGCTAGATAGCAATCTTATAGGAAGTTGAATCATGCAGATCCAAAAATTGGTTTTCGAAAAAGTTGCACGATGTTGCACTAAAGTTGCACAATACAGTACTAAAGTTGCACCATATAGCACCAAAATTGACATAAAAACATTTCGTCGAAACATACCCATGCGGGATTAGTTTGAAAGATCTCGTCACGAGGAATTCAATGGTGAAGATGGATCTGAATTCCGGCGCGAGGTTTGAAAGATATGACCTTTTAAAAATTTGAAAACAGAAATAAATATACATGGATCTATTTTTTCCTTCACATGTGACAAGTCTGACCGCATTTAATGCCTACAATCACATGCACTAGCAGACAAAACATATACACATGCATACGAGTGACAGAGCGGCCGCTTGATTTCTCCAACGAGCGTGCACACGTTTTAGATTTCAGGTAGTAGATGATATAGGCCCTGATGAATTCGTGAATGAAAATAAAAAAGGAAAAAGTATGTAGGCTGAGAGGCCCATCATCCAACTTCCAACAAAAGCCCAATTGCCAAGAGGCCCGAAGAAGGTATGCATGCACAGGGGCGAGGCGGCGATTCCTCATCAGTCTCCATGCTGGTTCGTTTTCTCGCTCGCCTCGCAGATCAGGCCGCCGCCGGATGCTTGCAGGAAAAAAATGTAAGTACATCTAGATAAATTTCTCTTTTCTTTGCCCTCAATCTTAATCTAGCTAGTGATTAATCTATATTCTTCCTTTTACAACAGTATAGAGGCGTTGGAGACTTGGAGTGGAGTTCGTGTGTTGCGACTTGATCCTTGATACGTCTCCAACGTATCTATAATTTTTTATTGTTCCATGCTATTATATTATCTGTTTTGGATGTTTAATGGGCTTTAGTATATATTTTTATATTATTTTTGGAACAAACCTATTAACCAAAGGCCCAGTGCAAATTGTTGTTTTTTTTGCCTATTTCAGTGTTTAGCAGAAAAGGAATGTCAAATGGAATCCAAACGGAATGAAACCTTCGGGAGGGTTATTTTTGGAATAAACGTGATCGAGGAGACTTGATGTGGACGTCAAGAAATAAGCGAGGAGTCCACGAGGCAGGAGGGCGCACCTAGGGGGGTAGGCGCGCCCGCACCCTCATGGGTCCCTCGCTGCTCCACCGACTTACTTCTTCCTGCTATATATACCTATATACCCCGAAAACATCAAGGAGCACCACGAAACCCTATTTCCACCGCCGCAACCTTCTGTACCCGTGAGATCCCATCTCGGAGCCTTTTTCGGCGCTCTGCCGGAGGGGGAATTGATCACAGAGGGCTTCTACATCAACACCATAGCCTCTCCGATGATGTGTGAATAGTTTATCACAAACCTTCGGGTCCATAGTTATTAGCTAGATGACTTCTTCTCTCTCTTTGGATTTCAATACAAAGTTCCCCTCGATTCTCTTGGAGATCTATTTGATGTAATTCTTTTTGCAGTGTGTTTGTCGAGATCCGATGAGTTGTGGGTTTATGATCAAGATTATCTATGAACAATATTTGCTTCTTCTCTGAAATCTCTTATGCATGATTTAAATATCTTTGTAAGTCTCTTTGAATTATCAGTTTGGTTTGGCCTACTAGATTGATCTTTCTTGCCATGGAAGAAGTGCTTAGCTTTGGGTTCAATCTTGTGGTGTCCTTTCCCAGTGATAGTAGGGGCAGCAATGCACGTATTGTATTGTTGCCATCGAGGATAAAAAGATGGGGTTTATATCATATTGCCTGAGTTTATCCCTCTACATCATGTCATCTTGCCTAATGCGTTACTCTGTTCTTATGAATTTAATACTCTAGATGCATGTTGGATAGCGATTGATGTGTGGAGTAATAGTAGTAGATGCATAATCATTTCGGTCTACTTGTCGCAGACGTGATGCCTATATACATGATCATGCCTAGATATTCTCATAACTATGCTCTTTTCTATCAATTGCTTGACAGTAATTTGTTCACCCACCGTAGAATTTGCTATCTTGAGAGAAGCCACTAGTGAAACCTATGGCCCCCGGGTCTATCTTCCATCATATTATTTTCCTATCAGCTTGCTATTTCTATTTTGCAATATTTATTTTCCAATCTATACAACAAAAATACCAAAAATATTTATCTTATTATTTTTATCATATCTCACTTTCGTAAGTGGCCGTGAAGGGATTGGCAACCACTTTATCGCGTTGGTTGCAAGGTCCTTGTTTGTTTGTGCAGGTACTAGGCAACTTGCGTGTAATCTCCTACTGGATTGATACCTTGGTTCTCAAAAACTGAGGGAAATACTTACGCTACTGTGCTGCATCACCCTTTCCTCTTCAAGAGAAAACCAACGCAAGCTCAAGAGGTAGCAAGAAGGATTTTTGGCGCCGTTGCCGGGGAGGTTGATCCAAGTCAAGTCAAGATTTGATCTCCCGTCAACAAGCCATTTCTGGCACCGTTGCCGGGGAGATCTACACACAAGTCAAGACATACCAAGTACCCATCACAAACTCTTATCCCTCGCATTACATTATTTGCCATTTGTCTCTCGTTTTCCTCTCCCCCACTTCACCCTTGCCGTTTCATTTGCCCTCTTTTCAGTCTGCCTCTTTTCTGTTCGTCTCTTTTTGTTTGTGTCTTGTTTGCTTGTGTGTTGGATTGATTGTTTGTCACGATGGCTCAAGATAATACTAAATTGTGTGACTTCTCCAATACCAACAATAATGATTTTATTAGCACTCCGATTGCTCCTCTTACCGATGCTGAATCTTGTGAATTTACTATTGCTTTGCTGAATCTTGTCATGAAAGATCCGTTTTCTGGTCTTCCTAGTGAAGATGTCGCTACCCATCTAAACAACTTTGTTGATTTATGTGATATGCAAAAGAAGAAAGATGCGGATAATGATATTCTTAAATTGAAGCTATTTCTGTTTTCGCTTAGAGATCATGCTAAAACTTGGTTTTCGTCTTTGCCTAAAAATAGTAATTATTCATGGAATAAGTCTAAAGATGCTTTTATCTGTAAGTATTTTCCTCCCGCTAAAATCATCTCTCTGAGAAACGATATCATGAATTTTAAGCAACTTGATCATGAGCATGTTGCACAAGCTTGGGAGAGGATGAAATTAATGATATATAATTGCCCTACTCATGGATTAAATTTATGGATGATCATACAATTTTTTATGCCGGATTGAATTTTGCTTCTAGAAATCTTTTAGATTCGGCCGTGGGAGGAACTTTTATGGAAATCACTTTAGTAGAAGCTACTAAACTCCTAGATAATATTATGGCTACTAAACTCCTAGATAATATTATGGTTAATTATTCTCAATGGCACACTGAAAGATCTACTAGTAAAAAGCTTCATGCTATAGAAGAAATTAATGTTTTGATTGGAAAGATGGATGAACTTATGAAATTGTTTGCTAATAAGAGTGTTTCTTCTGATCCTAATGATATGCCTTTGTCTACTTGATTGAGAAAAATAATGAATCTATGGATGTGAATTTTGTTGGTAGGAACAATTTTGGTAATAATGCTTATAGAGGAAACTTTAATCCTAGGCCGTTTCCTAGTAATTCCTCTAATAATTATGGTAATTCCTACAACAACTCTTATGGAAATTTTAATAAGATGCCCTCTGATTTTGAGACTAGTGTTAAAGAATTTATGATTTCGCAAAAGAATTTCAATGCTGACAGAGTAAATGACCATGGGTAGCCTAGCCGGCTACCCCTGGCACTTCAGAAAAATTATAGGCCAATCGAGCCTTCAAGCTTCCAAGATGTGGGGCCGCCTTCCTCCAGACGACTACCCCTCAGGCCGGCTGTGCGTAGGCGGCCTAGGCCTAAAAATCTCCAAGAAGAAAGCCCCGAGAGGGCCGGCTCCACGAAGCCGGCCACAAGAAGGCCGACTCCAAGAAGCCCCCCCCCCCTCAGCAGGCGGCCCAGATCGTGCCCTTAAAATCTGCACCCACATAACGGCGATGAGATGGGGCGTGGCTACAGCGAAACCTGCCACCCTCGAATCCCGGAGCACGCCTGGCCACAGTACGCTGTACGGGCGGCCCTCACCCGTTCGGCGCGGCACTGTTGCCATATTGACCATGATGTAACCCACGGCGAGCCGTCAGTACGACTCGTGGGCGGCGGGTCCCATCCGTCATGGAGACACCCGAAGGCGGCCGGGCCACCCCTAGTCGGCCTGGGGTACGGCCGATTCCAAGTAGCCGGCCAGTCCACTCCCTCGAAGGAGGCGCCCCATTAAGGAGATAAGACAAGGTAAGGCTACAGTGATAAGCCGCCCGGCGGCGGCACTGTAGCCATGCTTGCCAAGACGAAGCCCTCGCCACTAAGGGCGGGGCCACAGTAAATAGCCCCCGACAGAGCCCCCGAGCGGTGGGGCCAGCCTGTCGACCAGAGTACCGGCAGCCGGCGGGGCCCACCAGTCGGCGGGCCCCACCAGTCGGCAAAGAAGCCGGTGGGCATAGACACAGACGGCTAGGGCCCACGCCCAGTCGGATTACCATTGTACCCCTTGGGGGTAGGCCTATATAAACCCCCCAAGGCTCCCATGCAGGGAGATCTCTCTTTGGATAGTTTTTAGACACCACAAGGAGAAGAGGAGCGGGCTGGCCTTGCCTTCCTTCATCCTTTCACCGAACAGCTCAAGGAGCATCCTGTAGCTACCCGTCGAGATAGTGATCATGCGGAGACCCCGCAGAGCAGCATTAGGGGTGTTATCTCTACGGAGAGCCCTGAAGCTGGGTAAGATTCACCGGCGTGCATGTCTTCGCCTTATCCCGTTTCCAGGCACCGGCGATGTTTTATTGGCTCCCACAATGATAAGTCATCCATTGGCATGTCGCACCAACCACCCGACATTTGGCGCCCACCGTGGGGCCAGGTGCACCGTCGCCCGGAGACCTATTCTGGACGGGAACCCTCTTCCTTCCCAACGTGCGTAGCCAGCCTGGCTCGCCCGATGGCGCTTGCCCCGACGTGCTGGAAGACGTCGCCGGCGCCTGCGTGGCGAGCTGCCTTGCCGATCTTCTTGGCAAGGCTCGCATCTCCAACGAGCCCGCATCCGACGCGGGCACAGACTGCCCCGAGAGCCACCTCGTCAGCCTCCTCGACCAAGTCCACGTCTCCGGCGAGCTTGCCGCGGACTTGGAGTCGGTTGGCTCCACCGACCCAGTGCTTGTCGACTTCGGCACGGCATCCCTTGACGCCTTCCCCACCAATGTGGTAATCATCAACGACCCTCTTCCTCAAGTCGACAGCAGCGGCAGTGCCATCACCGAGGCACTGGTCATCAGCCACGGCACCGCCTCAGGCGAAAATGCCCACGACGTCCTGCAGACAGCGCTCCACGACTTGTCTGCCCCCGTCCCGGCCGACGCGGATGCCAAGACATTGGAGGCGCGCTGCCTCGCCCTCGTTGCGGAGGGCCAGAAGCTAGCCACCATGAGACGCCTTACCGAGGCTCACCAGCGCGAGGTCGACCGTGCCGCCTTCGGCACGCCGCCTTCCGACGGGCCGAGCCGCGTCGGCATCGTCAAGAAACACGGCGCGGCTATCGCCGACATCCTGGGAGCAGATCGCCCAGTCTATGCCACGCCTCTCGAGAACCTGCGTGCCGCCCAGGCGGCCGCAGACGAATTGAATGGGCTGGGGCCTGATGAGCTCCCCTACATGACCATGCGCATCCAGCAACTTATCGACGCGGCCACGGAGCGGCATGAAGCCGGCGTCCGCGCTGAGAGTCCTCCCCCGCGCTGAGAGCATGGCGCGACATCCCGAACACCGACCGCGGGCAACACCCGCGCAAGAAAAGAGAAGGAGCCGGCTGCCAGCCGTAGCCGGACTCGAATCTCCATCGAGCGTGACGCAGAGGGCCGCCCTCGAGCCGTGGAGTGGCGGGGCAACCCCCGTCCTCCTCCGCCTCATGGGGAGAGATACCCTACCCCACCGCCTGTCACGCATCCGACTCTCAACGGCCAGCTGGGTCACCGCGGCGGAGTCGGCAAGAATGATGCCCGCCACCGGATCGACCGCCTTGCGCGATCCCTGGCCCTGGAAGAAGAAGATGATGTCGGCCCGCCTTGCTTCGGCCCCCGCATCCACGACGAGCCCTTCCCCAAAGGGTTCTCGCTCCCAAGAGACACGCCCAAGTACAACGGCTCCGTGAAGCCGGAGGATTGGTTGATCGACCACTCCACCGCGGTTAGCATCGCGAACGGCAACAGGCGTGTTGCCGTAAAATATGTGCCCCTCATGCTCCAAGGCACGGCGCGCACCTGGCTTAACAGCCTCAAACCATACAGCGTCAACAGCTGGCTAGACTTCACTGAAGCCTTCATCTGTAACTTCACTAGCACCTACAAGCGGGCTCCCAAGCCCCGACAGCTCTCCTTGTGTGTCCAAGGGCCCAACGAATCGACTCGTGACTACCTCACGCGTTGGGCCGAGCTTCGCAATTCCTGCGATGGAGTGCACGAGATTCAAGCTATAGAGTACTTCACCACCGGGTGCCGAGAAGGCACCCTCCTCAAGCACCGACTCCTCTGCGACGAGCCGACTACGCTTGACGAGCTACTGATCATAGCTGATAAATACACCACGGCCGATTCCTCAATGAAGACCGAGCTCCAAGTAGACGCCTCTGGGAAGGTGCTCGCTCCAAGTCCCAAGACGCCGGCTGGAGAGTCCAGCCGACGCCCGTACCAGAACAACCACAAGCGCAAGGCTCCCCTGCCGCCTTCCACCAGTTGGCAGGTGGCCACAGTCGAAGACGAACAACCCAAAGGGCGGCCCGCACTCAAGAAGCAGAAGGGCGGCAGGCCGGCTTGGCAGCCGGCTTTTTCCTACGAGCAAGCACTTGATGCCCCCTGCAAGTTTCACAGCGGCGCAAAGCCTTCAAACCACACAACCCGAAAATGCAACTGGCTCACACGGATCTCCAAGGGTGAGGGGATGGCGCCACCTCCGCCTGCTGGTCAGCCGCCTCCGGCTCCTCCGCAGCCGGCTGCTCGACCAGCGGTCGGGGCAGTTCAAGACGAGTACCCCGATGAGCATGCCGCCTACGTCGTCTTTACAAGCCAGCCAGAAGATCGGCATAGCCGGCGCCGACAACACCAAGAAGTCAACGCAGTCGCCTCCAACAACCCAGAGTTCATGCATTGGTCAGAAAGGCCTATTGCTGGAGCCGGATAGATCACCCAGAGGTGATGCCGTCTCCCGGCTCTTACGCATTGGTTCTGGATGCCACCCTCGCTACAGAAAGGCGAGCCGCCTGTTTCTCCCGCGTGCTGATAGATGGTGGGAGCAGTATTAACATACTATACCGTGACACCATGGAGAAGGTAAGCATCAAGACGAAGCAGCTCATGCCCAGTCGGACCGTGTTCCATGGCATTGTTCCCAGCCTATCCTGCTCCCCAATCGGCAAGATCAAGATAGATGTCCTCTTCAAGGACAAGGATCATTTCCACCGAGAGGCGGTGTGGTTTGAAGTGGTGTATCTAGAGAGCCCTTACTACGCGTTGCTTGGCCGACCTGCCCTGGCCAAGTTCATGGTTGTACCCCATTATGCCTATCTCAAGATGAAGATACCAATTTCCAAGGGCATCATCACCATAGCTGGAGACTACAAGAAATCCTCCGAGTGTGCGGCTGCCAGCAGTCGGTTGGCCGAGTCCCTTGTAATTGCTGAGGAGAAGAAGATACTAGACCGAGTCGTGGCCATGGCCGGCAAGTAGCCGGCCCTGTCCCCCGACCCCAAGGAGTGTGATGCCCAAGGTTCTTTTCCGCAGGCGAAAGAAACAAAGAGGGTACCTCTGTATCCGGATCACCCAGAAAGATTTGCCACCATCGGGGCAAACCTGGACAGCAAATAGGAAGGCGAGCTTGCCGATTTCCTCTGTGAGAATCGGGACATTTTTGCATGGTCCCCCAAGGACATGCCGGGTGTGCCGAAGGAATTCGCCGAGCACAAGCTACACATCAGAGAAGGTGAAAAACCAGTCAAACAACCCCTCCGCCGACTATCGGAAGAGAAGAGAAGGATTGTAGGAGAAGAAATAGCCCGGCTTCTAGCAGCTGGCTTCATTATGGAAGTTTCCTTCCCAGAGTGGCTCGCCAACCCGGTCCTCGTGCTGAAGAAAAATAACAAATGGCGCATGTGTATAGACTACACCAGCCTCAACTAAGCCTGCCCCAAAGATCCCTTCGCCTTGGCAAGGATTGATCAAGTAATAGACTCCAGAGCCGGATGCGAGCTGTTGAGCTTCTTGGATGCTTACTCAGGCTACCACCAGATAAAGTTGGATCCAGCTGACCGCCTGAAAACCGCCTTCATCACACCATTCAGAGCCTTCTGCTACCTGACTATGACATTCGGCTTGAGAAATGCCGGTGCCACTTTTCAGCGTTGCATGCAGAAATGCCTCCTCAAACAGCTCGGCAGAAATGCCCATGTCTACGTAGACGATATTGTGGTGAAGACGGAGAAGTGCGGCACCTTGCTGGAAGACCTCAGAGAGACATTTGAAAACTTGCACCGATTTTAAATCAAGCTCAACCCCGAGAAATGCGTGTTCGGAGTACCAGCCGGCCAGCTCCTAGGCTTCCTGGTGTCCGAACGCGGCATCGAGTGCAACCCGATGAAGATCAAGGCCATAGAGAGAATGGAGATTCCCACCAAGCTGCGGGATGTCCAGAAGTTCACCGGATGCTTGGCTTCCCTGAACCGCTTCATCAGCCGGCTCGGAGAGAAAGCCCTCCCCCTCTACCGACTCATGAAGAAGTCCACTCATTTCGAGTGGAACGACCAGGTGGACCAAGCCTTCCACGAGCTAAAGAAGATGTTGACCACACTGCCTGTCTTGGCAGCACCGGCTGAAAAGGAGCCCATGCTCCTTTACATTGCCGCTACTAGCCGGGTGGTCAGCACAGTCATCGTAGTCTAGCGCCCAGAAGAAGGCTGGGCTCAGCTGGTCCAGAGGCCGGTGTATTATTTAAGCGAAGTCTTATCCACCTCGAAGCAGAACTACCCACACTACCAGAAGATGTGCTACGGTGTTTATGTCGCTGCCAAGAAGCTCAAGCCCTATTTTCAAGAGCACCCCATCACGGTCGTGTGTACTGCCCCGCTCGCCGAGATCATAGGCAGCCGGGATGCATCCGGCCGGGTGGCCAAATGGGCCATTGAGCTGGCCCCCTACGCGATCTTCTACCAGCCCCGCACTGCTATTAAGTCCCAGGCACTGGCCGACTTCCTCGTCGATTGGGTCGAAACCCAATACCTGCCACCAGCCCCCGACTCCACTCACTGGCGGATGCACTTCGATGGGTCCAAGATGCACACCGGCTTGGGAGCCGGCGTCGTCCTCACCTCTCCCAAGGGCGACAAGCTCAAGTATACATTGCAAATTCATTTTGCCGCCTCCAACAATGTGGCCGAGTATGAGGCTCTCATACACGGGCTCCGGCTAGCCAAAGAGCTCGGCATCCGCCGGATCCTGTGCTATGGCGACTCGGATTTGGTGGTCCAACAGTCATCTGGCGACTGGGACGCCAGGGACGCAAACATGGCGAGCTATCGTTTCCTCGTCCAACAAATTAGTGGATATTTTGAAGGATGTGAGTTCCTTCATGTACCACGTGCCGACAACATGCAAGCAGATGCCCTGGCACGAGTAGGATCCACCCGACAAGCTATACCAGCCGGCGTTTCTCTCCACTGCCTCCTCAAGCCGTCTATCAAGCCGTCTCCAGAATCTGATTCCATCTTCGTGCCGCCTGACCCCGACGCAGTCGGATCCGACTTGGGAAACCAAGCAGGCGGCGTGGGGACTCCAACAGGTGGCCCGGGGACTTCCATAGTCGCACCCGGCCCGGGGGCTACTGCAGCCGGCCCGGGGACTGCATCAACACAACAGGCGGTGGCCGACTCCGACTCCAACTCTTCACCACGCAACCCACCCGCCCCTATCGCAGTGGCAGTCCTGACAATAGAAGAAGTCACAGCTGCATCATGGGCCCAGCCCATCCTCAACTTCTTAGTAAACAGAGAGCTGCCAACCGACGAGATCTCGGCAAGACAGGTTCAACGCCGAGCCAGAGCTTACACAATCGTCAGCCGAGAGCTTGTTAGGCGCAGCGTCACTGGAGTCTTCCAGCGCTGCGTCAAACGAGAGAAGGGCATAGCAATCCTAAGGGACATCCACCAAGGCGAATGCGGCCACCATGCAGCCTCAAGATCACTCGTCGCTAAAGCTTTTCGCCATGGATTCTTCTGGCCGACTGCTTTGGAAGACGCCAAGGAACTAGTCAAACACTGCAAAGGGTGCCAACTTTTCAGCTCCAAGCAACACCTGCCGGCTTTTGCACTCAAGACCATCACCCTCACCTGGCCATTTGCCGTCTGGGGGCTAGACATGGTGGGCCCGTTCAAGACGGCACGCGGCGGCATGACACATCTGCTTGTCGCTGTGGACAAATTTACCAAGTGGATTGAGGCAAAGCCGATCAAGAAGCTGAATGGGCCGACTGCCGTTACTTTCATCGCAGATATTACAACCCGGTATGGCGTGCCGCATAGCATCATCACCGACAACGGCACAAATTTTGCAAAGGGAGCACTGGAACGTTTCTGCACAACACACGGCATCCGGCTGGACCTAGCGTCCATTGCCCACCCGCAGTCAAAGGGCCAGGTCGAGCGAGCAAATGGCCTCATCCTCTCCGGCATCAAGCCCCGACTGGTCGTGCCACTAGAGCATTCGGCCAGCTGTTGGCTCGACGAGCTACCGTCCGTCCTCTGGAGTTTGCGCACTACCCCAAACAAGTCAACCGGCTTCACCCCTTTCTTCCTTGTATATGGTGCCGAGGCTGTCATCCCAACTGACATCGAGTTCGACTCGCCTCGGGTCACCTTGTACACGGAGGCAGAAGCCAAGGAAGCACGAGAAGACGGCGTTGACCTGCTGGAAGAAGGCCGGCTGTTAGCCCTCAGTCGGTCCACCATCTATCAGCAGGGTCTGCGCTGCTACCACAGCCGGAAGGTCAAGCCAAGATCTTTCCAAGAGGGCGATCTTGTGCTCTGGCTGATCCAGCGAACAGCCGGCCAGCACAAGCTCTCGGCCCCTTGGGAGGGCCCCTTTATCATCAGCAGAGCTTTAGGCAACGACTCCTACTACCTAATCGACGCGCAGAAGCCGAAGGCACGCAAGAGAGATGATTCCGGCAAGGAGTCGGAACGACCGTGGAACGCCAATCTTCTCCAAAGATTTTACAGTTAAAAAGCAGTACGTAGCACGCTACCTTTTGTACTAAGTACGAGACAAGGGGTGCCCCGAGGAGCACTCGGGGACTACCCTCTTTTATCTATGAATGATGAGTATCACGCATACGGTTATGTTACTACATTTGCTTTCTTCGTCCGGCACCGGGTTCGACTAGTCGGCCCGGGGACTCGCCGCCTCAAGTTTTATCTAAAGTTCCACCTGCAGTCAGACAAGTAGTGTGCCGGCACCCAAGCCCCTTCTTGCCAAAAGTCGCAGCTTGAAGAATCGACTGTCCGACTGGCAAGAGCCAAGGGCAGGAAAGGATGCCCACGCGAAAAACGGCTAAGGACCAACAAACTTATATAACGCGAGCCGGCCTCCCACCCCGCCAGCTGGCTACTAAAGCAGTCGGATGGCCGGCTTCCCGTTCACCTTGCTGCAATCTAAGAAAGCTCGAGTACTTGCCTTCCCAAAACGACCAACTCCTTCTCCGGCCACAGACTACAGAGCAGCTGTCCGGCTGGGAAGGCGGCGGCCAAGGGAAGGCGGCAAAGGAAAAAGGCAAGGGATAAAAAGAAAACATGAACGGAAGCCAAACACATTCATAATATTTACACAAAAGACCTTCGAAAGGCCAGCATTCAACATAGTTTGAATACACCCCCAGTGGGTGGAACAGCGCAAATTTAAAGATTGTCCAAAAGAGTAACAAGCAGGAAAGGAAGGACGGCGGATCAAGCCAAGGGGACAACGGGCGAGTTGGGTAGGTTGGTGGAGTCGGCGGTGCCGGCTGGAGGAGTGACCGGCTGGCGAGTCTCGGCATCATTGCTAGAGGCACGATCGAGCTGACGCGGGCTGGTCGCTTCACCATCCGGCACAGCGTCTTCATCATCCTCTCCCTCTTCCCCTTCGCCCACATCACTGGAGGCAATCTCCTCCGCCGAGTCCTCACCTTCGGCCGGGTTCAGCCTGAAACACTCCTCCGGCTGAGCGACGTCGGCGTCATCCACCTCAGGAGCAAAGGCGCTGGTGTCGGTATACTCGACGATCGCCGAGGCGCGCTGGATGATAGCCAGCTGCACCGCCTCCAGATCCTCGTTAGCCTCCTGCCGCCAGGTGCTCAGCTGGTCCAAGTTCAGCCCAGGATACTGAAAGTGCAACTATCCCTAGGTGGTTTTGGTAATTCATAACAACATATAGCTCATTGAGCTAATGCTATTCCAAGATGATTATTTCAGGAAAGCTCAATGATTGGCATGGCATGGATGGTGAAAGTGGAACCCTCAAAATGCTAAGGACAAAGGATTGGCTCAAGCTCAAAAGCTCAAGACTCTTCATTTTATATTTTAGTGATCCAAGATCACATTGAGTCTTTAGGAAAAGCCAATACTATCAAGGAGGGATGAGGTGTTGCTTAATGAGCCTCTTGCTTCATGTGCTTAGTGATATGCTCCAAAATCCTCAGCTACTTACCCATATCCACATTTGACCTAAACCCTAAGCCAAACTCCGCCCTACCGATTCTTTCAACCCGGCGCCACCGAGTTTCACTTGTCATAGCCATTGCCAAACCCTAGCAAATCGGTTCTACCGATAGGGATCTCGGTCTCACCGAGATGGGATTGCAAACTCTCTATATACTTTTCGTAACTTTTCGGTCTCACCGAAAGAGCAGATCGGTCCCACCGAGATTGCAATGTAAACTCTCTGTTTCCTTTTTGTAACATTTCGGTCTCATCGAAAGAGCAAATCAGTCCCACCGAGTTTACCTGACCAACTCTCTGGTTAGCTTATTACCAAAATCGGTCTCACCGAGTTTGTGTAATCGGTCTCACCGAGATTACGTTATGCCCTAACCCTAACCATATCGGTCCTACCGAGTTGCATGTCAGTCCCACCGAAAATCTCTAACGGCCACTAGGTTTACTATTTCGGTCTGACCGAGTTTGTTGATTCGGTCCCACCGAGATTGGTAAATTGTGTGCAACGGTTAGATTTTGTGTGGAGGCTATATATACCCCTCCACCTCCTCTTCACTCGTGGAGAGAGCCATCAGAACACATCTACACTTCCAACCCATATGTTCTGAGAGAGAACCACCTACTCATGTGTTGAGACCAAGATATTCCATTCCTACCATATGAATCTTGATCTCTAGCCTTCCCCAAGTTGCTTCCCACTCAAATCTTCTTTCCACCAAACTCAAATCCTGTGAGAGAAGAGTTGAGTGTTGGGGAGACTATCATTTGAAGCACAAGAGCAAGGAGTTCATCATCAACACACCATTTGTTACTTCTTGGAGAGTGGTGTCTCCTAGATTGGCTAGGTGTCACTTGGGAGCCTCCGACAAGATTGTGGAGTTGAACCAAGGAGTTTGTAAGGGCAAGGAGATCGCCTACTTCGTGAAGATCTACCGCTAGTGAGGCAAGTCCTTCGTGGGCGATGGCCATGGTGGGATAGACAAGGTTGCTTCTTCGTGGACCCTTCATGGGTGGAGCCCTCCGTGGACTCGCGCAACCGTTACCCTTCGTGGGTTGAAGTCTCTATCAACGTGGATGTAGGATAGCACCACCTGTCCGAACCACGGGAAAAACATCCGTGTCTCCAATTGTGTTTGAATTCTCCAAACCCTTCCCTTTACATTCTTGCAAGTTGCATGCTTTACTTTCCGCTGCCAATATACTCTTTGCATGCTTGCTTGAATTGTGTGATGATTGCTTGACTTGTCCTAAAGTAGCTAAAAGCTGCCAAGAACTAAAATTGGGAAAAGGTTAAGTTTTTATTTGGTCAAGTAGTCTAATCACCCCCCTCTAGACATACTTTCGATCCTACAAGTGGTATCAGAGCTTTGGTCTCGATTTGCTTTGATTTCCATAGTTTTTGGTGGTCATAGCCTTGGTTTCACAACCTAGGAGAGTATGGCGCCTAGCGAGGGAAATTATCACCGTAGAGGTCCTTACTTTGATGGTAAAAAATTTCCTAGTTCAAAGCATAAAATGAAAAAGCATATTCTTGGACATAACCCCGCCGTTTGGGCTATTGTGTGTGTTGGTTTGCAAGGTGACTTCTTTGATGGGAGAGAACCAAACCGTGAAGCTACCGCGGATGAGCTGAAGATGTTGCAATACAATGCTCAAGCTTGTGATATTCTCTTCAACGGATTGTGCCCCGAAGAATTCAACAAAATCAGCCGTCTTGAGAATGCAAAGGAAATTTGGGACACTTTGATTGATATGCACGAAGGCACCGACTCCGTCAAGGAATCCAAATTGGATGTGCTTCAAAGTCAACTTGACAAGTTCAAAATGAAGGATGGTGAAGGTGTCGCTGAAATGTACTCTAGGCTTGCTCTCATCACAAATGAGATTGCCGGCTTAGGGAGTGAAGAGATGACCGATAGATTCATCATCGAGAAGATTCTAAGAGCCTTGGATGGAAAATATGATACCGTGTGCACATTGATCCAAATGATGCCCAATTACAAAGATCTCAAGCCAACGGAGGTAATTGGAAGAATTGTTGCTCATGAGATGTCACTTAAGGATAAAGAGGAACTTCACAACAAATCAAGTGGTGCCTACAAAACCTCATGTGAAGCCCCTACATCATCAAGTGAGAAACAAAACTTCAATGAAGAATTGAGCTTAATGGTGAAGAACTTCAACAAGTTCTAGAAGAGTAGAAGCAAAGATAGAAGCTCCAAGTCAAGGTCCTACAATGACAAAAGATCTTCTAGTCGAGAGCGAAACTGCTACAATTGTGGAAGACCCGGACACTATTCCAATGAGTGTACGGCTCCCTACAAGAGAAGAGAAGACTCTCCAAAAAGAAGAAGCAAAAGAGAAGAATCACCACCAAGAGAGAGAATGAGTAGAGATGATCGTTATGAACGAAGATACTCACGGAGAAGAAAGGATTCAGAAAGGAAGGAAAAATCATCAAGGAGCTACATAAAACGAAGACATCAAGCTCATGTTGGTGAATGGGTATCCGGCTCCGACTCCGACGACCACTCCGAGAGAAGTTATCACACCGACTCCGAATATACTCAAGATGAAGGTGTTGCTGGTCTAGCACTTGTGACAACCAACTCCTACGATATATTTGACTCACCAAATGAAGGAATTGGAAGATGCTTCATGACCAAAGGTCCTAAGGTAACACACCCCGAGTATGTCGATTTTAATAGTGATGAAGATGACTTGTTAGGTGATGATGATTTACTTGTTGACAACTCTAGTGATGAATACTATGATGAAACATCAATTAATCATGCTAATCAAGATAAAACGAATGACAATGATAAGGAGAAGATTGAGGCTCTAACTAAAGAACTAAACACTCTTAAGTTAGCTCATGAAACTATCTTCGAAGATCATCAAGAACTTTTAAGAGCTCATGAGAAGTTACGCTTTGAAAAGCTCAATCTTGAGCAAGAGCATGAGTTTTTAAAGGCAATCAATGATGATCTCCGCAAGAAAAGTTCTTCTTACATTGCCAAGCATTTACTCTTATCCACTTACATGCCTTAAGTCAAGTCTAGTAACAAGAACAAGAAAGATTCTTCCTCTAGTAGTAACAGTGATCATGCTAAATCCAATATTGTTGCTTCTAGTAGTTCTCTTGATTCCACTAATGATTCTCTTAGCCAAGTTACACTTGAGCAAGAAAATAGCTTATTGAAGGGAATTATAGAGAAAGGAGTGTACAAAAGCCTTGCCGGGAGTAAGCAATTCGAGGAAATTGTGCGCAAGCAAGGAATGCACCGGAAGAATCAAGGTGTTGGTTTTGAACGGAAGTTCAATGCCAATGGAGTTGAGTGGGAAGAAGATCAATACCCCAAGACAAAGTTTGTTCCTCAACAAGAGAAGTATGACACTTCCTTCAAGGGGACACAAGCTCAAGATGATCTTCCACCACAAGACTACAAGCAAAAAGGCAAGGACAAGCTTCAAGAGGAAATTGATGCATTTGAAGAAGCTCCTAAGACCTTGGTCAAGTGGATTCCCAAGACCACTTCAAGTTCCACTTCATCAAGTACGACTACAACTCCAAGGATTCCCATCAAGATGGTGTGGATCCAAAAGAAGAAGAACTAGAGAGTTCTTGAGGGTGACTCCGCCAACATACTTCACTCTTATCATTTTGGCAAGAACAAGTGCAATCAACTTCCACATCTTGCACTAGTTCAAGGAGTCACAAACCCTCTTATTGTTAAGACAAGGGACAAGGTAACCTAAAAGTTTTCATGGACATTATCTTGTGTGTGCATCACTCTATGTCTATGGATATCCTTGTTTGTTCCTTGTGGGACTAACCCATGTAGGTATTGAAAGTGCAATTCACTCAAATGGATAGCTCCAAGTGATCTACATCAACATTGAGCATCCACATCTTCAACATCTACATGAAGTCATCATCGACAAAACCCAAGGTTAGTTCATCCCTCTTAGGGGGGATATCACATCTAGGGGGAGCTTTACTCTAAGACTTGAGCTAAAGCAACTCTGAAGATGTGAACACAACAATGCTTTATGTAAAAGTGGTAACCCCACTTGAGCTTAAACGATGAGTATGACCTATGATCAAGTGTTCTCACTTGACTCCTAAGTCAATATACTCATATATAGATGACCTAGTCATCGCCAATTGCTTGATAGATGCTAGAATTGGTTGTGCATGCTTTGTCACATATTTCAATTGCCATTTTATTGTGTGAGCATGTTGGTTGCATATTTTACCCATTCGAGGACATCCACTTGTTGTTTTGATTGTTTGGTTTTATTTCCTTTTGCCAAGTGGATGGACAAGAATGCCTAAGAACCTCCTCTAGCTATCTATGCTTTTCTCGTCTCAAACTCTATTCATGCTGCATCACAAAATTTGATCAAGTCAGATTCGAACCACTCTGTGTGAGGAGCACTCGGAGTCCCCGATTCTTCATAGACTTAAACTTGCAAAACCTCTTTATGATTCTCGGTCTGACCGATATCCTACTTTCGGTCCTACCGAGATCATTAAGTTGATCTGAATTTTCGATCTCGGTGCAACCGATTTGAACCATTCGGTCACACCGAGTTGCAATAACTGTACACAGTTTTGCATCTCGGTGCCACTGAATTGTTCCACTCGGTCACACCGACAGGGTCGGGCTATGTATAGTCACGGGCAAAAATTTGGAAATTTCTCCGAACCCCTTCGCCCGCGCGATAGCTCGCTCTGCCAACGTGGTCTCCGGATCGTCTCCTCGCCGCCAGCCGCCTCCAGTCGCTGGTCTCCATCGCCGTCAACGGAATTCAACCCCGCCGTTGCCACCGTAGCGAGTCTCCGCCGAACTATGCCATGGACTCGATCACAGTGCTATTCCCCGTCCGATTCCTAGCACATTGTGTTCTTAATGATTCTTGCCACGATTGAAACACTCCTATCCAGTCAATGCGTTCGTAGATTAGTTTTGATTCGAAAATTTTAGGGTTAGGTTTCCGCCGAAACCATCTCGGACCCACCGAGTTGAAAAACTCGGTCCCACCGATTTGGCTCATGCCATTGCACAAGTAAGACTCGGTCTGACCGAGGATTACTAATCGGTGTGACCGATTTTGGAACTTTGTGAAACCCTAGAAGTCTCGGTGCCACCGAACTGTGACTCGGTCTGACCGAGTTCACTAGTTTAGGTTCCAAAACTGCTTCGGTATCACCAAGTTTAAAAATCGGTAGATCCGAGATGATTTCAGTGGGAAACTAAAACTAAGTTTTTGAATCATTCTTTTGCAAAAATCTCTGCATTTTGTGATGCTCATCTATTCTACCTCATCTATAAACTCTTCACAGGGTCAGCAGTCAGCTTTAAATCATGTCTGATCAGAGTGACAGCCAGAATAGGTCAGAAGAGCAGGTGCACATGAGTTAGGGCACTAGTCCCTCCAGTTCTTCAGATGAAGGCAGCAGGAGCACCCCAAGCAATTTACCAAAAGCTGCCACCAGACAAAGGAAGAAGAGAACCTCAGACTCAGAGGATGAGGACTATGTGGCAGAAGAGGAAGCTACTTCCAAGAAAGTAGTGCTCAAGAAGGAGTATGGCTCAGCTCAAGGCACAAAGCCAGGATTGAAAATCAAAAGGCCAGCAGGTAGGCAGCCTATGCCAAAGGCCAGAGCTTCAACTCAGATTCCTGAAAAGCCTGCACCCATAGAGCCAGTTGCTGCTGAAGGAAAGAAAAGGAAGGAAAGGGTCAAGAAGACCGTAGCCAGAGTGCTTGGAAAGGCTTCCATCATGGAAGAAGAGGAAGAAGAAGAGGTTGCTGCACCAACACCTAAGGCACCTAAGCTTATGGGTGATGCTATAAGATCAGGGGCTGCCATGTCTAAGCCCAAAGAAGCACCCAAAGCTGCCTCCAAGCCCAAGTCAGCACCCAAGAGGAATACAAGGAGCACACCTGCAACTGAAAAGAACAAGGCCCCAGTGCCTGAAGCTGCTGAAGAAGATGATGAAGAGCATGTTCTGAGAAAGCTCAAGCCCAAGATCCCAGACCACAATGATGCTCATCTTGTGGCTGAGGACATGAAGCTCAGAAGAGACTCAGGGCTGAGGAAGTGGAGAGAAGCAAACCCGTATGCTTCAAGGAGAAGAACTGCTGTTGATTACAGGTTTCACACCAAGGAACAACAAGATTTCTATGAGACAGTGTTGCTTGATAAGAAGCCCATAGTTTGTGACATGAGATGGGTTGATTGGGAGTACATCAAGGACAATGAGGAACACTATCCTGGTGTGATTGACAGTTTTGGTGCTTGTGGAGTTGCAGACTTTGTTGGGCAGAAGCTCACAAAGTGGAATGAAGAGCTGATCATGCAGTTCTACTCCACAGCACACTTCTACCCAGATGGAAGGATCACATGGATGTCTGAAGGTACGAGGTAGCAATCTACTGTTGCTGAGTGGGCACAGCTCATCAATGCCCCAGAGGAGCATGAGGATGACTTGGATATCTATGCCAAGAAGAAGATGGACCACAACTCTATGTCCAATATGTACAAGGAAATTCCAAACGAGGCACTTGATACTTTCAAGTTTGGGTCTATGCATTATCTTCTGTCAGGGCTGCCAACTATTAATTGGATTTTGAGGCACACTCTCTTGCCCAAGTCAGATGATCAAAAGATGATCAGAGGCCATGCAATCAATTTGCTTCATGTATTTGATGTACCTCAGAAATTCAAGGTCATGAGCCTCATAGTAGAGACTATCAAGAGGACTGCAGCAGATCAGAAGAGGAGCTGTGGTTATGCCCCTCAGATTCAGGAGTTGATCAACTCAAAGATGGGCACAGGCATATACTTATTGGACAAGGAACACCTGCCCATCCATCCAGACTTTGAGGACAATCAAGTTGTCATGAATGAGAATGAACCATCATCTGCACAAGCACAAGCAAAGAAGGAGAAGGCAAGGAAGGAGAAAGCTGCCAAGATGCCAACTCAAGTGGAGGCATCTGAGTATTTCTTGAAGACCAAACAAGAGCAACTTGGTTACTTGATTGCATCCACACTGAGGATTGAGCAAGGACTGGCCATCCTCACTCAGAATCAGCAGAGCTTAGAAAGAATCATGGAACAGAAGTTCTATGACCTAGATGTGAAGGTGACAGAAATTCAGTCTACAGTGGAGCAACTTCAGGATGATATGCAGGAGAGGAAGGGCAAGACTACAACTGATGCATTTGCCAGAGTGCCACGAGCTCAGAGGTCGATTGCAGTGCCAGTTCCTGACACCAGAGCCACCACCTCATCTCCAGCTACAGCACCAGCCCAACCGGCTCCAGCATCTAATTCAGCTTCAACTCCAACCACGTCTACAGAAGGCTTCATCCTTGGAGTGATCCGGACTCCACCACCACCAGAAGATCAAGCCTGAGAGTCGATCTAGCACTATGCATTTTCTAGGAACTTTTTGGTAACTTGTTGCCAAAGGGGGAGAAAAATGTATAGATCATAGGCTTCGAGAGAGAGAGAGTGTTGTTTTTTCTCTCTTGCTTTATTTGGTGGTTTTTCAAACTTTGTTTGCTTTTGAGTGCTTGAGATACTATGCCGTTATCTGTGAGACATTGATGATCATGTGTTTGATCATAAGCTACACTTATGCATGCTTGATATTATCCTATCTATCTTATGTGATCATTCACTTTTCTTGGTGATGAGTGCATGTATTTCATTCTTATCATTTTAAGCGCTCCACCAAGATGTATGTGACATGGAAGAGTAACCCATGACTCTATCTCTTTGTGCATTTGCAGTCCAAAGCAAATTTTAAATATGCACAAATTTAGGGGGAGCTCTTACTTATCACATACTTCTCAAAGCAACGATATATTTCATGCTTATTATCACTTGTCGAAGCTTTGATCTATATGTTGTCATCAATTACCAAAAAGGGGGAGATTGAAAGTGCAACTATCCCTAGGTGGTTTTGGTAATTCATAACAACATATAGCTCATTGAGCTAATGCTATTCCAAGATGATTATTTCAGGAAAGCTCAATGATTGGCATGGCATGGATGGTGAAAGTGGAACCCTCAAAATGCTAAGGACAAAGGATTGGCTCAAGCTCAAAAGCTCAAGACTCTTCATTTTATATTTTAGTGATCCAAGATCACATTGAGTCTTTAGGAAAAGCCAATACTATCAAGGAGGGATGAGGTGTTGCTTAATGAGCCTCTTGCTTCATGTGCTTAGTGATATGCTCCAAAATCCTCAGCTACTTACCCATATCCACATTTGACCTAAACCCTAAGCCAAACTCCGCCCTACCGATTCTTTCAACCCGGCGCCACCGAGTTTCACCACTTGTCATAGCCATTGCCAAACCCTAGCAAATCGGTTCTACCGATAGGGATCTCGGTCTCACCGAGATGGGATTGCAAACTCTCTATTTCCTTTTCGTAACTTTTTGGTCTTACCAAAAGAGCGGATCGGTCCTACCGAGATTGCAATGTAAACTCTCTGTTTCCTTTTTGTAACTTTTCGGTCTCACCAAAAGAGCAAATCGGTCCCACCGAGTTTACCTGACCAACCCTCTGGTTAGCTTATTACCAAATCGGTCTCACCGAGTTTGTGTAATCGGTCTCACCGAGATTACTTATGCCCTAACCCTAACCATATCGGTCCTATCGAGTTGCATGTCAGTCCCATCGAAAATTCCTAACGGTCACTAGGTTTACTAAATCGGTCCGACCGAGTTTGTTGATTCGGTCCCACCGAGATTGGTAAATTGTGTGTAATGGTTGGATTTTGGTGTGGAGGCTATATATACCCCTCCACCTCCTCTTCACTCGTGGAGAGAGCCATCAGAACACATCTACACTTCCAACCCATATGTTCTGAGAGAGAACCACCTACTCATGTGTTGAGACCAAGATATTCCATTCCTACCATATGAATCTTGATCTCTAGCCTTCCCCAAGTTGCTTTCCACTCAAATCTTCTTTCCACCAAATTCAAATCCTGTGAGAGAGAGTTGAGTGTTGGGGAGACTATCATTTGAAGCACAAGAGCAAGGAGTTCATCATCAACACACCATTTGTTACTTCATGGAGAGTGGTGTCTCCTAGATTGGCTAGGTGTCACCTGGGAGCCTCCGACAAGATTGTGGAGTTGAACCAAGGAGTTTGTAAGGGCAAGGAGATCGCCTACTTCGTGAAGATCTACCGCTAGTGAGGCAAGTCCTTCGTGGGCGATGGCCATGGTGGGATAGACAAGGTTGCTTCTTCGTGGACCCTTCATGGGTGGAGCCCTCCGTGGACTCGCGCAACCGTTACCCTTCGTGGGTTGAAGTCTCCATCAACATGGATGTAGGATAGCACCACCTATCCGAACCACGGGAAAAACATCCGTGTCTCCAATTGCGTTTGAATTCTCCAAACCCTTCCCTTTACATTCTTGCAAGTTGCATGCTTTACTTTCCGCTGCCAATATACTCTTTGCATGCTTGCTTGAATTGTGTGATGATTGCTTGACTTGTCCTAAAGTAGTTAAAATCTGCCAAGAACTAAAATTGGGAAAAGGTTAAGTTTTTATTTGGTCAAATAGTCTAATCACCCCCCCCCTCTAGACATACTTTCGATCCTACAGATACCAAGCTCGGACGAACTCCAGTGCCCACCCAGCGCCGGACCGGGCCGCTGACGCCTTCCAAGCCTCGAAGCGGCCGACTGCGACCTCCAGCCAGTCAGCGGTCCGACTTGGGGTGCGCGGGATCACCTCGCCGGGCCAGAGGGCGGCCAGCACTTGCGCCCCGGCGTGCTGAAGACGGCGGAGCATGCGGTGGGCCGGCTGCAGCCAGGCTTGAAGCCCCAGAAGCTGCTCCTCAAGTGACCGGATGGCACCCGGGGCGATCTCGGCCCCCGCCTGCCGTCGCGCGTCGCGGTAGGCCTCGATGGCTTGGGTGGCGGCGGCAGAGTAGCCGGGAAAGTAATCTGCACAAAGAGGAAAGCAGTGGCACAAAGTCAAAAAATGAATCAGATAGTAGGAGACAGGCAAGGAAGCAAAGAAGAAGGCGGCCTACCGTCAATCAAGTCTTCCACCCGGCTGTAGCCTTGGCTCAGCGCCTGCCTCGTCTCGGCCCAGTTTGCCGCCTCGGTCTCATATTCGGCTTTGAGGGCGGCCTCGCTGTCCTGTGCTGCCTTCAGGGCCGCCTTGTGGCTCTCCTCCTGGTCGGCCAACTTCTTGGCCAGGCGATCACGCTCCTGGGCCAGGGCGGCGCACTCGTCTTCCTTGGTGCGAAGGGAAGACTGGGCTCCGCTTAGCTGGCTCCTCAAGTCAGCATTGGCCCCTGCAAATATGAAGAAAGAAGCCGTTAGGAAAAGATCTGACCCGACTACTCGGTAGTCGGCCCGAATCTCGAGGACTACACCCAGTGGGTGCGCTGACGCGCCCCCACTTAAAAGAAAAACGAAGCGCTTACTCCGACTTTCGGTCAGATCAGTGGCCTTCTGATTCAACTCCTCGGCCTGGGAGTTGAAATCGGCCGCGCGGAGGTTGTGGTACTCCTGCAGATAAGACAAGGGACGCGAGTAAGAACAAAACGGCAATCAAGCTTTCCAAGAAGTTCCAAGCCGCCTGCTCAGCAACTGGCTCGGAACTCGGGGACTACACCTAGTGGGTGCACTGACGCGCCCCCACGGAATAAATTAAAAGCAATCAACAAAGAGCAGGAGGACTCACCCGAATAACCGATCACGTCGTGAGAAACTCCTGGGTGTACTACTTCAGCGCGGTGGCTTGGGCCTGAAGCCGGTTCCGGACGTCCTGCGCAGCCACATTCAGCACGGCTGTCCCGCCGCCTGGCGTCCACCCGGACGAGCTATCGCTGCCCGCTTCTAGGTCCTGGTCCAACGAGCCGGGGTCCACGGTTTTCTGCGCGTCCGACGCTGAAGTTGCGTTCCCCGCACGCCGGCGAGGCGGCGACGAGATCACAAGGTCCCCTCCCACGACCGGCTCGCCTCCAGCCGGCTGCACGGGCGGCACTTCAGGCCGGCTTCCTCGGCCCGCTCCAGTCAGCGGCGATGGCGCCACCTCCCTCTCCATCTCCGGCTGGCCGCGGCCGGCCTCCTCCAACGGGGGCACAGGGGTGTCGAGAGCCGCGGCGTGGAGGGGAATGACGAACTGCGGAGGCTGGTTCTGCTGGGCCTCCGCCTCCCTCTCTGCGTCTGCGGCCTCCACCTGGGCCTTGGCGGCCGCGACGGCTCGCGCCTCCGCCGACTTCTGCTTCGCCTCTCGAGCCGCCCTCCGCTCCTCCGCCTCCCGCTCCTCCCGCACTTCCCGCGCGTTCCGCTCCGTCTCCTCTAGGAGGTCGGCACGGGGATCCACCCGGCGGGAGCTTGAAGACCCTCACACAGCTCCGACTATGGAGGCGGCTGGGACCCGCCCAAGGGAAAGAGGGGCCCAGTTTGATAAATTGAGAAAAAAGGTTTGGAAAAACATCAACCGAAGAAGAAGAAAAAAGAAAGGCATGAGAACAGCGACACTTACTCTGAGACCGCATGCGGCTGCTTCACCACCTTGCGGAAGCGGGCCGCCTTCGCGGCCGCCTCATCCCGCTTGGTCGCCGCCGTGGTACTCTTGGGCTTCTTGGGCCGACTGCCGAAGTGGGTCGACGCGGCCCGGCATTTCTGCGCGCCGCCATGGAGAGCCGGCGCGGCGGATGGGCCCGTGCTTTGGTGATCGGGCGCCGGCTGACGACGCAGAACAACTTCGGCCTCGGCATCATCCGGCCAATCCTCGAAGGACGCCCCGAGCCCAGAGCCGCCTGCCTCGCCGCCCTCCCCTGCGACGTCTTCTTCCATGGCGGCCGCCCCCAGGTCCGGGTCGTCAACGTCGTCCATCGTGCGGTCAGGGAGGAACTGGCGTTCCACCCCCGCAGCCCCGGTTGCCGGCGGAAGCACGGGATTCTACCAAAACAGGCCGACTGGTTAGGAGTTGGCCATCATGAACCCGGCGACAAGGAAAGAAGAAAAGAAGAGAACCTTACTACCGGCGGAGGATTGGCGCCAGAGTATGGCACCTTGCCGTACTGCCACTCCTCGGTGAGCTTGCAGTTGGAAATATAATTCACCATATAAGACACCTCGGCGTGAGGCATCTCCTTGGTGCTTAGCCGGCATGGGTCGAAGCGGCCGCTCATCTGGCCGATCATGTGAGGTCAGCCCTGGAGCGGAAGCACCCGGCGCTCCATGAAGGTGGCCACCAGGTCGGCCCCGGACAGACCCTCCGACTGGATCATCACCCGGAGCCGGGCAACGGAGGCGGCCCCGCGTGGAGACAACGACCTGGACCGAAAGGACTATGAAGGCTGCCTCCCAGCCAGCGGGCCGGCTACATAAGCCGGCAGGTTGACGAAGTCGCCTTGCGGAGCGATATTCTTCACGTAGAAGTAAGACTTCTGCCAGAGCATCACCGACTGGATCAGCGGGATGGATGAAAACGGGTTGTTGTCGCCCGTCCTCCGCACGGCGATGAAGGTGCCGCTTGGGGCGGGCACGCCCGCAACAACAGTGCCAAGCTTGCACTGGAAGAACTCTCCCCACAGTTCAAGGGTGGGGAGGACGCCAAGAAAACCCTCGCACAGGGTGACGAAGGCCGACAACAGCATCACCGCGTTGGGAGTAAGGTCATGCGGCTGGAGATGATAGAATTCGAGGAAGAAGCGGAAGAACCCGCTCGCCGGCAGGCCAAAGCCGCGCAGGCAATGCGAGCGGAAGATTACCCGCTCGTCCTCTTCTGGTGCCGGCGAGATCTCCCTCTCCGGCGCGAGACGGACCCGCACGTAGTCCGCGCCCGGCAGCCGCCGCGTCCGGCGGAGAAAGTCGACGTGGTCATCGTGGACATTGGAGCCGTCCTAGGAGCTCGATAGCACCATGAGAATGGCGCGGCGACGAGAAAGATGCAGCGACGGAGAGACACGCGACCCTGCCGCGGCAAAGCAACGGCGAGCCAAGGAGGTTGGCGGAAGAGCCGGGCGGCGGCGGGGAGTTGTGGTGACAGAGAAGAAGAAACAGAAGGGACCGGGCGAGGGTGAGCGTGCGAGTGTTTGCCGCTCCCCCTCCTCCCCCTACTTATAAGCCTCGTACGGCGAAGCCGAGGTGGTGAGGCGTGGGGGAATGTGGGATTAACTGCGCCCACTCCTCCCACGTCCTAAGCTTGTTGCGCTTCCACGGCGTGCGGCAACCGCCGCAGGGAGGTGCGCACTCCGCCCGGGCCACAGAAGATCCGAGCATGGGCCGTGGCCCAGTAGTGGCGGGCCCCGGACTGTGGCGGCGTCCCGTCGCGCGCGTGGGCTGGCAGGCCCGTCCATCCACTGGGTGCAACGTGGCGCGCGGGCGGCGGGCGGTCAGCCCGCAGCCTAACTCTCGCGCTGCTTGGTTCCCGCCCACGAACTTCGATGCCCTCCAGAAGACGGCGCACCTAATCAAAGCCGGCTCCGGCTCCTCAAGGCATGAAGCTGTTTGAGCTTCTCGACTCCTTTTTCTGCCTTGGAGCCCAACCAGCTTCGGGGACTACTGGCGGAGTAAATGACCATGGGTAGCCAAGCCGGCTCCCCCTGGAACTTCAGAAAAATTATAGGCCAATCGAGCCTTCAAGCTTCCAAGACATGGGCCCGCCTTCCTCCAGCTGACTGCCCCTCAGGCCGGCTGTGCGAAGGCGGCCTAGGCCTAAAAATCTCCAAGAAGAAAGCCCCGAGAGGGCCGGCTCCACGAAGCCGGCCACAAGAAGGCCGCCTCCAAGAAGCCGCCCCCCCCCCTCAGCAGGCGGCCCAGATCGTGCCCTCAAAATCTGCACCCACATAACGGCGATGAGACGGGGCGTGGCTACAGCGAAACCTGCCACCCTCGAATCCCGGAGTACGCCTGGCCACAGTACGCCGTACGGGCGACCCTCACCCGTTCGGCGCGGCACTGTTTCCATATTGACCATGATGTCACCCACGGCGAGCCGTCAATACGACCCGTGGGCAGCGGGTCCCATCCGTCATGGAGACACCCGAAGGCGGCCGGGCCACCCCTAGTCGGCCTGGGGTACGGCCGATTCCCAGTAGCCGGCCAGTCCACTCCCTCGAAGGAGGTGCCCCATTAAGGAGATAAGACAAGGTAAGGCTACAGTGATAAGCCGCCCGGCGGCGGCATTGTAGCCATGCTTGCCAAGACTAAGCCCTCGCCACTAAGTGCGGGGCCACAGTAACTAGCCCCCGACAGAGCCCCCGAGCGGTGGGGCCGGCCTGTCGACCAGAGGACCGACAGTCGGCGGGCCCCACTAGTCGGCAAAGAAGCCGGTGGGCATAGACACAGACGGCTAGGGCCCACGCCCAATCGGATTACCATTGTACCCCTGGGGGGTAGGCCTATATAAACCCCCCAGGGCTCCCATGCAGGGAGATCTCTCTTTGGATAGTTTTTAGACACCACAAGGAGAAGAGGAGCAGGCTGGCCTTGCCCTCCTTCATCCGTTCACCGAACAGCTCAAGGAGCATCCTGTAGCTACCCGTCGAGATAGTGATCATGCGGAGACCCCGCAGAGCAGCATTAGGGGTGTTATCTCCACGGAGAGCCCTGAAGCTGGGTAAGATTCGCTGGCGTGCATGTCTTCGCCTTATCCGGTTTGCAGGCACCGACGATGTTTTGTTGGCTCCCACAATGATAAGCCATCCATTGGCAGATGTCGCACCAACCACCCGACAAACGCTTTGCTTGAAGAAAAATTGCCTAAGATTGATGAGTTGGCTAGGAATGTGGATAGAATTTCTATTGATGTTGATTCTTTGAAACTTAGATCTGTTCGACCTAAACATGATATCAATGAGTCTCTCAAAGCCATGAGAATTTCCATTGATGATTGCAAAGAATGAACCGCTAGGATGCGTGCTAAAAACGATTGCCTTATGAAAGTCTCTTCTTCTAGTTTTCACGATAATAAGGATGAAGATCTATAAGTGATTGATGTGTCTCCTATTAAATCTTTGTTTTGCAATATGAATCTTGATAATGGTGGGACAGGAGATGAGTCAACTTTAGCTAAAAGGCGTCCCAATGATTCGGAGTTTTCAGATCTTGATGCAAAAATTGGTAAAAGTGGGATTAAAGAGGTCAAAACTTTACATATCAATGAACCCACTATTTTGGATTTCAAGGAATTTAATTATGATAATTGCTCTTTGATAGATTGTATTTCCTTGTTGCAATCCGTGCGAAATTCTCCTCATGCTTATGATCAAAATAAAGCTTTTACCAAACATATCGTTGATGCTTTAATGAAATCTTATGAAGAAAAGATTGAATTAGAAGTTTCTATCTCTAGAAAACTTTATGATGAGTGGGAACCTAATATTAAAATTAAAAATAAAGATCCTGAATGCTATGCTTTATGTGATTTGGGTGCTAGTGTTTCCACAATTCCAAAAACTTTGTGTGATGTGTTAGGTTTCCGTGAATTTGATGATTGTTCTTTAAATTTGCACCTTGCGGATTCCACTATTAAGAAACCTATGGGAAGGATTAATTATGTTCTTATTGTTTCAAATAGGAATTATGTCCCCGTAGATTTCATTGTTCCTGATATAGATTGCAATCCTACATGTCCTATTATTCTTGGCAGACCTTCCCTTAGAACGATTGGTGCAATTATTGATATGAAAGAAGGAAACATTAGATTCCAATTTCCGTTAAGGAAAGGCATGGGACACTTTCCTAGAAAGAAAATTAAATTACCTTATGAATCTATTATGAGAGCCACTTATGTATTGCATACCAAAGATGACAATACCTACATTTATTCTTGTTTTTATGCCTAGCTAGGGGCGTTAAACGATAGCTCTTGTTGGGATGTAACCCAATTTTATTTTTGTTTCTTGCTTTTTGGTTCTGTTTAGTAATAAATAATTAATCTAGCTTCTGTTTAGATGTGGTTTTATGCTTTTAATTAGTGTTTGTGCCATGTAGAACCTTTGGGAAGACTTGGGGGATGTTTTTGCGGTCTTACTGTAAAAAACAGAAACTTTAGCGCTCACGATATTTGCTTCCATGTTTTACTGGAGAGTGCGATTAGGTTCATTATTTTTGCAGATGATTAATAGACAAATTCCTCACGTCCACCAATTTATTTCAGAATTTTTGGGGTTACAGAAGTATTCGAAACCTACATATTACTTCAGACTTTTCTGTTTTTGACAGATTCTGTTTTTCGTGCGTTGTTTGCTTATTTTGATGAATCTATGGCTAGTATCGGGGGGTATGAACCGTAGAGAAGTTGTAATACAGTAGGTTTAAAACCAATATAAATAAATAATGATTTCATTACAGTACCTTGAAGTGGTGGTTTGTTTTCCTATACTAACGGAGCTCATGAGATTTTTTGTTGAGTTTTGTGTTGTGAAGTTTTCAAGTTTCGGGTAAAGATTTGATGGATTTTGAAATAAGGAGTGGCAAGAGCCTAATCTTGGGGATTCCGAAGGAACCCCAAGGTAAAATTCAAGGACAACCAAAAGCCTAAGCTTGGGGATGCCCCGGAAGGCATCCCCTCTTTCGTCTTCGTCTATCGGTAACTTTACTTGAGGCTATATTTTTATTCACCACATGATATGTGTTTTGCTTGGAGCGTCTTGTATGATTTGAGTCTTTGTTTTTTAGTTTACCACAATAATCCTTGTTGTACACACCTTTTGGAGAGACACACATAAATCGGAATTTATTAGAATACTCTATGTGCTTCATTTATATCTTTTGAGCTAGGTAATTTTGCTCTAGTGCTTCACTTATATCTTTAATAGCACGGTGGTGGTTTTATTTTATAGAAATTATTGATCTCTCATGCTTCACTTATATCATTTTTAGAGTCTTTTAGAACTTCATGGTAATTTTCTTTGGCTATAAAATTGGTCCTAATATGATAGGCATCCAAGATGGGTACAATAAAAACTATCATAAAAAGTGCATTGAATACTATGAGAAGTTTGATATTTGATGATTGTTTTGGGATATGAAGATGGTGATATTAGAGTCATGCTAGTTGAGTAGTTGTGAATTTGAGAAATACTTATTCTAAATTTTGTGATTCCCGTAGCATGCATGTATGGTGAACCATTATGTGAAGAAGTCGGAGCATGATTTATTTATTGATTGTCTACCTTATGAGTGGCGGTCGGGGACGAGCGATGGTCTTTTCCTACCAATCTATTCCCCTAGGAGCATGCGCGTAGTACTTTGTTTCGATAACTAATAGATTTTTGCAATAAGTATGTGAGTTCTTTATGACTAATGTTGAGTCCATTCATAATTCTTTCATACATGTCACTCATGAGTCATTGCACATCCTAGTACACCGCCGAAGGCATTCACATAGAGTCATATTTTATTCTAAGTATCGAGTTGTAAGTAAATAAAAGTGTGATGATCATCATTATTAGAGCATTGTCCCAAGTGAGGAAAGGATGATGGAGACTATGATACCCCCACAAGTCGGGATGAGACTCCGGACGAAAAAAAAGAAAAAGAGCGGGCCCAAAAAAAGAGAAAAAGGCCCTAATAAAAATAAAAATAAATGAGAGAAAAAGAGAGAAGGGACAATGTTACTATCCTTTTACCACACTTGTTATTCAAAGTAGCACCATGATCTTCATGATAGAGAGTCTCCTATGTTGTCACTTTCATATACTAGTGGGAATTTTACATTATAGAACTTGGCTTGTATATTCCAATGATGGGCTTCCTCAAAATGCCCTAGGTCTTCATGAGCAAGCAAGTTGGATGCACACCCACTTAGTTTTTTTTGTTGAGCTTTCATACACTTATAGCTCTAGTGCATCCGTTGCATGGCAATCCCTACTCACTCACATTGATATCTATTGACGGACATCTCCATAGCCCGTCGATACGCCTATTTGATGTGAGACTATCTTCTCTTTTTTGTCTTCTCCACACCCACCATTCTATTCCACCTATAGTGCTATGACCATGGCTCACGCTCATGTATTGCGTGAAGATTGAAAAAGTTTGAGAACATTAAAATTATGAAACAATTGCTTGGCTTGTCATCGGGGTTGTGCATGATTTAAATATTTTGTGTGGTGAAGATGGAGCATAGCCAGACTATATGATTTTGTAGGGATAACTTTCTTTGGCCATGTTATTTTGAGAGGACATGATTGCTTTGCTAGTATGCTTGAAGTATTATTATTTTTATGTCAATATTAAACTTTTGTCTTGAATCTTTCGGATCTGAACATTCATGCCACAATAAAAAAATTACATTAAGAATTATGCTAGGTAGCATTCCACATCAAAAATTCTGTTTTTATCATTTACCTACTCGAGGACGCTTGATACGTCTCCAACGTATCTATAATTTTTTATTGTTCCATGCTATTATATTATCTGTTTTGGATGTTTAATGGGCTTTAATATACCTTTTTATATTATTTTTGGGACTAACCTATTAACCAAAGGTCCAGTGCAAATTGTTGTTTTTTTCCTATTTCAGTGTTTCGCAGAAAAGGAATATCAAATGGAATGAAACCTTCGGGAGAGTTATTTTTGGAACAAACGTGATTCAGGAGAATTGGAGTGGACGTTAAGAAAGAAGTGAGGAGGCCATGAGGCAGGAGGGCGTGCCCCCCACCCTTGTGGGCCCCTCGCAGCTCCACCGACGTACTTCTTCCTCCTATATATATCCATATACCTCAAAAACATCCAGGAGCACCACGACACCCTATTTCCACCGCCGCAACCTTCTGTGCCCATGAGATCCCATCTTGGGGCCTTTTCCGGCGCTCTGCCGGAGGGGGAATCGATCACGGAGGGCTTCTACATCAACACCATAGCCTCTCTGATGATGTGTGAGTAGTTTACCACAGACCTTCGGGTCCATAGTTTTTAGCTAGATGGCTTATTCTCTCTCTTTGTATCTCAATACAAAGCTCTCCTTGATTCTCTTGGAGATCTATTCGATGTAATTCTTTTTGCGGTGTGTTTGTCGAGATCCGATGAATTGTGGGTTTATGATCAAGATTATCTATGAACAATATTTGATTCTTCTCTGAAATCTTTTATGCATGATTTAAATATCTTTGGTAGTCTCTTCGAATTATCAGTTTGGTTTGGCCTGCTAGATTGATCTTTCTTGCAATGGGAGAAGTGCTTAGCTTTGGGTTCTATCTTGCGGTGTCCTTTCCCAGTGACAGTAGGAGCAGCAAGGCATGTATTGTATTGTTGCCGTCGAGGATAAAAAGATGGGCTTTATATCATATTGCTTGAGTTTATCCCTCTACATCATGTCATCTTGCCTAATGCGTTACTCTATTTTTATGAACTTAATACTCTAGATGCATGCACTAGTAGAAAACAGGGCTTTTGTTCGAGCCTGGCCAGCCCATTAGTCCCGGTTCAGTCACGAACCGGGACCCATGGGGGTATACGTCCCGGTTCGTGAACCTGGGGGACGGCCGGGGCCTTGTGGGCAGTGGTCCCAGTTCGTCTGGACCAATTTGTCCCGGTTTTAGGCACGAACCGGGACCAATGGGCCTCGCTCCTGCCCACATACATTGGTCCCGGTTCGTGGCTCGAACCGGGACAGAAGGTGGATCTTTAGTCCCGGTTCCAGCGACAAACCGGGACAAATGAGCTGCCTATATATACCCCATCGCCGCAGCAGAGCACTCCACAGTGCTTTTTTTTCTGGCCGGCGAGGGGAGGGCATTTGGGTGCTTTAACTCACCTCCTATGCACATGAGGTGTTCGATGAAATGCCCGAGCCACACTAGCTAAGCTTTCTCCTCTCGAAGCTCGACCTCCAAGCTCTATTTTCCCCGAGATTTGGATAGGTTTAGCGGTCTGTCATGTCCCGTCCTCGTAGTCGGCACCACCGTGGTGAGCCTCTTGTTCTTATCTTCTTTCTGAAAGAAAAAATATTGTTACTTTAGATAGATACTTGTCTAATTTTCTTACTGTTATTATTGCATGTTATTATATAGTGCTATGGTTTTGGTATCCGCCCCGTCGGCCCTTGTCCTGGCTATGATTTGGATATGGTATATATTATCTTTTTATAACTATTTGGTTCATTTATTGTTTATGAAAATTATGCCGACCAATGTGATATAGATTTTATTTATGTAGGAGGTAGTTGAACCGGAAATTTCAACCGACCCTATTGTTGAGAGGTTAAATTTAGTTGAAGAAGAAAACAATTACTTGAAGGAAAAAATAAAAAAATTGAGGAGGAGATGATATTGGAGTTGCATCTTGCGGATGTCGTCGATGATCACAAGATCAAGATGGATGCAATGCGGTTGAAGATGATAAAGATTAGAAAATATGCCATTCATACTAAGGCTTGGTATCATTATGCCATTGGATCAATTGCTACCTTGGTTGTGATTATGATCGCATTTGTTGTTGCATTGAAAGGTTTTACATAGTTTCAATGTATGGTTTAAGTAGATGCTCTGGAGAGCTATATGTTGTTCAATTTGAACTATGTATGTACTTTGGTTTAATGTGATGATGAACTTCTATTAATTTGGTCACTTATCTATCCATGTGAATCTGTAATGGTTTTTGACACACATAACTATATATAATGCAAGCATATGAACCGGTAATGGATGTACAATGACAGACACACATAATTATGTTTCTCGAAGTGGCTGAGGCAAACAAGCAGAATGGTTGCATGAAAAATAACAAATAAAGTCAGAAAGGGTTGAAAATTGATGATGTGGGTTTGAATGGTGGATTGTGAACACACAAAAAATCTGGAGTTCAAATAAGTTCAAAAAATGAAATCCCTTTGTAACAGATGAGTTTTTGTCTGAAACCCTGATACTTCGAAAGAGATTGTCCATTTTGTACATGAAGTGCATCTAGTTTTTGCCGTAACCATCTCTACTTTTTAGCACATGCTATGTGGGTGAAATGATGATACCATGCCAACTTTCAACCTTTTCAGAGTTCATTTGTAGTGCTTTTCAATTTCAGGATCATTTAGTGCAAAAAGAATGAACTAATAGCAAAAATAATGAACTAGAAAACTTTCATGAAACTCTGATAGAAAAAATAATAAACTAAAAGAATGAACTAGAAAACTTTAATGAAACTCTAATAGAAAAAACAATGAACTAGAAAACTTGAATGAAACTCTAATAGCAAAAGGAATCAACTAAAAAGCTTTCATAAACCTCTAGTATTGTTGAAACTAAAATTATATATAATGTATGCAACTAAAATTATCAAAGTATTTTTTGTTCAAAACATTATAAGCAAAAAGAATTTTCATAAATAACTATTTTTGTTAGAAACTTTAATAGCAAAAAGAATTATCATAAAAAAATTGTTAGAAACTAAAATAACTAAAACTGTTTTTGAACATAATGATAAAACACAGTAATATTAAATAGCAGGAACAAGAATCAATCCAAAATCTATTTTTATAGTAAAGATAATCACAAACTAGTGATTCACACAAATTTCAAAGAATTCAAATTTAAACTATTCAAATTGGAAAAGTAATGGCACTAATAGAAAGTTTATTATTTTTATTACCTAAAATCAAAAGGAATCACTAAAAAACGGTAAGTATTTTATTTTTATAGTAAAGTTAATCATAAACTAGTGATTCACACAAATTTCAAAGAATTCAAATTTAATCTATTCAAATTGGAAAACTAATGGCACTAATAGAAAGTTTTATTTTTATTACCTAAAATCAAAAAGAATCACTCAAAAACGGTAAGTATTTTGTTTTTATAGTAAAGTTAGTCACAAACTAGTGATTCACACAAACTTCAAAAAATTCAAATTTAAACTATTCAAATTGGAAAACTAAGGGCACTAACAGAAAGTTTATTATTTTTATTACCTAAAATAAAAAAGAATCACTGGAAAACAGTAAATATTTTATTTTTATAGTAAAGTTAATCACAAACTAGTGATTCGCAAAAATTTCAAAGAATTCAAATTTGAAATATTCAAATTGGAAAACTAATGGCACTAACATAAAGTTTATTACTTTTATTACCTAAAATCACAAAGAATCACTGAAAACAGTAAGTATTTTATTTTTATAGTAAAGTTAATCACAAACTAGTGATTCACACAAATTTCAAAGAATTCAAATTTAAACTATTCAAATTGGAAAACTAATGGCACTAACAGAAAGTTTATTATTTTTATTACCTAAATTAAAAAGAATCACTGAAAAACGGTAAGTCTTTTTTTGTAAGTAGAAACAAAATAAAATAAATAAAGCAACAAAGATAACAAAAAAACTGGAAAAAGATTAAAAAAATGCCACCTACTGGGCCACCACGGCATGAATACGACTAGAAACCCACCCAAGGGCCAGGATTCAGGCCCGCATTAGGCCCAGTAGGCCCACAGGCAGCTAAAGTGACTTTAGGCCCGTAAGCCTGCATTAGAGAGGAGCTCGAAGTGGTCAGCGCAGCAGCGCTTATAAACCACTGTCGAAGCCTGTCGGCTAGCGAGGTGGGACTAAACATCTCACCGCATCGCGACAGTTCTAGCACAAGACCATTGGTCCTGGTTCGTGGCTCGAACCGGGACGAAGGGGGCCTTTGGTCCCAGTTCGTGGCACCAACCGGAACCAATGCTACCCCTTTAGTCCTTGTTGGTACCACCAACCAGGGCTAAAGGGGGCATTGGTCCCGGTTGGTGGCACGAACCGGGACCAATGCTTCGTGTATATAAACAAGACTTGTGAAAATTTCCACTTCTCATCTCGCAGTTGCCGCTGAAAGTACAACTATCCCTAGGTGGTTTTGGTAATTCATGACAACATATAGCTCATTGAGCTAATACTATTCCAAGATAATTATTTCAGGAAAGCTCAATGATTGGCATGGCATGGATGTGAAAGTGGAACCCTCAAAATGCTAAGGACAAAGGATTGGCTCAAGCTCAAAAGCTCAAGACTCTTCATTTTATATTTTAGTGATCCAAGATCACATTGAGTCTTTAGGAAAAGCCAATACTATTAAGGAGGGATGAGGTGTTGCTTAATGAGCCTCTTGCTTCATGTGCTTAGTGATATGCTCCAAAATCCTCAACTACTTTCCCATATCCACATATGACCTAAACCCTAAGCCAAACTCGGTCCTACCGATTCTTCCTATCCGGCGCCATCGAGTTTTCACTTGTCATTAGCCACTGCCAAACCCTAGCAATTCGGTCCTACCGATAAGGATCTCGGTCTCACCGAGATGGGGTTTCAAACTCTTTGTTTCCCTTTCATAACTTTTCGGTCTCACCGAAAGAGCGAATCGGTTCCACCGAGATTGCAATGTAAACTCAGTGTTTCCCCTTTGTAACTTTTCGGTCTCACCAAGTTCCACTCGGTCTCACTGAAAGAGCAAATCGGTCCCACCGAGTTTGCCTGACCAACTCTCTAGTTAGCTAATTACCAAATTCGGTCTCACCGAGTTTGTGTAATCGGTCTCACCGAGATTACGTTATGCCCAAGCCCTAACCGAATCGGTCCTACCGAGTTGCATGGCAGTCCCACCAAAATTCCTAACGGTCACTAGGTTTACTACTTCGGTCAGACCTAGTTTTCTGATTCGGTCCCACCGAGATTGGTAAATTGTGTGTAACGGTTGGATTTTGTGTGGAGGCTATATACACCCCTCCACCTCCTTCTCATTCGATGAGAGAGCCATCAGAACACACACACCATTCCTACTCATATGTTCTGAGAGAGAACCACCTACTCATGTGTTGAGACCAAGACATTCCATTCCTACCTTTTGAATCTTGATCTCTAGCCTTCCCAAGTTGCTTTCCACTCAAATCTTCTTTCCACCAAATCCAAATCCTATGAGATAGAGTTGAGTGTTGGGGAGACTATCATTTGAAGCACAAGAGCAAGGAGTTCATTACCTACACACCATTTGTTACTTCTTGGAGAGTGGTGTCTCCTAGATTGGCTAGGTGTCACTTGGGAGCCTCCGACAAGATTGTGGAGTTGAACCAAGGAGTTTGTAAGGGCAAGGAGATCACCTACTTCGTGAAGATCTACCGCTAGTGTGGCAAGTCCTTCGTGGGCGATGGCCATGGTGGGATAGACAAGGTTGCTTCTTCGTGGACCCTTTGTGGATGGTTGCTTCTTCGTGGACCCTTCGTGGGTGGAGCCCTGTGTGGACTCGCGCAACCGTTACCCTTGGGTGGAGCCCTGTGTGGACTCGCGCAACCGTTACACTTCGTGGGTTGAAGTCTCCATCAATGTGGATGTAGGATAGCACCACCTATCCGAACCACGGGAAAAACATCCGTGTCTCCAATTGCGTTTGAAATCTCCAAACCCTTCCCTTTACTTTCTTGCAAGTTGCATGCTTTACTTTCCGCTGCCTATATACTCTTTGCATGCATGCTTTCTTGAATTATGTGATGATTGCTTGACTTGTCCTAAATTAGCTAAAATCTGCCAAGAACTAAAATTGGGAAAAGGTTAAGTTTTTATTTGGTCAAGTAGTCTAATCACTCCCCCTCTAGACATACTTTCGATCCTAGAAGTGGTATCAGAGCTTTGGTCTCCATTTGCTTGATCTCCATAGCTTTTGGTGGTCATAGCCTTGGTTTCACAACCTAGGAGAGTATGGCGTCTAGCGAGGGAAATTATCACCGTAGAGGTCCTTACTTTGATGGTACTAATTTTGCTAGTTGGAAGCATAAAATGAAAATGCATATTCTTGGACATAACCCCGCCGTTTGGGCTATTGTGTGTGTTGGTTTGCAAGGTGACTTCTTTGATGGGAGAGAACCAAACCGTGAAGCTACCGCAGATGAGTTGAAGAAGTTGCAATACAATGCTCAAGCTTGCGATATTCTCTTCAATGGATTGTGCCCTGAAGAATTCAACAAAATCAGCCGCCTTGAGAATGCAAAGGAAATTTGGGACACTTCGATTGATATGCACGAAGGTACCGACTCCGTCAAGGAATCCAAGTTGGATGTGCTTCAAAGCCAACTTGACAAGTTCAAGATGAAGGATGGTGAAGGTGTCGCTGAAATGTACTCTAGGCTTGCTCTCATCACAAATGAGATTGCCGGCTTAGGAAGTGAAGAGATGACCGATAGATTCATCATCAAGAAGATCCTAAGAGCCTTGGATGGAAAATATGATACCGTGTGCACATTGATCCAAATGATGCCCAATTACAAAGATCTCAAGCCAACGGAGGTGATTGGAAGAATTGTTGCTCATGAGATGTCACTTAAGGATAAAGAGGAACTTCACAACAAATCAAGTGGTGCCTATAAAGCCTCATGTGAAGCCCCTACATCATCAAGTGAGAAACAAGACTTCAATGAAGAATTGAGCTTAATGGTGAAAAACTTCAACAAGTTCTACAAGAGTAGAAGCAAAGATAGAATCTCCAAGTCAAGGTCCTACAATGACAAAAGATCTTCTAGTCGAGAGCGAAACTGTTACAATTGTGGAAGACCCGGACACTATTCCAATGAGTGTACGGCTCCCTACAAGAGAAGAGAAGATTCTCCAAAAAGAAGAAGCAAAGGATCACCACTAAGAGAGAGAAGGAGTAGAGATGATCGTTATGAACGAAGATACTCACGGAGAAGCAAGGATTCGGAAAGGAAGGAAAAATCATCAAGGAGCTACACAAGACGAAGACATCAAGCTCATGTTGGTGAATGGGTATCCGGCTCCGACTCCGACAGCCACTCCGAGAGAAGTTATCACTCCAACTCCGAAGATACTCAAGATGAAGGTGTTTCCGGTCTAGCACTTGTGTCAACCAACTCCTACGACATATTTGACTCACCAAATGAAGGAATTGGAAGATGCTTCATGGCCAAATGTCCTAAGGTAACACACCCCGAGTATGTTGATTTCAATAGTGATGAAGATGACTTGTTAGGTGATGATTTGCTTGGTGACAACTCAAGTGATGAATACTATGATGAAAGACCAATTAATCATGCTAATCAATATAAAACGAATGACAATGATAAGGAGAAGATTGAGGCTCTAACTAAAGAACTAAAAACTCTTAAGTTAGCTCATGACACTATCTTCGAAGATCATTGAGAACTTTTAAGAGCTCATGAGAAACTACGCTTTGAAAAGCTCAATCTTGAGCAAGAGCATGAGTTCTTAAAGGCAATCAATGATGATCTCCGCAAGAAAAGTTCTTCTTACATTGCCAAGCGTTTACTCTTATCCACTTACATGCCTCAAGTCAAGTCTAACAAGAAAGATTCTTCCTCTAGTAGTAACAATGATCATGCTAAATCCAATATTGTTGCTTCTAGTAGTTCTCTTGATTCCACTAATGATTCTCTTAGCCAAGTTACACTTGAGCAATAAAATAGCTTATTGAAGGGAATTATAGAGAAAGGAGTGTACAAAAGCCTTGCCGGGAGTAAGCAATTCGAGGAAATTGTGCGCAAGCAAGGAATGCACCAGAAGAATCAAGGTGTTGGTTTTGAACGAAAGTTCAATGCCAATGGAGTTGAATGGGAAGAAGATCAATACCCCAAGACAAAGTTTGTCCCTCAACAAGAGAAGTATGACACTTCCTTCAAGGGGACACAAGCTCAAGATGATCTTCCACCACAAGACTACGAGCAAAAAGGCAAGGACAAGCTTCAAGAGGAAATTGATGCATTTGAAGAAGCTCCAAAGACCTTAGTCAAGTGGATTCCCAAGACTACTTCAAGTTCCACTTCATCAAGTACGACTACAACTCCAAGGATTCCCATCAAGATGATGTGGATCCAAAAGAAAAAGAACTAGAAAGTTCTTGAGGGTGACTCCGCCAACATACTTCATTCTTATCATTTTGGCAAGAACAAGTGCAATCAACTTCCACATCTTGCACTAGTTCAAGGAGTCACAAACCCTCTTGTTGGTAAGACAAGGGACAAGGTAACCTAAAAGTTTTCATGGACATCATCCTCGTGTGCATCACTCTATGTCTATGGATATCCTTGTTTGTTCCTTGTGGGACTAACCCATGTAGGTATTGAAAGTGCAATTCACTCAAATGGATAGCTCCAAGAGATCTACATCAACATTGAGCATCCACATCTTCAATATCTACATGAAGTCATCATCGACAAAACCAAAGGTTAGTTCATCCCTCTTAGGGGGGATATCACATCTAGGGGGAGCTTTACTCTAAGACTTGAGCTAAAGCAACTCTAAAGATGTGAACAAATCAATGCTTTATGTAAAAGTGGTAACCCCACTTGAGCTTAAACGATGAGTATGACCTATGATCAAGTGTTCTCACTTGACTCCTAAGTCAATATGCTCATATATAGATGACCTAGTCATCGCAAATTGCTTGATAGATGCTAGAATTGGTTGTGCATGCCTTGCCACATATTTCATTTGCCATCTTATTGTGTGAGCATGCTGGTTGCATAATTTACTCATTCGAGGACATCCACTTGTTGTTTTTGATTGTTCGGCTTTATTTGTTTTTGCCAAGTGGATGGACAAGAATGCCTAAGAACCTCCTCTAGCTATCTATGCTTTTCTCATCTCAAACTCCATTCATGCTGCATCACAAAATTTGATCAAGTCAGATTCGAACCACTCTGTGTGAGGAGCGCTCGGTGTCCTCGATTCGTCATAGACTTAAACTTCCAAAACCTCTTTATGATTCTCGGTCTGACCGATACTCCACTTTCGGTCCTACCGAGATCATTAAGTTGATCTAGGTTTTCGATCTCGGTGCAACCGATTTGAACCTTTCGGTCACACCGAGTTTCAGTAACTGCACGCAGTTATGAATCTCGGTGCCACCGAGTTGTTCCACTCGGTCACACCGACAGGGTCGGGCTATATATAGTCACTGGCAAAATTTGGAAATTTCTCCGAACCCCTTCGCCCGCGCGATAGCCTGCTCTGCCCTTGAGGTCTCCGGATCGTCTTCTCGCCGCCAGCAGCCTCCAGTCGCTGGTCTCCATCGCCGTCAACGGGAATTCTGCCCCGCCGTTGCCGCTGTAGCAAGTCCCCGCCGAACTAGGGTATGGACTTGATCTTTGTGCTATTCCTCAATATGAATCCTAGCACATTGTGATCATACTGTTTCTAGCCACGTTTGATAAACTTCTATCCAGTCAAAACGCTCATAGGTTAGGTTTGATTCGAAAATTCTAGGTTTAGGTTTCCGCCGAAACCATCTCGGACCCACCGAGTTGAAAAACTCGGTCCCACTGATTTGGCTTATGCCATTGCACAAGTGAGACTCGGTCTGACCGAGAATTACTTATTGGTGTGACCGAATTTTGAACTCAGTGAAACCCTAGCAGTCTCGGTGCCATCGAACTGTGACTCGGTCCTACCGAGTTCACTAGTTTAGGTTCCAAAACTGCTTCGGTATCACCGAGTTTGAAAATCGGTAGATCCGAGATGATTTCAGTGGGAAACTAAAACTAAGTTTTTGGATCATTCTTTTTGCAAAAATCTCTGCATTTTGTGATGCTCATCCACTCTATCTCTTCTATAATCTACTCACAGGGTCAGCAGTCAGTTTGCAGCATGTCAGACTAGAGTGATAGCCAGAATCTGTTAGAGCAGCAAGTGGTCATGAGTGAGGGCACTAGTCCCTCCAGTTCATCTGATGAAGGCAGCAGGAGCACTCCTAGCAATTTGCCAAAGGCTGCCACGAGACAAAGGAAGAAGAAAACCTCAGACTCTGAAGATGAGGACTATGTGGCAGAGGAAGAGGCCACTTCCAAGAGAGTTGAGCCAGCTCAAGGCACAAAGTCAGGGCTGAAAATCAAAAGGCCAGCAGGCAGGCAGCCCATGTCAAAGGCAAGAGCCTCAACTGAGAAGCCCACTCCCCAAGAGCCAGTTGTTCATAAGGCAAGAAGAGAAAGGAAAGGGTAAAGAAGACTGTTGCTAGAGTACTTGGCAAAGCTTCCATCATGGAAGAGGAAGAAGAAGAAGAGGCAGCTGCACCAACGCCCAAGGCACCCAAGCTAATGGGAGATGCCATAAAATCAGGGGGAGCTGCTTCCAAGGCCAAGCCAGCTCCAAAGCCAAAGCCCAAGAGGAACACACGGAGCATTCCTGCAGCTGAGAAGAACAAGGCCCCAGTGCCTGAGACTATTGCTGAGGATGAGGAAGAGAATGTCCTTCGTAAGCTCAAGCCCAAGATCCTAGACCACAACGATGCTCATCCTGTGGCTGAGGATATGAAGCTCAGGAGAGACTCAGGGCTCAGGAAGTGGAGAGAAGCAGATCCATATGCTTCTAGGAGAAGGACTGCAGTGGACTACAGGTTTCATACCAAGGAGCAGCAGGATTTCTATGAGACTGTGCTGCTAGATAAGAAGCTCATTGTCTGTGATATGTGATGGGTTGATTGGACGTATATCAAGGAGAATGAGGAGTACTACCCAGGAGTATTTGACAGCTTTAGTGCTTGTGGAGTAGCTGACTTTGTTGGGCAGAAGCTCACAAAGTGGAACGAGGAACTTATCATGCAGTTCTACTCCACAGCACACTTTTATCCAGATGGGAGGATCACATGGATGTCTGAGGGTACAAGGTACCAATCTACAGTGGCTGAGTGGGCACAGATCATTAATGCCCCAGAGGAGCAAGATGAGGACTTGGATATCTATGCCAAGAAAAAGATGGACCACAACTCCATGTCCAACATGTACAAGGAGATTCCGAATGAAGCACTTGACACATTCAAATTTGGCTCAGTGCATTATCTGCTCTCAGGACTGCCTACGATCAACTGGATCCTTAGGCACACCCTTCTGCCCAAGTCTGGAGATCACAAGATGATCAAAGGCCATGCTATCAACTTGCTACATGTGTTTGATGTGCCTCAGAAATTCAAAGTCATAAGCCTCATAGTGGAAACAATCAAAAGGACTGCGGCAGATCAGAAGAGGAGCTGCGGATATGCCCCTCAGATTCAGGAGCTCATCAACTCCAAGATGGGCACGGGCGTATATTTGTTGGATAAGGAACACCTGCCCATCCGTCCAGATTTCGAGGACAATGAAGTTATCATGACTGAGAACGAGCCATCATCTGCCCAAGCATTTGCAAAGAAGGAGAAGGCGAGGAAGGAGAAAGCTGCCAAGATGCCTACTCAAGAGGAGGCATCTGAGTACTTTTTGAAGACCAAACAAGAGCAGCTTGGTTACTTGATTGCATCCACGCTGAGGATTGAGCAAAGTCTGGCCACCCTCACTAAGAACCAGCAGAGCCTAGAGAGAATCATGGAACAGAAGTTCTATGACTTGGATGTCAAGGTAACGGAAGTTCAGTCTGTAGTGGAGCAGCTCCAGGAGGACATGAATGAGAGGAGAGGCAGGACCATGACTCATGCTTTTTCTAGAGTGCCACGAGGCCCGAGGTCGTCTGCCGTGCCAGTTGCTGACACCAGAGCCATCACTTCAGCAGCAGCTACAGCCTTAGCTCCAGCACCTACTTCAGCTCCAACTCCAGCGACTACTTCAACATCTACAGAAGCCTTCGTCCTTGGAGTGATCCGGACTCCACCACCACCTGAAGATCAAGCATGAGCGTCGATCTAGTGCTATGCATTTTCTAGGAACTTTTTGGTAACTTGTTGCCAAAGGGGGAGAAGATGTATAGATCATAGGCCTCGAGAGAGAGAGAGTGTTGCTTTTCTTTCTTGCTTTATTTGGTGGTTTTTCGAACTTTTTCTGCTTTTGAGTGCTTGATACTACGTCATTATTTGTGAGACATTGATGATCATGTGTTAGATCATAAGCTACACTTAATGCTTGCTTAATGCTATTATCCTATCTATCCTATGTGATCATTTATTATTCTTGGTGATGAGTGCATGTATTTCACTCTTATCATTTTGAGCGCTCCACCAAGATGTATGTGACATGGAAGAGTAACCCATGACTCTAACTCTTTGTGCATTTGCAGTCCAAAGCAAATTTTAAATATGCACAAATCTAGGGGGAGCTCTTACTTATCACATACTTCTCAAAGCGACGATATATTTCATGCTTATTATCATTTGTCGAAGCTTTAATCTATGTGTTGTCATCAATTACCAAAAAGGGGGAGATTGAAAGTGCAACTATCCCTAGGTAGTTTTGGTAATTCATAACAACATATAGCTCATTGAGCTAATACTATTCCAAGATAATTATTTCAGGAAAGCTCAATGATTGGCATGGCATGGATGTGAAAGTGGAACCCTCAAAATGCTAAGGACAAAGGATTGGCTCAAGCTCAAAATCTCAAGACTCTTCATTTTATATTTTAGTGATCCAAGATCACATTGAGTCTTTAGGAAAAGCCAATACTATTAAGGAGGGATGAGGTGTTGCTTAATGAGCCTCTTGCTTCATGTGCTTAGTGATATGCTCCAAAATCCTCAACTACTTTCCCATATCCACATATGACCTAAACCCTAAGCCAAACTCGGTCCTACCGATTCTTCCTATCCGGTGCCACCGAGTTTTCACTTGTCATTAGCCACTGCCAAACCCTAGCAATTCGTTCCTACCGATAAGGATCTCGGTCTCACCGAGATGGGGTTGCAAACTCTCTGTTTCCCTTTCATAACTTTTCGGTCTCACCGAAAGAGCGAATCGGTCCCACCGAGATTGCAATGTAAACTTAGTGTTTCCCCTTTGTAACTTTTCGGTCTCACCGAGTTCCACTCCGTCTCACCGAAAGAGCAAATCGGTCCCACCAAGTTTGCCTGACCAACTCTCTGGTTAGCTAATTACCAAATTCGGTCTCACCGAGTTTGTGTAATCGGTCTCACCGAGATTACGTTATGCCCAAACCCTAACCGAATCGGTCCTACCGAGTTGCATGTCAGTCCCACCGAAATTCCTAACGGTCACTAGGTTTACTACTTCGGTCAGACCGAGTTTTCTGATTCGGTCCCACCGAGATTGGTAAATTGTGTGTAACGGTTGGATTTTGTGTGGAGGCTATATATACCCCTCCACCTCCTTCTCATTCGATGAGAGAGCCATCAGAACACACACACCATTCCTACTCATATGTTCTGAGAGAGAACCACCTACTCATGTGTTGAGACCAAGACATTCCATTCCTAGCATATGAATCTTGATCTCTAGCCTTCCCAAGTTGCTTTCCACTCAAATCTTCTTTCCACCAAATCCAAATCTTATGAGAGAGAGTTGAGTGTTGGGGAGACTATCATTTGAAGTACAAGAGCAAGGAGTTCATTACCTACACACCATTTGTTACTTTTTGGAGAGTGGTGTCTCCTAGATTGGCTAGGTGTCACTTGGGAGCCTCCGACAAGATTGTGGAGTTGAACCAAGGAGTTTGTAAGGGCAAGGAGATCGCGTACTTCGTGAAGATCTACCGCTAGTGAGGCAAGTCCTTCGTGGGCGATGGCCATGGTGGGATAGACAAGGTTGCTTCTTCGTGGACCCTTTGTGGGTGGTTGCTTCTTCGTGGACCCTTCGTGGGTGGAGCCCTGTGTGGACTCGCGCAACCGTTACCCTTGGGTGGAGCCCTGTGTGGACTCGCGCAACCGTTACCCTTCGTGGGTTGAAGTCTCCATCAACGTGGATGTAGGATAGCACCACCTATCCGAACCACGGAAAAAACATCCGTGTCTCCAATTGCGTTTGAAATCTCCAAACCCTTCCCTTTACTTTCTTGCAGGTGGCATGCTTTACTTTCCGCTGCCTATATACACTTTGCATGCTTGCTTGAATTATGTGATGATTGCTTGACTTGTCCTAAATTAGCTAAAATCTACCAAGAACTAAAATTGGGAAAAGGTTAAGTTTTTATTTGGTCAAGTAGTCTAATCACTCCCCCTCTAGACATACTTTCGATCCTACAGCCGCCCTGACGACACTGACGACATCGACACCGCCAGGCTGCCGCCCCCGACCGTCGTCGTCGTCGCCCCTACCCCGGCCTCACTGCACCCTGCCCCGACCTCGCCGTCGCCGCGCCCTGCCCTGACATCGCTGCCGCTCGCCTGCACTGTGAGCCTCACCGCGTCGTTCCCCCTCCTCTCCCCCTTCCCCCCGGCGCCCCAACGCCGCCGCGCGCCCGCCCCAACGCCGCCGCCCGCCCCTACGCCGACGACGAAGGCCCTGTTCACATATATAGATTTTTCTGTTCATATTGTAGTAGCAGATGGTATGTATGTATGTTCATATGCAAAAGTTAGGATTTTTTCTGTTCATAGAATTTTTTTGGGTGATATTATTGTAGAATATGCAAATGTTTGTATGTTCATATGCAAAGAATATGTCATTTTTTATAGAATTTTAATGATTTTTTTCTATTGTAATTTTGTTCATAGAATTTTTATTGTTTTTTCTGTTGTAATTTTGTTCATGAAGTTTTAGGATGAAAAAAAAAGAAGAAGAATAAAAAAGGGAGGAGGAGAAGTTTCGTTTAGTTTTAGGATTATTTTAGTTTATGTTTAGTTTAGGAAGAAGGAACAGAAAAAGGAGAGGAAGAGGAGAGGAAGAAGAGGAGAAATAAATAAGAAGAGGAAAAAGGAGAAGAAGAAAAAAAATACATATTCTATTTTTCTTCTCCTCCTCTTTTTTTCTTCTTTTTTTCTTCGATCTTCTCCTCTTTTTATTTCTTCTTCGTCTTCTTATTTTTTTATCGGGTATGTCATTGTCGATATATCCCCTCCCGATAACTTCAACACGAGGGGGGTCGATACACCCCCTCCCCGATAACATTATTTTCCCATGTATGTATGTCGTCGTTGTCGATATAACCTCCTCCGGATAACTTAGACATGAGGGGCGGTCGATATATATACCCCCTCTCGACCATGATAACTTATACCACGGGAGCACCCCCGGCCCTCTCGCTCGACCAAAACTCTCAAGAACACCCAAACCCTAGAAAAATACGATGTCGGTCTCCTACCCCCTCCCGCCGCGCCCCTACCCGACAAACTCTCTTGAGGCCACCCAAATTTACCAAGTTAAAAGAGCGTTGTCGTCGAGGCCACCCCAAACCCTTGAAGCGTTGCCGAGGCCACCCCAAACCCTAGAGAAGCGTCGAGCCACTAATATGATTCCTTATTGTGATTAGCTAGCTAGTTCTACATTTGCCACTAATGTATCCATCTGTCATGTTTGAATAATAATTGCCATGTTGTAAATATTTTCAGAAACTATGGAGCACCCCCGAGACGAAGCAACAGAAGCGGTGTTGAGGGACATAATCGCAGCCGGAAGTGATGCCGTCATGTCGTTTCTCAACGAAACCGGTGGTCTGGAAGGACAGGGTGAAGAAGCAGGCTACGGTGATCGAACAATGGAGGAGGAAGGACATGATTATGATGGCTCCGGTGACCGAATGCCAGTGGAAGAAGGACACCTTGATGACGGCTCCGGTGACCGAATGCCGGTGGAAGGACACCGTGACGATGGCTCCTATGACCGAACGGAGTCTGGCCAGGTATATATATTAATTAAGCATGTGCTGACTATAGCTAATTGATGCATTAATTGTTTTTGGTATGTACACATATTAATTAATAACTCTTGTCTTTCTTCTTTTTTCTAGCCCTCCGGATCGAGCACAACTTCGGTAAAGAGACGAGGCCCGAAGAAAAAGTTGTGCTTGGATGAAAGGTTTGAGATCACAGCAATCGTGCGCGATGGCCAACCGGTTGAACCCATCCGGACAAAGGAAGCATTTGCTGCTCAGTGTGGGGTTCCTGTTAGGGACAAGATCCCGATCAGCATCCACCAATGGTATAAGCGGGCTAAAGATGACCCTGAGGTGTCTTATGTCAATGATATGCAGAAAGATGATCTTTGGACCGCGCTGAAGGCAAATTTCACCCTACCACTAGAGGAGGATCCAGAGAAGCCAGTTAAAGAGCAATTGATCAAGTCTCATGCTCTTAAGAAGATGGCAGAACTATTCAGGAGGTGGAAGAATGAGCTGAAAACAACGTTTGTCGACAAAGAAGAGACACCAGAATTCACCGGCCAGTATGAGGAGATTAGAGATCAGTGGGACGAATTTGTGGCCCACAAGACATCAGACAAGAGTAAGAAGATGTCAGCGACAAACAAGAAAAATGCTGCGAAGAAGAAGCTTCACCATCGCACGGGGTCAGGTGGCTACCTCAAAGCCCGGCCATTGTGGGCCAAGGCTGAGAATGACCTGCTTGATAAAGGGGTCGAACCAGAGACATTGAACTGGCCAGAACGTTGCCGGACTTGGTTCTTTGGGGTTGGCGGAACCTTGGACCCTGTATCAGGGAAGTGTCATTGGACGAACGAGCAACTGCGAATACCCGTCACGAAGCTTCGGTAGTATATCGATGCAGCACAGCAAGGGACGTTCATTCCAGACAGAGAGAACGACGAGCTCACAATGGCCCTCGGGAATCCTGAGCACCCTGGACGAACACGAGGCACGCTAGGCTCCGTTCCGTGGAAGGCTGGGTTTCCGGACGCAGGCAGTTACAAATGCCAGGAGAGGAGGAAGAAAGTGGAGCAGACCCAAATGCAGGGGCTGCATGCAAGGGTACAAGCGATAGAGGAACGAGAAGCATATCACGGCAAGTGACCTGCCGAAGCTTCCCCCGAAGCTACCCCGCCATCTCAGCGGAGAAGCAACGTGGCTTCCACCGAGCTGCTTCAGCTAGAGCCTGTCTTCATGGCTCCTGCTACCTACCCCGTGGACTTAATCACGGAGTCTCAACCTTATGACACAATGGATGAAATTGAAAGTCAAGGAGGTTGTTGGCTCTGTTGCACCTCCTGAACCTGGCGCAACTTTTCACTGCCGGCCGATTCCAGAAGGATATGGTAGGGTGATGGTGGATGCAATAACTGACGGATTTGAGGATCTCGAGCATGACCACCCTACGGGTGAAGGTGAGACTCGGCTGGGTTCTTCTCTGAAGAATCCATGCCTATGGCGGAAGGAGCTCATCAACCTTCCGAACTGGACACCTCCGCCTCCTCCTCCTCCTCCTCCGGCGAATCAGGGCACTCCGCCTCCTCCTCCGTCGAGTGATCAGGGCACTCAGCCTCCTTCTCCGGTGTGTGGCGGCACTCCGCCTCCTTCTCCGCCTGCGCCGGCGCGCCCGAGCAGCCAGCCTCCTCCTAATCTGCCTCGCCAGCAAGGGCGGAAGAGACCCGCCGCCGCTCCGGCTGCTCCGACGCATCGTAGTCCTTCTCCTCCGCCTCGTAAGCAACGAAAGAAGACAGCCGCAGCCGCTCCGTCTGCTCCGGCGTCTAGCAGTACATCCAGAGGCGGGAGGCAATATATATTCGGTCCATCTCTCAAGTCTCTAGAGAAGTTACCATACGAGAGGACCGCGGAGGAAAACGTGAAGATCATGGAAACCGAATTGAAGGACTTCTTTGATGGGTTGAAAGCAAAGGAACATCCACCTCCGGAGGAGAAGATAGATTAGGTGAAATTAAAGCGCACTATCGATGCCCTGAGGAAACCACCAAAGTCTCGCCCAAAACAAACTATGAGCGCATTACTGAAAAGGTCTATATCGAAGCGGAGCGGTCGGGAAGTACTATCAGTGATCGAAGGTTAGAAGAACGACGAGCTGGAAAAAAAATTGCCCAGCTCGGCGAACAAGCGAACCAATTGTGCCCCCTGCTCAAGGTGTCTAGCGATATCGTCGCTAATGATCAGAGGATGGTGCCCGGTTATACCAATCTTGATGATTACCTACCCGACGATGTACATTATGAATTCTTGGAGGTGGACGAACACAAATACCATTACGGGAAGCCTCTCGTCAAAGATGAAAAATCTCTAACAACGATGATGCGAAGTTTTCATGATTGGTACATGAAAACCTGCAGAGAGTCTGGGGGATGAGTACTTTGACGCTGAGAGTTAAAGAGGAGCACGACCTCGTTGGAATTGATCTGTTGTCTATTCCATTTGAGAAGTTCTTCCAGTTTTTCAATCAAAAGACCCTCGATAAATTAACGGTCACTTGCTACTGTCTGTAAGTACTACTTCTATCATTAAGTCTCTATATATAGCTCAGCTCTTTCATTGCATGTATTTATAATTATCCTCACTATATTATGCAGATTGAAGATCGTCGAGTGCTGAAAAGCAGAAATATATGATATTGGGTTCATTAACACAAATCTCATAGATGAATATGTTGTTAAAAAGAATGCCAAAGGAGCCGAGGCCAACTTGCTCAAATCGTTGGTAATAAATCAAAACAAATATAAAATACTCTTTTCTTACAACTTCAAGTGAGTGTTACTGTCTTGTGCATATTCGGTTTCCCTTATTACTCGAGGTTATAGTAATGTAATTAATTGATGAGTTATGCATGCGTGCGCAACTTCCACTATATTCTCCCAGAGATTAAGCTTGAGCAGGGACTAGTAATCGTCTTAGACTCGAGACGAAAAGATCCCGAGACCTACGCGGACATGACTAAAATTCTCAACAAGTAAGTTCAATCGATCATTATCGCACCATATCAGCAACTTTTTGTTCATTTCCTGATATCTCAAGTAAGAATTATTATCTTTGTCTTGCAGGGTTTGGAAAAAGTTCACCGCAGAAGCTCCGGGACTGCCAAAGGAGCTGCGATATACATACCCGAAAGTAAGTACTACTGGCTAGCTACTTTCGCGCATCTCCCGTTGATTCTAGCTGCTTTCATCGATGCCATTTATAATGCTTCATTATCAGTTTGATTGACCTCTATTTCTCGTAAAGTGCTTGTGGCAGAAACAAGGAAATGATTTCTTTGGATACTACGTCTGCGAGTTCATCTACAACGCGACTTGCAAAAATAAGCGGGGCTACTCTCAAAGACAATTTGATATGCGTAAGCAATAATATTCACAATTTCATTTTATTACACCATAATTTCTGTTGAGTTTCATTCATATATATGTATTAACCCCTTTCTTCAAATTAGATGTGGCAGATGCGGAATGAACTCCTACTAGAAGATCGCATGAAAGCAATTCAAGAGGAATTGGCGGGATTCTTTGTTGACCACGTCATCAATAAAGCCGGAGAATACCATGTTGAAACTGAGTTCTTACATAATTAGGGGAGATTGTATTGTAAGAGATCTTATTGTATATATGTAGCCAGTAGCGTCGGATAGATATACGAAAACTTGTTGTTCGCGCAATCTCTCGGAGAAGGAGAGGTTCACTTCTCTTGGTATGCATGACGAACTTCTGTACTTAATGGTTTCCTTCATTTGCTTACTAGCTAGCATGTCGAGGGCCTCTTTATACGTATACTACGTAGCATCGACCAAGCACGAAGATAAGAGAGGACACTTCTCTCTATTAATTAATTAGCTACCTAACACAATATGTGAAACACCTTAATTAACCATACAAAACCCCCAAATCCCCCCTTTAGAAAAAAAGCAAAAACCCTAGCCCCTGAAAAGCTGACGCGTGGATGCCTATAGGTCTCGGTTGGTGCCACCAACCGGGACCAAAGGCCCTCCTGCCTGGGCTCGCCGCAGCGGCCACGTGGAGGCCAATCTGTCTCGATTCGTATAAGAACCGGGACTAAAGGCCAAGGGCTTTAGTAACGACTCTTTAGTCTCGGTTCCTAAACCGGGACAGATGGACCTTACGAATCGGGATAAATGGCCCTTTTTTACTAGTGATGCTGGATAGCGGTCGATGTGTGGAGTAATAGTAGATGCAGAATCGTTTCGGTCTACTTGTCACGGACGTGATGCCTATATACATGATCATGCCTAGATATTCTCATAACTATGCGCTTTTCTATCAATTGCTCGACAGTAATTTGTTCACCCATCATAGAATTTGCTATCTTGAGAGAAGCCACTAGTGAAACCTATGGCCCCCGGGTCTATCTTCCATCATATTATTTTCCTGTCAACTTGCTATTTCTATTTTGCAATCTTTATTTTTCAATCTATACAACAAAAATACCAAAACTATTTATCTTATTATTTTTATCAGATCTCACTTTGGTAAGTGACCGTGAAGGGATTGACAACCCCTTTATCACGTTGGTTGCGAGGTTCTTGTTTGTTTGTGCAGGTACTAGGCGACTTGCGTGTAATCTCCTACTGGATTGATACCTTGGTTCTCAAAAATTGAGGAAAATACTTACGCTATTATGCTGCATCACTCTTTCCTCTTCAAGAGAAAAACAACGCAAGCTCAAAAGGTAGCACTCCTTGACTTCTAGTTTCCTTGATGATTAGATTTGGATAGCCGAAGAACACAGATTCTCACTGATTTAAACAGCAACCTCCAGGTCCCTTTGTTCATTTTTCTTGCAAACATGTTGCCCAAAAAACATTTATCTGGTTCCCAAAAAAGAAGAAAGAGGAAACGAACAGATGAATTTATTGGATTGCAGAAGGGTGCTATCAATGATTTTATTATAGCTTTTCACGATTGTTTTTATCAATGTATGGAATCAAAATTTTCCTCCAATGTCTTCGCTGGGCCCATTCATTTGAGTTCGCCCTGGGGCCTCTGAAACTCCAGGACCGGTGCTGCTTCCGGCCTCTGCGTCATACCGCTACTGCTTCCGCCAGCTGTTTTCCTCGAATCGCCATCGTGACCTGGGAGCGAGGTCGACTTGCATGTAGGATCTTCAGATCTAATTTGCTGACACTGACATCATTTTCTTGCCAAGAATATAAATGCAAAGGAATTTCCAAACAAAAGAAAACAAAGACGAGAGACAGCTCACGGAGGCCACCACACCACACTACATCCGCTAGAATTAATTGATTGTTACTGGAGTATATAAGATCGATATCAGCAAACTAATATTTACCAAGGAATGTTTGAATGTGTCATAAGTCAAGTCGCTTTCCCGGCCGTGTGTATTACGTACTGCCAACCGCCGCGTATTTAGAATTAGGTCCAAAAAGAAGATCCTGGCATCCAAGCCGCCTCTATTCTTTTATGCGTACCGAGCGGCGGAAGATTGTACGAAAGTCGATCGATCAGGTTAATTAGTAGGTCATGGCATCTTTGTCGCCAATATTTTATGCCCAACGAGCCGCCCAAAAGCTTGTTTAAAAGTCATTACATCAGAGACCACAATTAATTATAAATGGTTTGGCGCTAGTTGTTTAATCCTGGCAGACCTGATCAAACCACGGAGCCTTCTTCCCTAGAAGCAACGGACAGACAAGTACAAGGTGATGTAGTCTTTCTTTCTCACGTGTGCCACCTAACAACGCGTAAACAAATACTCGGTTTGAGGTGTTCTTGCAGACTTGCACCCCAGGATTATTTTTCCTGCTGGATGCTATATATACTTCGAAACGAGAAACGAGGGAGCACACAAGAAACATAGCACTCTTCTCCAAGTCAGACATGGATTCCAAAACATCATTCTGCGGTGCTCTCCTGCTACTTGCGGCGCTGCTGCCTCTTTCAGCTAGCGCGTCGAGCAAAGTAAGATGCATGGCTGATCCCTCTTAATTTCACAGCATTTAACTTAGCTTCCTTTCCAACTGCTTTCATATATACCATCTCTTCAAAAGGAGTTTGCGTCAAAATTTCAGCTCTGGTATTGTTTGTTAAAAACTTATGCAAACAAAATGAATTTCAGCTCTATATCGTGTATATGGGGGAAAAGAAGCATGATGACCCGTCCGTGGTCATCGCGTCGCACCATGACATACTAACATCTGTTTTTGGGAGGTACCAGCTACAATTTCAAGTTGCATCATAGACAAATCAGCAGGAAACTGCAGTGATTTGCGCTCACCTTTTATTTTACTTGCAACAGCAAGGATGAAGCCTTGAGGTCCATAGTTTACAGTTACAAGCATGGATTTTCTGGGTTCGCAGCCATGCTTACCAAGTCTCAAGCTGAGGCAATCGCAAGTAAGTAATTGTCAACCCTAGTTGTTTATATCTACTTGCATGATCGATATAAACTAATCAGCATATTCTCAATGCAGAATTTCCCGAAGTTGTCACTGTGAAGCCAAACACTTTTCATGAAACACACACAACTCGGAGCTGGGACTTCCTCGCCCTTGAACATAACCAAGGACCACAACAACCGGGACTCCTCAAACAAGCGAAGTATGGTGAAGATGTCATCGTGGGTGTGATTGATTCAGGTTTGTAATCCCATCCTTAAGCTTTTGAATTCAAAACATGAGAAATCCCAACAGCAGGAATCAGTTAACTCCATGCATATGCATGCTTATTTATAGGCATATGGCCTGAATCGCAAAGCTTTGATGACAACGGGTATGGTCCTGTGCCGGCACGGTGGAAAGGGAAATGCCAGACTGGCCAGAAGTTCAACGCCACAAGTTGCAACCGAAAGATCATCGGCGCGCGGTGGTATGGTCCTGGCATCAGTGCAGAGGTGCTAAAGAGTGACTACAAGTCGCCTAGGGACATCCAGGGCCATGGCACACATGTCGCATCGACTATCGCTGGCACGGAAGTGCAGGGTGTGAGCTACGGAGGCCTAGGCATGGGCGTGGCACGCGGCGGGGCGCCACGTGCGCGGTTCGGTATCTACAAGGCGTGCTGGGTGGGTGCGGGTTGCCCCGACGCAGCGGTCCTTGCGGCCATCGATGACGCCATATATGATGGTGTGGATGTTTTGTCGCTATCGATTGCAGGGGTTGGTCATGAGCTCCCAGGGACACTGCATGCTGTGCAAAGAGGGATATCCGTCGTGTTTGGTGGAGGGAACGATGGCCCGGTGCCACAGACTATAAGTAATGCCGTACCATGGGTTACGACGGTGGCCGCTAGCACGATTGACCGTTCTTTCCCGACGTTGATATCGCTCGGAAACAAAGAAAAGCTTGTGGTACGTACCAAGCAGTTTTTCTCTTTTATTTATGAAAATATGTAAACTATTTTCCGTTTTATGACATGTCCAAAATAGCGAAGTATCCCATGGAATATACTAACCCCCCAAAAAAAACTACTAAAAATGTTAGTACTGGATAAAATGTACTCCAAAACCGAAATAGTAGCATCAATATGTTTAGTCAAGTTGGTGTCACCCTCTACATGCACAAACTTACATATAGTTTCTCTAGAAAAACTTTTGGCTCCGATTCATATCATATGCATACAAAAGGGACTACAAAACTAGCCAAAAAAAATGTTTATCTCATCCCTATTCCTTAAAGCTTTCCGTAATCCTCGATATACAAGAGAAATTGCTGGTTCCATCCCGTAGCTTTCCTAGCTTTACTTGCTCTTTAATCTGTAATTGATTTCAAATGCAGGGGCAGTCTATAAACTACAATGCGGCTATGAACAACAGCGGCTTTCAGGACCTTGTATATGCGGGGAGGTAATGAATCGCTTGATGACATTTGATTGATCGTAAATGCTGCGATTTATGAAACCATGTTGAATTTTAAAACTTATGTGCAGCTGCGACGCCGAATCACTGGCGTTGAGCAATGTCACTGGCAAAACCGTCCTCTGTTACGCACCAGCCCAGACAGCCACCACGCCCCCCAGGCAAGCACTCCCTTTGGCAATCAAAAGCACCGTCGAAGCAGGGGCCAAGGGCCTCATCTTTGCACAGTACACAGCCAACAATCTGGACCACCTGGCCACGTGCAAGGGAGTTATGCCTTGCGCTCTGGTGGATTTCGAGATCGCACAACGAATTCTCTCCTACTGGGACATGACTGAGTGAGAATTAGACACACTGTTTGAAACTCAAGGGTGAACATATGTACCTTCTTATCCAAGAACTAATTCATCTCTGTGTCATGTGTTTAGGAATCTGGTGGTGAAGGTGTCCCCGGCAGCAAGCGTTGTCGGAAACGGCGTGTTGTCGCCGAGGGTCGCCTCGTTCTCGTCCAGAGGTCCAAGCATGTTGTTCCCTAGCATACTCAAGGTATATATTATTCTCAACTTCCTAACTTGAGACAATTGTTGCCATTGTCTTGTTTGTTACCTAGCATCTCTAGTTTTTCTTAACTTAAAACTTCTTATCTAATTCTCTATACACATGTTTGAACAGCCCGACATTGCTGCACCTGGCGTCAGCATCTTGGCAGCTGACCGCAACTCCTACGTGTTCAAATCCGGGACATCCATGGCGTGCCCACATGTCTCCGCTGTGACCGCACTGCTCAAGTCGGTTCACCCTGGCTGGTCACCTGCCATGATCAAGTCTGCCATCGTCAGCACAGGTACGAACATTGAAATACAAAAAATAAACACACACCAAAACAACTCGTCAAAATATATAACTGACTTGATTGTTCCTTATTATTGGTTGCAGCATCTGTGACGGATCGTTTTGGCATGCCAATCCAAGCAGAAGCGGTCCCAAGGAAACTAGCCGACCCCTTCGACTTTGGTGGTGGACATATTGACCCAGAAAGAGCTGTTGATCCTGGCTTGGTTTACGACGTGGATGCAAGGGAGTACAACAAGTTTTTCAACTGCACCCTTGGATATTTAGATGGTTGTGAGTCCTACTACCTCAATCTCAACCTCCCGTCAATTGCCGTGCCAGACCTCAAAGACAAGGTGGTGCTTCAGCGCACTGTGACTAACGTTGGGCCGGCAGAAGCAACATATCATTTAGTGGTTGAAGCTCCAGCGGGGATAGATGTGTTCGTGGAGCCATCTGTGATTAATTTCACCCAAAGCGGTAGTAAAAGCGCGAAGTTTATGGTGAGATTCACAGCAAGGCAGAGAGTACAAGGTGGGTACACTTTCGGGAGCTTGACATGGTCAGATGGAGGTACTCGCTCAGTGAGAATTCCTATTGCGGTGCGGACTGTGATACAAGACTTTGTTGCAGATACATCTTAAACTCCGAACTAGTTATTGTACACCTTATTTATGTATCCATGTAGTTGGCATAAAAAATGTAGGAGAAACACCGAGTATTAAATTTGTATTTCATCACAGGAAATGTTATACTGGAATAATACGATTCTTTGTGAAGGGGTGGTTTCTTCAGAAACTTGTACAAAAACTACAATTAATGAGAAATTCTCGGATCATATAGATCATAGACATGAACTAGACAAAGGCACATCACGGAACTAAAGTTCCCAAACCTTTCTTTCTTGATGAAAAGGTTTCTAAACTCGAAGTGAAAAGAAATCAACACAGTCGAATTTCCTTAGCTAGTCAAATATCACTAACTTCGTAGATGGCTGCTAATGTCCAAAATGCTCGTGATAGACTGAGAATGTTAGTTGATTCATGTTTATTTGACCAGCATGAATGTACTTCATTATACTAAAGAAGTTAATTCATATTTATATTGTTTTTCACAAATTTTTTGTGCTATCACGATCTTTAGCGCTAAGCGCTAGCAAGCTTCTTTTACTCTCGTTCCTTAGACAACAACATTTCGGCCGGAGTCGGGAGACACCCCATCGCCAGCCCCCATGCGACGATGCAAAGAGGTGTCAGGCCAAGTCGCTGCAAGAATGCCTCATCATGCCTATCAGTCATGGTGCGATTGAAATCCATAGAGTAATGTATGTTCTATCTATATAGGAAACATATTTTGTAGGCGATTTGGCCGTGATAATTGATAAAGATTTTTTTGCGAGAAATTGATAAAGATTTATGAACGAATTAATAGTGCATCTCAATTGTTTCAACATGGTTATTGATAATCGATCAGCTGAACATTGTTTAGGAGTATAAATTATCTGGAATTTGTCCTTTATGAGTTTGACATGATAATTAGTAAGATTTTATTGAGTTGATCTGCTACCTTCACAACTTTGCACTACTTTCTTAATTGCTGTTATGTCAGCATTGTTATGTCATCCAAAAAGTATACATCTAGCAATATTAGAAGAAAACTTCAGGTAATATGCATAAACTATTTTGTATGAATATTCGTTTTGGATGCATTTTAAGTGTTAGTTGACAAAATATTACTGCCACATCCCAAAATTTGCCCAATTTTGGAATATGAATAATTGAATTAGATTTTTTTGTGCATTTTTTCTTGTGATTGTTTTGATCATAGCGTGTTTTTACTAGGAGATGATCAAATTGATTGTTATTTGTAGCTCAAAATAATTTTGGAATTATTTAAAACCCTCAAATTATTTTTAGGGATTATTCATAATGCCAAATTAAGCTTACGAAATGTATATGACCTTTTATTTAATATTTTGGGCTGGCAATTTTTCCCAGGTCCCAAATATTAAGTCGACCCCTGTGAAATGTTTCCCAAAAGATTTGGGCCAAACTTGATCTTTGAATCATATTCAAAGTAAAAAAAGGGAAATATAAAACAGAAGGAAAAGAATTCATATTCTACCCAACCCAGCCATGTAGCCCAGTAGCCCTAACCCTATCGTACGGTTAGTAGGCGAGCACAATGCTCAACACCAAGCCCAACGCAAAGGCTCATGGCTCATTACCCCAAGGCGAGCACACAACCCCCTCGCTCACGGCCGCTGACACATGGACGAGACTTGTCTGCTCCTCCAGCATGCTCCCATCCGTGCTCCCATCCGTGCTCCCGCATATGTGTCATGATTTGATTGGAACAAAATAAGGCCCGGCCCCACCCCTTTAAAATCAGGAGAGGAGATGATTAGATTAGAAAGAAAAAGAAGAAAAAGACAGCCATAGGATGGAGTGGGAGCACGGATGGGAGCATGGCGAGGAAGCAGGCAAGCCGGATCCCTGACACATCGGCTCCAAGCATCAGACCTATCGTCCACCTCCCACGCACAACCCACACGATGTCGAAACCGCCGGCCACCACCCCATAGAAATTATGCCTCCCTGGACCTCCTGCCCACGCCTATAAAAAACCCCAGCTCATGCGCCACCTCACCACAGCCAGGCCACTCGATTCCGAGCTCAGATCGGCGTCATCGCTGCACCACTCCGACAACAGATTTCGGTGTTGTGCGTGAGCAATCAACCCTCCTTTTCCCATGTTCAACTCGTCGTGATCCCAACTCTCTCCCTCACCCTCTGTTTTGTCCAGGAACATGCCAGAGCGAGCACAACGTCAATGAACTTAAGGAGGATCAAAGCCTTTGCCACTCCAGTTGCTCGTCGCCATCACCAGAGGGGCCAGTTGACGACGTCAACGTTACCATTATGATTGCCTCACCGAGCTTCACCCCATCAAGTCCTTCCCATTTGCTGGAGAATCAGCAAAGAGGAAGCCCGTGGACAATCCCGAGAGTCACCGCCATCGTTGTGCCATCTTCGGCGACCTAGCCACCGCTGGGTTAGCTCCCATTTGCCTTAGCCATTCGATCTCGTACGGGCTCACGATTTTATATCTCAGTGAAGTGGTATAGGTGCACGTGTCTATGCGACGTGGCCAAAATCCTGTCGTCTGAGCCCCTTCAAATCTAATGACGGTTATGTTCTAGCCCCAAACCGGTATCAACCAATAGAATCAGGCCACACGTCCCCTATTTATTTTAGTTTCTTTTTGCCAAGTTAACCAATGTAACTTCTGCAGAAAAGCCCATGTAACTTCAAAACTTTATAACATTTTACATGTAGCTCCAAGTTGAGTGAATCTTTTTTTATTATTGATCATCATGGAGAGCATTGTTCACCAGAACCAATTAATTTCACATTTGCATACTTCAAATTTGAATTTAAACCTTGTGTAGGGTCTAAATTGCAAACCATATGTCCAATTAAATTGGATATTTTTGCACATTGATCCTTAGGACGTAAGTCTTCAAATAAAAATCTTTAGTTTAATAATTAGAATTCGATCCAGCCTAAATTTGGTAGCATATCATATACTGTTGTCATGGCAGCAATTTTTGTCACTATGTAGGCTTTTGAGCAAAACAAAATTAAGTTCGAATTTGACATAACTTAAACCAGTCACTCAAATAAGCCGATTCATTTTGTTTCGTGTTCCATAAGTTCACAAATGGCTATTAGAACCTTATTACCAAAGTTTGAAACTTTTCTGGTACAAATTATTTGAATTTGAGTTCAAACTTCATTTGAACCTGGAATTCAAACTACAAGTCCAATCAGATGAATATTTTTGCAAACTGGTTCATAAGATGTTCTCAACCTACTTAAATCATCGTGGAATCTAACCTAACCTATCCAGTTTGAATTATTTAAAAATTTAATTCAAACCTAGTATAAACTATAACTTTCAAACCTATTTGAATTTCAACATGAATCCTTTTGTGCATTGATTCAAATGTTGAACCCAAACCATTTGAATCTAACAAAGGACATTCAAATTTGAATATGAACATGTTTAAATTTAGTTCATAAACCACACGCCCAAAAGCAATGATTCCTTTTGCATATTCAATCATTCAGTGAACCTTACCCATTGGATATCTTATACCCAAAACTTCCAATCAATTCCATGTTAGATCAAATTAAATTTGAATTGTACTTCAAATGTTCATAACCTTGAAACCATGCACCGAATTTAATTGAACTCAAACAAGCCTCATTCCACTATTACCTAAATTGTTGTGACCCTACCCAAATAATTTTGGGAGTGATCCATGAAAGTGATGAGTGCTCATTATAGTATCCGGAAGACATAATTGAAGCATCCGAAAGATTCTATCATCTCAACTCCAAGCTATCTGTAAGTCAACTGTAGATGAGTAGAACTTCACTAGTGAGTGGAAGTAGATTGGTTTGCTGCAAAATGAAATGGGAACTTTCTTTTATCTTAAATTGCTTATTGATGTGGGTATACTTTGTTACTTAGGTGTGGCTTGACAACACATTCAATTTATTGATCCTTGTGTGGCATATTGATCCTTGATGCAATGTATCATATTGCAGGACTTATACAGATGGAGTAAGTGGTATGAAGTAGAGTAATGATGACTATACTCAACCATTTTCATGTGAGTGAATGTACGCCCCAAGATAATATCGTATTCCGATGTAACTTATTGTAAGATATCCTTGACCTAAGAAGTGCACACCAATATTTCATATAATCCTAAACAGAATAGGCAAGTAAAATGAAAATGCAAACATTAAAACCATTCAGCTACGCATCAAAGGCGATAACTCGCGATAGCCACGTCGTCAGGTCGTTCGTTTTTTTTCGAATGTCTAGGCGGATGCTGGGGCTATCCAGGTCATCACTTTTACTGTGGCGAGGCGATAGAAAAATCTCACCCGAGAAACTTCCCCAGGTAACACCTCCCTCGGTGAAAAAAGAGAGAAAGGAAACTTCCCCAGAAAGACAGCCGTCATCTCCTCCCATCTCAAACCGAGCAGTCCACGCCGCCGTCTCCTCCCATTCCCTCTCTCGCACGCCGCCGTCTCCACCCATCCCAAATTCTCCGAATTTGTCGCGCTAGCTACTAGAGGAAGGGCTTGGACGTCGTCGTCATCCTTACCCATCGGCGCGTCATCCGAAAGAACCCCGTCGGCTCCGTCGATCTGCTAGACCTGTCCAAGGAGAGGGAGAGCAGCAGTCGCGTTTGGACGCGAGGAGGGGGAGAAGCCAACCGCGCCCGGCCGGCGAGCACCGCGCCCCGTCGTCGTTCAGGAGCAGGACAAACAGCTAGTGATGGAGCTCACATCAACGCCCGCCGACCACCTCGGTAGTTGATTCAGGTGTCGGCGACGAGCAAGGTAAATCCTCTTCGCTTGGTCACTTTGACTATGTGTTAGATTTGATCCCACTCGCTCTGACCCCCTTCTCTCATTCCTCAGCACTCCGCTTAGCCTCGCCGTTCGCGCCCACCGACAGTCCCCTGGTTGTTGCGGGTTTGTGAGTGAGGGAGTCCTGGATTAGGGGGTGTTCGGATAGCCGGACTATACCTTCAGTTGGACTCCTGGACTATGAAGATACAAGATTGAAGACTCCGTCCCGTGTCCGGAAGGGACTTTCCTTGGCGTGGAAGGAAAGCTTGGCGATACGGATATGAAGATCTCCTACCATTGTAACCGACTCTATGTAATCCTAACCCTATCCGGTGCCTATATAAACCGGAGGGTTTTAGTCCGTAGGGCAACATATACATCAACAATCATACCATAGGCTAGCTTCTAGGGTTTAGCCTCCTCGATCTCGTGGTAGATCTACTCTTGTACTACCCATATCATCAATATTAATCAAGCAGGACGTAGGGTTTTACCTCCATCGAGAGGGCCCGAACCTGGGTAAAACTACGTGTCCCTTGCCTCCTGTTACCATCCAGCCTAGACGCACAGTTCGGGACCCCCTACCCGAGATCCGCCGCTTTTGACACCGACATTGGTGCTTTCATTGAGAGTTCCTCTGTGTCGTCGCCGTCAGGCTTGATGGCTCCTACGATCATCAATGGCGATGCAGTCCAGGGTGAGACCTTCCTCCCCGGACAGATCTTCGTCTTCGGCGGCTTCGCACTGCGGGCCGATTCACTTGGCCATCTGGAGCAGATCGAAAGCTACGCCCCTGGCCGTCAGGTCAGATTTGGAAGCTTAAGCTACACGGCTGATATCCGCGGGGACTTGATCTTCAACAGATTCGAGCCACTACCGAGCACGCCGCACTGTCACGATGAGCATGATCTAGCTCTGTCGTCGAACAGTGCCCTGGAGGCTGCACCCGCATCGGCTTCGACCCTTAATTCAGAGCCAACTGCGCCGATCGAGGATGGGCGGTTGGACGCCGCCTCGGGGGCTGCGATCCCCACGGTGATTGAGCCAAACACCAGCCCTGCACTCCGCGAGACTCTTGACTCCAAGGAGCCGGACTCCTCTCCGGACTCCGAACCCTCCGCGCCCCTACCGATCGAATCCGATTGGGCGCCGATCATGGAGTTTACTGCCGCAGACGTCTTTTAGCACTTGCCTTTTGGCGATATTCTGAAGACACTGAAGTCTCTCTCTCTCTTTATCAGGAGAGCCCTGGCCGGACTACGGCCAGCAAGGTTGGGATTCGGACGATGAAGAAATTCAAAGCCCACCCACCACCCACTTTGTAGCCACTGTCGGCGACCTAACCGACATGCTCGACTTCGACTCCGAAGACATCGACGGTATGGACGCCGATGAAGGAGACAATGAAGAACCAGCGCCTGTGAGGCCCTGGAAAGCCACCTCGTCATACGACATATACATGGTGGACACCCCAAAAGAAGGAGATGGTGATGGAACAACGGAGGATGACCCCTCCAAGAAACAGCCTAAGCGCCGGTGTCAGCAGCGCCGATCAAAATCCCGCCAAAACAAATACGGTGATTCCAGCACAGGAGATAATAATACTCCGGAAAGTGCCGAAACCCCCTCCAGCAAGATTTAGCACGGGAGGATGGAGAAACCAGCCCTCATGAGAGAGCGGCAGACAGAGAGGTCGAGGACGATAATTATATGCCTCCCTCCGAAGATGAGGCAAGCCTCGACGATGACGAATTCGTGGTGCCAGAGGATCCCGTCGAGCAAGAGCGTTTTCAACGCAGGCTTATAGCCACGGCAAGAAGCCTCAAGAAAAAACAGCAACAACTTAAAGCTGATCAAGATTTGCTAGTCGATAGATGGACTGAAGTCCTCGCGGCCGAAGAGCATAAACTCGAACGCCCCTCCAAGAGCTACCCAAAGCGTAGGTTGCTACCCCAATTAGAGGAGGAAGCACTTGATGCGGCCGACCGGCCACCTCGTGGCCGCGACAGAGAGGCCTCTCGGCCCTCCACTCAAGCCGCACCCCGTACCAAGGCACGGGAATATGCGCCGGACTTACGAGATATGTTGGAGGACAAGGCAAGGCAAACAAGATCGATTTACGGATCGTGTGGGCGCCCCACGGCTCGAGACGGTAACCATCACGCCGGCCACAAATTCGGCAGGGCCGAACATAGTAGACAAGTCTCATTGGAGCTACGTCATGATATAGCCCAGTACAGAGGCGCCGCACACCCACTCTGCTTTACAGACGAAATAATGGATCATCAAATCCCCGAGGGTTTCAAACCCGTAAACATCGAATCATATGATGGCACAACAGATCCTGCGGTATGGATCGAGGATTATCTCCTTCATATCCACATGGCCCGCGGCGATGATTTCCACGCCATCAAATACCTCTCACTTAAGCTTAAAGGACCAGCTCGGCATTAGCTTAACAGCTTGCCAACAGGATCAATCAGTTGTTGGGAGGACTTGGTGTTGGGGAACGTAGTAATTTCAAAAAAATTCCTACGCACACGCAAGATCATGGTGATGCATAGCAACGAGAGGGGAGAGTGTTGTCTACGTACCCTCGTAGACCGATAGCGGAAGCGTTATGACAACGCGGTTGATGTAGTCGTACGTGTTCACGGCCCGACCGATCAAGCACCGAAACTACGGCACCTCCGAGTTCTAGCACACGTTCAGCTCGATGAAGATCCCCGGACTCCGATCCAGCAAAGTGTCGGGGAAGAGTTCCGTCAGCACGACGGCGTGGTGACGATCTTGATGTACTAATGTCGCAGGGCTTCGCCTAAGCACTGCTACAATATTATTGAGGACTATGGTGGAAGGGGGCACCGCACATGGCTAAGAATATGATCACGTGGATCAACTTGTGTCTCTAGGGGGTGCCCCTGCCTCCGTATATAAAGGCTCAAAGGGGGGGCTGGCCGGCCAAGAGGAGGCGCGCCAGGAGGAGTCCTACTCCCTCTGGGAGTAGGACTCCCCCCCTTTCCTAGTTGGAATAGGATTCGTGGAGGGGGGAAAGAGGAGAGAGAGGAGGAAGGGGGGCCGGCCCCCTCTCCTTGTCCTATTCGGACCAAGGGGGGAGCGGCGCGCGGCCCATCTCTGGCCACCTCTCCTCTCTTCCACTAAGGCCCACTAAGGCCCATATACCTCCCGGGGGGTTCCGGTAACCTCCCGGTACTCCGGTAAAATCCCGATTTCACCCGGAACACTTCCGATATCCAAACATAGGCTTCCAATATATCAATCTTTATGTCTCGACCATTTCGAGACTCCTCGTCATGTCCATGATCACATCCGGGACTCCGAACTCCTTCGGTACATCAAAACTCATAAACTCATAATATAACTGTCATCGAAACCTTAAGCGTGCGGACCCTACGGGTTCGAGAACAATGTAGACATGATCGAGACTCGTCTCCGATCAATAACCAATAGCGGAACTTGGATGCTCATATTGGCTCCTACATATTCTATGAAGATCTTTATCGGTCAGACCGCATAACAACATACGTTGTTCCCTTTGTCATCGGTATGTTACTTGCCCGAGATTGGATTGTCGGTATCCAATACCTAGTTCAATCTCGTTACCGGCAAGTCTCTTTACTCGTTCCATAATACATCATCCCGCAACTAACTCATTAGTTGCAATGCTTGCAAGGCTTAAGTGATGTGCATTACCGAGAGGGCCCAGAGATACCTCTCCGACGATCGGAGTGACAAATCCTAATCTCGAAATACGCCAACCCAACATGTACCTTTGGAGACACCTGTAGAGCACCTTTATAATCACCCAGTTACGTTGTGACGTTTGGTAGCACACAAAGTGTTCCTCCGGCACACGGGAGTTGCATAATCTCATAGTCATAGGAACATGTATAAGTCATGAAGAAAGCAATAGCAACATACTAAATGATCGGGTGCTAAGCTAATGAAATGGGTCATGTCAATCAGATCATTCAACTAATGATGTGATCCCGTTAATCAAATGACAACTCTTTGTCCATGGTTAGGAAACATAACCATCTTTGATTAACGAGCTAGTCAAGTAGAGGCATACTAGTGACACTCTGTTTGTCTATGTATTCACACATGTATTATGTTTCCGGTTAATACAATTCTAGCATGAATAATAAACTTTTATCATGATATAAGGAAATAAATAATAACTTTATTATTGCCTCTAGGGCATATTTCCTTCAGTCTCCCACTTGCACTAGAGTCAATAATCTAGATTACACAGTAATGATTCTAACACCCATGGAGCCTTGGTGCTGATCATGTTTTGCTCATGGAAGAGGCTTAGTCAACGGGTCTGCTACATTCAGATCCGTATGTATCTTGCAAATCTCTATGTCTCCCACCTGGACTAGATCCCGGATGGAATTGAAGCGTCTTTTGATGTGCTTGGTTCTCTTGTGAAATCTGGATTCCTTCACCAAGGCAATTGCAACAGTATTGTCACAAAAGATTTTCATTGGACCCGATGCACTAGGTATGACACCTAGATCGGATATGAACTCCTTCATCCAGACTCCTTCGTTTGCTGCTTTCGAAGCAGCTCTGTACTCCGCTTCACATGTAGATCCCGCCATGACGCTTTGTTTAGAACTACACCAACTGACAGCTCCACCGTTTAATGTAAACACGTTTCCGGTTTGCGATTTAGAATCGTCCGGATCAGTGTCAAAGCTTGCATCAACGTAACCGTTTACGATGAGCTCTTTGTCACCTCCATATACGAGAAACATATCCTTAGTCCTTTTCAGGTACTTCAGGATGTTCTTGACCGCTGTCCAGTGATCCACTCCTGGATTACTTTGGTACCTCCCTGCTAGACTTATAGCAAGGCACACATCAGGTCTGGTACACAGCATCGCATACATGATAGAGCCTATGGCTGAAGCATAGGGAACATCTTTCATTTTCTCTCTATCTTCTGTAGTGGTCGTGCATTGAGTCTGACTCAATTTCACACCTTGTAGCACAGGCAAGAACCTTTCTTTGCTTGATCCATTTTGAACTTCTTCAAAATCTTGTCAAGGTATGTGCTTTGTGAAAGTCCAATTAAGCGTCTTGATCTATCTCTATAGATCTTAATGCCTAATATGTAAGCAGCTTCACCGAGGTCTTTCATTGAAAAACTCTTATTCAGGTATCCCTTTATGCTATCCAGAAATTCTATATCATTTCCAATCAGTAATATGTCATCCACATATAATATCAGAAATGCTACAGAGCTCCCACTCACTTTCTTGTAAATACAGGCTTCTCCGAAAGTCTGTATAAAACCAAATGCTTTGATCACACTATCAAAGCATTTATTCCAACTCCGAGAGGCTTGCACCAGTCCATAGATGGATCGCTGGAGCTTGCACACTTTGTTAGCTCCCTTTGGATCGACAAAACCTTCTGGTTGCATCATATACAACTCTTCTTCCAGAAACCCATTCAGGAATGCAGTTTTGACATCCATCTGCCAAATTTCATAATCATAAAATGCGGCAATTGCTAACATGATTCGGACAGACTTAAGCATCGCTACGGGTGAGAAGGTCTCATCGTAGTCAATCCCTTGAACTTGCTGAAACCCTTTTGCGACAATTTGAGCTTTGTAGACAGTAATATTACCGTCAGCGTCAGTCTTCTTCTTGAAGATCCAATTATTCTCAATCGCTTTCCGATCATCGGGCAAGTCAACCAAAGTCCACACTTTGTTCTCATACATGGATCCCATCTCAGATTTCATGGCTTCAAGCCATTTTGCGGAATCTGGGCTCACCATCGCTTCTTCATAGTTCGTAGGTTCATCATGATCTAGTAGCATGACTTCCAGAACAGGATTACCGTACCACTCTGGTGCAGATCTCACTCTGGTTGATCTACGAGGTTCAGTAGTATCTTGTTCTGAAGTTTCATGATCATTATCATTAGCTTCCTCACTTATTGGTGTAGGTGTCACAGAAAGAGGTTTCTGTGATGCATTACTCTCCAACAAGGGAGCAGGTACAGTTACCTCGTCAAGTTCTACTTTCCTCCCACTCACTTCTTTCGAGAGAAACTCCTCTAGAAAGTTTCCGAACTTAGCAACAAAAGTCTTGCCTTCGGATCTATGATAGAAGGTGTATCCAATAGTCTCCTTTGGATATCCTATGAAGACACATTTCTCCGATTTGGGTTCGAGCTTATCAGGTTGAAGCTTTTTTACATAAGCATCGCAGCCCCAAACTTTCAGAAACGACAACTTTGGTTTCTTGCCAAACCATAGTTCATAAGGCGTCGTCTCAACGGATTTTGATGGTGCCCTATTTAACATGAATGCGGCCGTCTCTAAAGCATAACCCCAAAATGATAGCGGTAAATCAGTAAGAGACATCATAGATCGTACCATATCTAGTAAAGTATGATTACGACGTTCGGACACACCATTACGCTGTGGTGTTCCGGGTGGCGTGAGTTGCGAAACTATTCCGCATTGTTTCAAATGTACACCAAACTCGTAACTCAAATATTCTTAAGTCATCTGTGAAGGTAAGAAAATAACGATATCCGCCACGAGCCTCAATATTCATCGGACCACATACATCTGTATGTATGATTTCCAACAAATCTGTTGCTCTCTCCATAGTACCGGAGAACGGCGTTTTAGTCATCTTGCCCATAAGGCACGGTTCGCAAGTACCAAGTATTCATAATCAAGTGGTTCCAAAATTCCATCAGTATGGAGTTTCTTCATGCGCTTTACACCGATATGACCTAAACGGCAGTGCCACAAATAAGTTGCACTATCATTATCAACTCTGCATCTTTTGGCTTCAACATTATGAATATGTGTGTCACTACTATCAAGATTCAATAAGAATATACCATTCTTCAAGGGTGCATGACCATAAAAGATATTACTCATATAAATAGAACAACCATTATTCTCTGATTTAAATGAATAACCGTCTCGCATCAAACAAGATCCAGATATAATGTTCATGCTTAACGCTGGCACCAAATAACAATTATTTAGGTCTAATATTAATCCCGAAGGTAGATGTAGAGGTAGTGTGCCGACCGCGATCACATCGACTTTGGAACCATTTCCCACGCGCATCGTCACCTCGTCCTTAGCCAATCTTCGCTTAATCTGTAGTCCCTGTTTCAAGTTGCAAATATTAGCAACAGAACCAGTATCAAATACCTAGGTGCTACTGCGAGCATTAGTAAGGTACACATCAATAACATGTATATCACATATACCTTTGTTCACCTTGCCATCCTTCTTATCTGTCAAATACTTGGGGCAGTTCCGCTTCCAGTGACCAGTCTGCTTGCAGTAGAAGCACTCAGTTTCAGGCTTAGGTCCAGACTTGGGTTTCTTCTCTTGAGCAGCAACTTGCTTGCTGTTCTTCTTGAAGTTTCCCTTCTTCTTCCCTTTGCCCTTTTTCTTGAAACTAGTGGTCTTGTTGACCATCAACACTTGATGTTCTTTCTTGATTTCTACCTCCGCAGCTTTCAGCATCGCGAAGAGCTCAGGAATAGTCTTATTCATCCCTTGAATATTATAGTTCGTCACGAAGCTCTTGTAGCTTGGTGGAAGTGATTGGAGAATTCTGTCAATGACGCTATCATCCGGAAGATTAACTCCCAGTTGAATCAAGTGATTACAATACCCAGACATCTTGAGTATATGCTCACTGACAGAACTGTTCTCCTCCATCTTGCAGCTATAGAACTTATTGGAGACTTCATATCTCTCAATCCGGGCATTTGCTTGAAATATTAACTTCAACTCCTGGAACATCTCATATGCCCCATGACGTTCAAAACGTCGTTGAAGTCCCGGTTCTAAGCCGTAAAGCATGGCACATTGAACTATCGAGTAGTCATCAGCTTTGCTCTGCTAGACGTTCATAACATCTGGTGTTGCTCCAGCAGCAGGCCTAGCACCCAGCGGTGCTTCCAGGATGTAATTCTTCTGTGCAGCAATGAGGATAATCCTCAAGTTACGGACCCAGTCCGTGTAATTGCTACCATCATCTTTCAACTTTGCTTTCTCAAGGAACGCATTAAAATTCAACGGAACAACAGCACGGGCCATCTATCTACAATCAAACATACATAAGAAAGATACTTATCAGGTACAAAGTTCATGATAAATTTAGGTTCAATTAATCATATTACTTAAGAACTCCCACTTAGATAGATATCCCTCTAATCCTCTAAGTGATTACGTGATCCAAATTAACTAAACCATGTCCGATCATCACATGAGATGGAGTAGTTTCATTGGTGAACATCACTATGTTGATCATATCTACTATATGATTCACGCTCGACCTTTCAGTCTCCGTGTTCCGAGGCCATATCTATATATGCTTGGCTCGTCAAGTATAACCTGAGTATTCCGCGTGTGCAACTGTTTTGCACCCGCTATATTTGAACGTAGAGCCTATCACCCCCGATCATCACGTGGTGTCTCAGCACGAAGAACTTTTGCAATGGTGCATACTCAGGGAGAACACTTCTTGATAATTTAGTGAGAGATCATCTTATAATGCTACCGTCAATCAAAGCAAGATAAGATGCATAAAAGATAAACATCACATGCAATCAATATAAGTGATATGATATGGCCATCATCATCTTGTGCTTGTGATCTCCATCTCCGAAGCACCGTCGTGATCGCCATCATCACCGGCGCGACACCTTGATCTCCATCGTAGTATCGTTGTCGTCTCGCCAATCTTATGCTTCCACGACTATCGCTACCACTTAGTGATAAAGTAAAGCATTACAGCGCGATTGCATTGCATACAATAAAGCGACAACCATATGGCTCCTGCCAGTTGCCGATAACTTGGTTACAAAACATGATCATCTCATACAATAAAATTTAGCATCATGTCTTGACCATATCACATCACAACATGCCCTACAAAAACAAGTTAGACGTCCTCTAGTTTGTTGTTGCAAGTTTTTACGTGGCTGCTACGGGCTTAAGCAAGAACCAATCTTACCTACGCATCAAAACCACAACGATAGTTTGTCAAGTTGGTGCTGTTTTAACTTTCGCAAGGACCGGGCGTAGCCACACTCAGTTCAACTAAAGTTGGAGAAACTGTCACCCGCAAGCCATCTATGTGCAAAGCACGTCGGGAGAACCGGTCTCGCGTAAGCGTACGCGTAATGTCGGTCCGGGCCGCTTCGTCCAACAATACCACCGAACCAAAGTATGACATGCTGGTAAGCAGTATGACTTATATCGCCCACAACTCACTTGTGTTCTACTCGTGCATATAACATCAACACATAAAACCTAGGCTCGGATGCCACTGTTGAGGAACGTAGTAATTTCAAAAAAATTCCTACGCACACGCAAGATCATGGTGATGCATAGCAACGAGAGGGGAGAGTGTTGTCTACGTACCCTCGTAGACCGATAGCGGAAGCGTTATGACAACGCGGTTGATGTAGTCGTACATCTTCACGGCCCGACCGATCAAGCACCAAAACTACGGCACCTCCGAGTTCTAGCACACGTTCAGCTCGATGACGATCCCCGGACTCCGATCCAGCAAAGTGTCGGGGAAGAGTTCCGTCAGCACGACGGCATGGTGACGATCTTGATGTACTAATGTCGCAGGGCTTCGCCTAAGCACTGCTACAATATTATCGAGGACTATGGTGGAAGGGGGCACCGCACACGGCTAAGAATATGATCACGTGGATCAACTTGTGTCTCTAGGGGGTGCCCCTGCCTCCGTATATAAAGGCTCAAAGGGGGGCGGCCGGCCAAGAGAAGGCGCGCTCCGGGAGTAGGACTCCCCCCCCTTCCTAGTTGGAATAGGATTCATGGAGGGGGGAAAGAGGAGAGAGAGGAGGAAGGGGGGCCGGCCCCCTCTCCTTGTCCTATTCGGACCAAGGGGGGAGAGGCGCGCGGCCCATCTCTGGCCACCTCTCCTCTCTTCCACTAAGGCCCACTAAGGCCCATATACCTCCCGGTACTCCGGTAAAATCCCGATTTCACCCGGAACACTTCCGATATCCAAACATAGACTTCCAATATATCAATTTTTATGTCTCGGCCATTTCGAGACTCCTTGTCATGTCCGTGATCACATCCGGGACTCCGAACTCCTTCGGTACATCAAAACTCATAAACTCATAATATAACTGTCATCGAAACCTTAAGCGTGCGGACCCTACGGGTTCGAGAACAATGTAGACATGACCGAGACTCGTCTCCGGTCAATAACCAATAGCGGAACCTGGATGCTCATATTGGCTCCTACATATTCTACGAAGATCTTTATCGGTGAGACCGCATAACAACATACGTTGTTCCCTTTGTCATCGGTATGTTACTTGCCTGAGATTCGATCGTCGGTATCCAATACCTAGTTCAATCTCGTTACCGGCAAGTCTCTTTACTCATTCCGTAATACATCATCCCGCAACTAACTCATTAGTTGCAATGCTTGCAAGGCTTAAGTGATGTGCATTATTGAGAGGGCCCAGAGATACCTCTCCGACGATCCGGGTGACAAATCCTAATCTCGAAATACACCAACCCAACATGTACCTTTGGAGACACCTGTAGAGCACCTTTATAATCGCCCAGTTACGTTGTGACGTTTGGTAGCACACAAAGTGTTCCTCCGGCACACGGGAGTTGCATAATCTCATAGTCATAGGAACTTGTATAAGTCATGAAGAAAGCAATAGCAACATACTAAACGATCGGGTGCTAAGCTAATGAAATGGGTCATGTCAATCAGATCATTCAACTAATGATGTGATCCCGTTAATAAAATGACAACTCTTTGTCCATGGTTAGGAAACATAACCATCTTTGATTAACGAGCTAGTCAAGTAGAGGCATACTAGTGACACTCTGTTTGTCTATGTATTCACACATGTATTATGTTTCCGGTTAATACAATTCTAGCATGAATAATAAACTTTTATCATGATATAAGGAAATAAATAATAACTTTATTATTGCCTCTAGGGCATATTTCCTTCACCTGGAAGCCGCATTCCTCGACAATTTCCAGGGCACCTATGTGCGACCCCCAGACGCCGATGACCTAAGTCACGTAATTCAGTAGCCAGATGAATCGGCCAGGCAATTCTGGACACGGTTCCTAACAAAGAAAAATCAAATAGTCGACTATCCGGATGCTGAGGCCCTTGCAGCCTTCAAGCACAATATCCGTGACGAGTGGCTCGCCCAGCACCTTGGACAGGAAAAGCCGAAGTCTATTGCAGCACTCACGACACTCATGACCCGCTTTTGCACGGGAGAAGACAGCTGGCTTGCTCGTAGCAACAATATGACCAAGAACCCTGGTAATTCGGACACCAGGGACAGTAGTGGCAAGTCGCATCGCAACAAGCAGAAGCGCCGCATAAACGGCGACAATGCTGATGATACGGTAGTGAATGCCGGATTCAGAGGCTCTAAATCCGGTCAGCGGAAAAATCCATTCAAAAGGAATCCTAGGGGCCCGTCCAGTTTGGACCGGATACTCGACCGCTCGTGCCAGATACATGGCACCCCCGAAAAGCCAGCCAATCACACCAACAGGGATTGTTGGGTGTTCAAGCAGGCAGGCAAGTTAAACGCCGAAAATGAAGACAAGGGGCTGCATAGCGATGACGACGAGGAGCCCCGGCCACCGAACAACAGTGGACGGAAGGGTTTTCCCCCACAAGTGCGAACGGTGAACATGATATACGCAACCCACGTCCCCAAAAGGGAGCGGAAGCACGCGTTAAGGGGCGTATATGCGGTAGAGCCAGTCGCCCCAAAGTTCAACCCATGGTCCTGCCCGATCACCTTTGATCGAAGGGACCATCCCACTAGCACCCATCATGGCGGATTCGCCGCATTGGTTCTAGACCCAATTATTGATGGATTTCATCTCACTAGAGTCCTTATGGACGGCGGCAGCAGCCTGAACCTGCTTTACCAGGATACAGTGCGGAAAATGGGCATAGATCCCTCGAGGATTAAGCCCACCAAAACGACCTTTAAAGGCGTAATACCAGGTGTAGAGGCCAACTGTATAGGCTCAGTCACACTTGAAGTGGTCTTCGGATCTCTGGATAATTTCCGAAGCGAGGAGTTAATCTTTGACATAGTCCCATTTCGCAGTGGTTATCACGCACTGCTCGGGCGAACCGCATTCGCTAAGTTCAATGCGGTACCGCATTATGCATACCTTAAGCTCAACATGCCAGGCCCTCGAGGAGTAATTACGGTCAATGGAAACACCGAACGCTCCCTCCGAACGGAGGAGCACACGGTGGCCCTTGCAGCGGAAGTACAAAGTAGCCTCTCCAGGTAGTTCTCTAGTCCGGCCACTAAACAACCGGACACCGTCAAGCGCGCCTGGAGTAACCTACAACAAGACCGCCTGGCACGACTCGAGCAGGCGTAGCAATGCGGCCCCGACCCCAACCCTCGAAAAAAGGCGACGCCGGTACTTCGCGTACATAACTATGCTCTAGAAATACCATGGGCATAGGGGGAGGGGCACCATCACGGCACGCCCAAAACACAGCTTAAATCGTACCAGGGGCTGCCGATTTTTTTTAATTTTCTCTTACTTTTAGGACTCCATCCTTCGGAAGGCCTGTTCAGCAGTTCAATTGCCGCACAAACGATGCAAGAACTAGGGAAGCAGACAAGCCACGCCGCATTACGGAACTCCTAGGTGGTCTCTATCACGAGCAGTATACCCGTTCCGCATACTATTCCGCAGCTTGCCCCTGGAACGGACATGTTAACTAGTCCAACCTTCCACTTATCGCATTACTTGTATCGTTCTGCCTAGATCGCACCCCTTTTTAATAAACAATGCATAGCTTTTGTCTATTTTTGCATTACCTTTTTTTCTTTATATATGTTCCTTAACGACATGTTGCACCCGTACACGTTGGTACGGTCAAAATACGCCAGGGGCTTTAGTACCCCTCAATATGGTGTGAGAAGTCCGAACACTTTAACAAGTGCGGCACCCCGAACTTATAGCATTATATGCATCGGCTCCGAATCATGTCTTGGGTCAATAGTTGGATTTGCCCGGCTCCTATGTTTTGGTGCCTTACGTTCCGCTATATCGGCTAAGGTAGCACTAGGAGAACCACTGCGATTGTGCCCCAGTTGAGCTGGGTCGAGCACCTCAGTGGAGAAAGCTAAAACTGACTGTCATGATGAGGTGAGAGCTGGTCGCTGTTCGAGAGGTTTTTTCGAGTTCCTAAAGACTTATGCCGCTTTGGGCGAGGAACCGGTTTTGTCCGGCCAAGGCGTGGATAGCGCCCCGAACTCGGTCTTCCGAATACCAGGGGCTTCGCCGAAATTTAAAATTATAGAATTCTATGGCTAAGTGAGAGTGTTCACGCATTATAGTCTGATTGCCTTGTTCGTTGGGCTAGGCGCCTCCCTCGACGGACCCAAACATGGGAAAAAGAGCGCTCAGGTTTTTCCCCGAACACCCCAGCACTAGCGGCACGGGGGCAGAAGCCGACGACTTGCCATCTCTCAGAATTGATAAACAGCCGCACAGAAGGTAATATTTTAAATTCACACAGCATTGCTTAGCGCATATGAACAAGTTCTGCTTTAGTGTGTCCACTTCCGGAGTCAGTGCGGCGGACGCAAGCAGAGAAGCCTGCATACGCATATTGACTCCTTTCTGTTAGACTCCTGCGAATTTTATTTGATCCTCTATTCGGCTTTTCTTCCCGAACGCCAAACAGAGCATCAGGGGATACTGTCTATGCGGTAATATTATTTACACATTCTTTACTTACCTCAAAGCCTGTTAAAAGGCTAGTACAAGCTTCAGTCAGTCCGCTCTTGGCGGACTGAATCTTCTG